>NC_044031.1:632986293-633286293 GCF_901765095.1 Microcaecilia unicolor | reverse complement strand
ATGAGGAAGGTTAGAAATCAGCCTACAACTACAAGGGGGGAACTTGTCAATGATCTCAAGGCAGCTGGGACCACTGTCACCACGAAAACCATTGGTAACACATTACGACATAACGGATTGCAATCCTGCAGTGCCCGCAAGGTCCCCCTGCTCCAGAAGGCACATGTGACGGCCCGTCTGAAGTTTGCCAGTGAACACCTGGATGATGCCGAGAGTGATTGGGAGAAGGTGCTGTGGTCAGATGAGACAAAAATTGAGCTCTTTGGCATGAACTCAACTCGCCGTGTTTGGAGGAAGAGAAATGCTGCCTATGACCCAAAGAACACCGTCCCCACTGTCAAGCATGGAGGCGGAAATGTTATGTTTTGGGGGTGTTTCTCTGCTAAGGGCACAGGACTACTTCACCGCATCAATGGGAGAATGGATGGGGCCATGTACCGTACAATTCTGAGTGACAACATCCTTCCCTCCGCCAGGGCCTTAAAAATGGGTCGTGGCTGGGTCTTCCAGCACGACAATGACCCAAAACATACAGCCAAGGCAACAAAGGAGTGGCTCAGGAAGAAGCACATTAGGGTCATGGAGTGGCCTAGCCAGTCACCAGACCTTAATCCCATTGAAAACTTATGGAGGGAGCTGAAGCTGCGAGTTGCCAAGCGACAGCCCAGAACTCTTAATGATTTAGAGATGATCTGCAAAGAGGAGTGGACCAAAATTCCTCCTGACATGTGTGCAAACCTCATCATCAACTACAGAAGACGTCTGACCGCTGTGCTTGCCAACAAGGGTTTTGCCACCAAGTATTAGGTCTTGTTTGCCAGAGGGATCAAATACTTATTTCCCTCTGCAGAATGCAAATAAATTCATATACTTTCCACAATGTGATTTTCCGGATTTAATTTGTGATGTGCTATCTCTCACTGTTACCAATAACCTACCCTTCAATTATGGGCTGCTCATGTCTTTGTCAGTGGGCAAACTTACAAAATCAGCAAGGGATCAAATACTTATTTCCCCCACTGTAGCTGTGGAATGACTCAAATTTGAGCTCAGAGTAATCCCATGGCTTGGGACTGACTGTAGGAGCAAAACAGACACTACAGTGAAGAACTATTCTATATTGTGAACCTGACTTTCCACAGACTTTGGCCATGTCAGCTCCTATGCAGAGGCTTGTTCCTGTAATAGGCCTCAAGTACATTGCTGACACATCAAGGCTAACAGAGGCAAAACAACTGTTCACAAAATCTTTTGGTTAATGTGCTGGAGACATTCATGGACAAGAAGAAAACATCTACAGCATGAGGAGCCGGGTCCTTGGGCCCCAAAAGCCACAACACTGGAAAATATCAGACTGTTATTCTAGTCAGCATGGTACCAAAACCAGAGGAAAGGGTATAAGACACCCTTCCATAAGCTAATAGCTAGCTAGCTGTTATCTTGGGCAGTTTGCATGAGAGCTCCTATCAGCTAGCCCAGCGCTACCAGCGTGAGGTTCCTGCCGTAGCCTTCTGGAGAGAAGAAACACACTTGCCATCCTAGCTGTGGTGCCTCTGTCAGCAGCTCCCTGACTACTCCTGGATCCAGTGTGCATGAATGGATAAAAGTGTTGTCATCTGTTAGGTTGAACTGCTTTCTTCTTAATGCTTGGGGAGTCAGGTGTCCTATAACTTTAGGACTAGGTGTCACAAAATGACTAACAACCACCTGGGGTTAACCCTGCGACCTCCTAAAGGGTCTGTCCCAGCACTGCTCAGGCCTGCCTGCACTTGGGCACATGCTCTACACTAGTATATCCTTCCCCCCCCTCCCCAATGCACTGGGTTATTCTTGCCTCTGGGTGAGTCTCTCACCTGTAACTTAATTCCCTGATGGTTTGTAAGGACACTTTCTGCAGCAGCCCTTGTTTTGAAGTCCTGAGAGAGAGAGCTGAGAGGAGACAAAAGAGAACGAGCAATTGTAGGGTCCCTCCTCTCCTGCTCCTGATGAGGCATCTTTATCATCCCCTCCCTATAATGTGTTGGACTGTAATGCTGCCCCTCCCCCCCAGATACGGAGCCGTGGTGTCGGTGGGGGAGGGTGGGGGCCTGTCATGTCTCCCTCTGCTTAGTATCCAATGCAGGCTGACCTGCTGTACGTTCCCAGCCTGGTGTGCAGCAAATAATGCAGAACTATTACTATTCACTTTGACATAAGGCTGACTTAAAGAGATCTGTCTCTGTTGATTGGGTCCGCACACGCTTAATTACTGCTGTTTTAGTGATATATATGTACATATGGGAAGCTATCAAATATTTGCTCAAATTCAAATTTGGAGGTGGGGCCAGTGGGAAATAAAAATCCACTGGGATATTATAATGTTGATATTTGCCAATATCATTGTGGTATTTTCCCATTTGATTACAGTTACATTACAAAAACACTTTGCATCGGTTCATGATATGATTGATTATTGGCCAATATCATTGCGGTATTTGACTATTTAAAGCTGTCACATTAAAAAAAAACACACATAGGCAGTCATACACATTTGCTATTGTTTGTGGGAGGGGGCAGCAGCGCGGCGGTGTGGGGGGGGGGAGCAACGCAGTGGTGGGGGGGCCCAGTTCACCCTCACTGCCCTGAGGCTTGGGAGACTGTGGTGTATGGGAGGGGGAGGCAGCTGCGGCAGCAGGGAGGCGGCAGCACAGTGGTGTGGGGGGGGGGGGGCAGCAACACAGCGGTGGGGTGTCCAGATCACTCCCAGTCCGCCCCTGCTAGGGACAGAGAAAATACCTGCATATAATGTGTACAGCACTGTATACATCTAGTAGCCATATAGAAATGATTGGTAGTAGGCCAAAGAGTCTCCTCCTGAGAACTGGGAAACTGGACAGCTCTGATATGAATATTTATCTGGTTAAAGAGTAACTAATAATATCTTATAAAAAAATAAAACTCAAAACAATCCCAATGTTAATATATAAAGCTAGTTAATTTTAATCAGGTATAGTCAATGCTGCTCAGCTGGCTTAACCATTATCTTTATATTCTGGTTAGCCCCTCAGATTGTCAGCCTCCTCATTTACACTATAAAATATAAAAGCGTGGGAATGAATATATCTACAGCTTTGAACAACAAAAGCCAATTAGGACACTTGACCATCTGCACTATCTGCATTAATCAGTAACTGATTCCCTATTACTAATTACTAACTTTTCTGAAAAGTTATTTCCCAGTGAGAAATGTGGCACAGACCAAGTTAACAACATTTTTCTTTTGTGCTTACAGTGAAATCAGAATGTCTGCTTCTGTTTGCCAACAGGTTGTTACGTTAATTGACTCCGCTAGCTGTGCAGGAAACAAAAAGATTAATAATGCCCTGTGCGACTGATTTAGTTACTCTTTAAAAGGAAGTTTTAGTAGCTATAATTGTTCTGTGCCTCCTGTGGCTGGATTTCTTAATTATTCCCTGAGCTTCTTGTTAGAAACTTTGGCTTTTAATATTTTCCTGAGAGAATTCGTACATGGCAAAAAAGTTAAGCTGTGTCAATAGGGAAAGTGCGTAGAAGGTCGTGTCAGCTGAAACACTGCTGCCTACTGGAAATGTATTAAGAATATTTTTATTCTGATTAATTTAATTTCTTTACTGCATATTATAAATACCCCATGCACTTTATTACATATCATATAAAATACATTTAAGATGAGGGAATAATCAAATTACCAAGTTTAACCCTAATCTGCTAAGAACTGCATAAATAAAAATCTGTCTGATATGCAAAGGGAGATATGTGTTGTCCGCTGGTAGGCCAACTCCCTTATTCACAGATTTCTATAAATTATATGGACACTATCCGGCCATTTAAATCACTAAATACCATTTTTATAACTGTAGGCCAGGTTAGGAGAAGAGTGACTGCAGCAACACATATGGGTCTAGATTTTATTATATAGCACCTGAAAAATTGGCACTGAAAAATATACGCCTAGGCGTATTCTATAAAGTATGCCTAAATTTAGCTGTACTTTTTATAATAAGCCTAAATTTCTGCGTGAATTATAGAATATGCCGAGCGCCCATCCGAGTGACTAAATTTAGTTGTTGGCAGTTTATGCCAAGTAAGACTTGGTGTAAACGCCGACTCCTAAATTAGGCATGGGCTGAGTGTATTCTATAGAACAAACAGAGAGGGTAATACAGCATACACAAGAAGTATACAAACAAAAAAAGCAACACTGGGCCTTCAAGACTGAGACAACGGGAGTCCTTTGTTAACAAATGACCCGACACGGGCCGTGTTTCGACGTTAAACAACGCCTGCCTCAGGGGTCAGGATTTAGTTGCTGTCTTTGAGTGGCCTAATGGTTAGAGTGGTGGACTTTAGTCCTGGGGAACTGGGTTTGATTCCCCCTGCAGGCACAGGCAGCTCCTTGTGACTCTGGGCAAGTCACTTAACCCTCCATTGCCCCAGGTACAAATAAGTACCTGTATATAATATGTAAGCTGCATTGAACCTGCTATGAGTGGGAAAGCGTGGGGTACAAATGTAATAAAAAAAAGTGTGCAAAATGTGTAAATCCAATGCTTCAATGGACGGAGAAAATATTCAAAAGTGAGCGTACATGTAACCTGTTCGTTGGCATAACCGGCATAAATCAGTTATGCCAACAAACAGGTTACCACAGGAGCCTTATCGTTACTAGGCGTCTTTTCTTTTGAACAGATATGCTCGCCTTTGAATATTTTCTCCATCCATTGAGGCACTAGATTTACACATTTTGCACACTTCATAACTAAATCCTGACCCCTGAGGCAGGCATTGTTTAACGCCGAAACACAGCCCGTGTCGGGTCATTTGTTAATAAAGGACTCCCGTTGTCTCAGTCTTGAAGGCTCAGTGTTGCTTTTTTTGTGTTTCTGAGTGTATTCTATGACAACATGCATAGATTTTAAAATACCCATGACCCGCACATTCCATGCCCATGGCCATGCAACTTAGAATTTACACACATCTCGTTACAGAATGGGCTTAGACACTTATGTACATAAATTCTAATAAATGCCAATTAGTGTCAATAATTGCTTGAAAAGTGGCAATTTTCAGCACTGATTGGCTTGTTATCTAATTAAGTTGCACACATAAATCCAGAATACTACTGAATTTGCATGCACAACTTAAGTCGTGCTATGTAGAATCCAGGGGGATAACCATTTAGCAATGATATCAGCAGTTATTCATGTAATTTATCCATGGGTTTAGTAGGCCCAATGAAAAGAAGGCTTAAACCAAATGGATGGTCCTGATACCTTCATTGGTAAATATTCAGCACCTCTACCTATAGTGGCTCTGAATATACAGATTGAGTTAAATACCAGCGCTTAATTTATTCCAGTGACAGTGGCAACTCCAAATGCAGCCTAGTGTTTGAAAACCAGGATCTAGATACCTGCTGAGATCTTGTACCAATCCTTTCCATCAATCTAATACTGTCAAGATGAATTGTCTCTCAGGGTTAATTGCCATTTCCTTTACCCTAGGTATCCTTACAAATTATTTTTTCCTGAGATCTCAATATTCGATCTGGAATAGAAACGCCTTGGCCAATATTCAAAAGGACTTACGTTTATGTTTATTGATTAAATACTTAGTTGCCAGTGCTAAGTGGATAAGCTGCATATCAGAATTTTTAGCAGCACTATGGGGGTGATTTTATAAGAAACTGCCTGGCAGTATTCTAGTCATTGATGTGCATAAGTAACCATTGATGTGCTTAAATGACTAGTGAAAAAGTACATGGAATGATTTGATGGTGCGTACTTTGTTGGCAGGCATGTATATTTATTTATTTATTGCATTTGTACTCCACATTTTCCTTCTTAGTGGTAGGTTAAATGTGGCTTACAGTTTACTGAAGGAAAGAGCAGTTTGCATGTTCAGGAAAATAGATTACTTGGTCCAGGGGGAGAAGGTTAAATGTTCGGATTCGTGCAGTGTGAGCGTGCCAAGTCCAATATGGGAAGAGGTGGGTGGAGCATGGGTAAATCATGCAAATTGTAAAAAGGACACACAGGAGACCTCGTAGCACTCTGCTGACTTGCCAGCCAGCACCTCTCCGTGCTGTCGGCTCCTGAGCTCCCCCCCCCCCCTGAGACCATTTACTGGGGACATCTGGGTCTCAGGGTATAACAGCCTCCTCCCCTGGATAGGACCGTCTTTATTCACATTAACCTTACGGTCCTATCCTCCACCCCACGGCTGTTAGTTCTGTCTCAGTAGCAATTGTGCATAACAATCATATCCATTGCCTGGCCCCCCACCAGGTAAGTACCTCTTTGCCTTTGGAGGAAATCTTCTCCTGATCTCTCTCTTGAGCTCTACTTCAGCCAGCCTCTTTCTTCAGTCCTTGGCTTATAATTCTCCAGTTCTGGGTGTTGCAGGTCGGTCGGTCGGTCGGTCGGTCGGTCGGTCGGTCGGTCGGTCGGTCGGTCGGTCCCCCCCCCCCCCCCCCCCCCCATCTTCTCCCCTTCCCTTGGCTAGAGGATGCTTTTTATAGGGTGCCCAATAATCCACTCCACCTTTCTTTAGGCCTCTCCCCCTGCTTCCAGAAAGGTCCGCACCCAGAACTTTCTCCACCTATCCAGCTTCCACTCAGAGAGTCCCCCTGGTGGCCTCCCCGGGAAGTACAAGTCCTATGCCAGGAGCACCCCCTAGCTGTTCCTTCTGGTCACTACCATGGACTATACTCTTTGGCTCCCTCTAGTGGCCAGATCAGGACATTTTAGGTTTTCAATGGGAGAGCGCCCTCTGGCGGCCTCCTCATGTAAGGGCAGACACTGTGGTTATCACATACCCCCACCCTTAAAATATTGCTGCTCCCTCAAATCTCTTCTTTGAGGAGCAGCAATTCCTGACTCCCTCTAACTCATCTCGGGGTCAGGTTCCTTCTCTCCCCTATCACTTAGGAGGGATCCTCAGGAAGGCTTTATATCCCGTGGTCCGCCTTACCACAAAGGCTCTGCTTTGCTCTAGGGGACCTTCCTCTGTAACCCCTAGAAACTCAAAAATCCCTAATCCTTTCTTTCTCCGCCTTCCTAGGCCTCGGCGTCTAATCTCTTCCCCTACTTTCCTAGCCCATGGGTACACCCCCTTCTTCACTCTTGGTTTTGGGTGCACTTTCCTCAGGCCTAGTGCCCCTAGCACTTCAGGGAAACTTCCAATCAAACCCTTTTCCTTTCTACAACCCTGGGCTGTACTTCTTTGACCCTTAGGCCCTGACTGACCTCTGTGGGTTTTATGTAGGGTTCCAAGTCTCCTTTTCCCTGAGACTTTTAAGTGTTTCCTATTCCTCCCTTTTGGACTAGGATAACCCCTTTTAGCACAAGACTCCCCCCAGCCTCTGGGTGATCTCGCCTCCCCCGGGCACCCTTCCTGAGCCGGTGTCCCCTGCCTAGGAACTCTTTCATCCCCCAACTCTATGGTGCGGCATCTGGGCCCTAGGATCAACCCTTTCTTCTGGGACCTGAACCTTTCCCTCCCCTCGGCAGCCTCTTCGCTTTTCTGCTTGCCCTTCTGGGGTTTTTCACACTCCTTAAATTTCACCCCACCCCTCCGTGTGGGTTTAACAGGGCCCTTCGGACTCTCCCTATCCTGGCCCCTACTCATGGACAGGAGTTTACTTAATTTAACCCCTCCTGGGTCATTCTGACTCTCCCTATCCTGACCCTTACTCATGGGATGGAGTTGACTGACCCCTCCTGGTCGCTCCTTCCCCTTGAGCTTTTCCTGTAGGGCTACAATGCAGGAGTGGGCTTCCTGAAGCTCTCTTAACCTCCCTTGCCCATCCTGGAAGAGCACATCAACTGCTAGGGTCAGCACCCTGCACTTCTCTTCCATGGCCTCCCTACATCTTTCTGCCCTTTCTGTGGTCTCTTTGGCTTGCTGTCTCTCTACAGCCCACTCAGCTTGGGTCTGCTGCAAGGCCACCATTAACTCTACCACAGCTCTATCATACCCCTGCTGTACTTCCCTCAGCTGGCTTTCCTGTTGGCCCTTTAATTCTCCCAGCCAAGCCTTTACCTGGGTTAAACTCCCCCTCAGCTCTCTTATAGCTGTGTGCTGTAGTTTACCCATCTCTCTAATAGTTTCCCTCAGGGCCTCCCGCTCTTTATGCCACTCCTGGCGAGCATTCTGTAACTCCGCTTTACTTAGGGATACCCTCTGCTCCTGGTCTTGTTGCAATTTGTCTGTGAGGTCCCTTATCTCCTGTTCATGTGTGGACTGCAGCTTAGCTAATTGGGTCTCCCTCAAGGCTTAGGTCTCTTTCAAGGTAGTTGTAAGCTGGGCTACTTCTGCTTCCCTTCCCTCCCTTAGCTTAATTTCTGTGTGCAGCTCAGCCCTAACCGTGGCTAGCAGTGCCTCACAGCCTTCCTTCTGCCTAAGGGACTCTGCCAGTTTGGCCTCTAAGGCATGCACTGAAGCAGCCATCTCTTCCTTACACGCTGACTCGAATAGGACCCATCTCTGTTCATTCTCCCTCAGACTATTCTCCATCACCTTCTGGGACGCCTCCTGCTGCTGCTGTATATGGCCCACTAAAGTTACCATCAGTCCTTTGTTTAGTTCCAGGACCTCCCTCAGACATTGCTCCGGGTGCCTATAGACTTCCCCCGATATACCTAGGGCCTGTAATTCCCCTTCTAACTGCCAGAGATTCTCTGTAAGGGATTTTAACAGCAGGTTCTCATTCTTTTCCCGGGCCTCCCAGTATTTCTCCCTTGGGGCAATGCTCCCTGGTTCCCCACCCCCTGGAAATACTGCCCGGTCCTCACCGTAGCATGGGCAGCCTACTTTATCTTCAGCTGTCTCGCCCCCCTGCTCACAGTGTACATTGACTTCCCCTCCACAATCAGGACTACTCTTCATCCTGTTACCTGGGAAGTTTTCACCTGGGCCTATACCCCCTTTCCCTTTTCTAGAGGGTTTACCCTTCTTACCAGGACTTTCACTATCCTGCAACTGGGGCTTTCCTTCCTTGTCCCGGCACCCATCCTCCCTCTTGGCACTTTTCAGGTTTGTGGCCACCCCTCTCCCTGGGACATTGGGTGCTTTCCCTGCAGCGGGTTCCTCCTGACCCTCTTCCCTGCAGACACCTCTTTCCCTTTTGGTTCCCGGCCTACCCATGCAGTCTGCCCCTGAGGAATGGGTTACCTCCCGACTCCCATGGCCTTTGGGCTTCCTCTTGCCTGCCATGTTACTTAACCCCAACCAACTGACTGTAGGATTTCCTATTTCCTCCCAGTCTCCCAGTTCATCCTCTGAACTGTCTACTGCCAGATCCCACTCTCCAACATGGCCCATTTCCCCACATTGGTCACACTCTGGCTCAATCACTTCTCTTTTTCTCAGGGTCCTGTCTTCCCCAGACACCCCTTCAGGCTTAAACAATGTCCCAACAGTCTCTGAACACAGTCCCCCCTCCAAGTCCCAGAACCTGGATCATGGTGTCCCACTCTGCCATGTCCAGTCCTTCTGCTGGCGACTTGGGCTCCGGCTCCTCGGGCCTCTGGACTTTTCTCTTCGGTCTGAACCGTCTCCGCCCTCCCATGGCTCCAACGTCCTCCTCGACCGTCTGTTGGGATGTAGCCTGCAACACAAGAGAGATATCCAAGTGCGGACTGTCTTTTCCCCTGGTCCTACACTTGCTCTACTTCTCAAACTCGTACCAGAATCTCCACAAGAACAAGCCTTTCCATCATTTACATGCACTGCTCTTCTCCACTGACTGGATCCTCCCTCGCCTCCCCCCTAGGTACCCTTTACCTGGGTAGGCGGGTTATGCGCCTTTGTCAGCGTTGGCCCCCTCGACGGGCTTCAGGAACCTCCTGGACACCACCTTCACACTCTGGCCACTCGTCTGGTCTCTGGACTCTGGAAGTCCTCCGCCTCGCCTCCGGCTTGGTCAGCGTTCTTCAGCTCTCCTTGGGTCTGTCTGCCTTCTGCGTGGATGTCCGCTGTGAATCCCACCACTGCCACCACTTGTAAAAAGGACACACAGGAGACCTCGTAGCACTCTGCTGACTTGCCAGCCAGCACCTCTCCGTGCTGTCGGCTCCTGAGCTGCACCTCTCCGTGCTGTCTCCTCTCGACCTGCACCTCCCCGTGCTGTCTGCTCCCGACCTGCACCTCTCCGTGCTGTCTGTCTTTACCCACACAAGAGACCTCCTCTGGAGACTGATGCCTTTCCCACTCCGCTTCACTTTGAGTTCTCTAGTCCCCCCCCAGAACCCGCCTGTAGTCAGTAGGCCTTTCTGCACACTTCCCTGGGGATAAAATTATTGCCTGGGTCCCACCAACCCTCTGCTCTTCCCTTGGTTTCAACTTCCAGACACTGTTATTCAACTGTCAAGGGTAGCAGGGATTCTCTGATGTCCTTGTCTTCAGAGGGTTATTCAACAACAAGGTTCCATCTGGGATAGTGCCCTTTTTAACTCCCACAGGGGTGCTCTGGTATGCAGTGGCCCTCTAGTGGCTCCTACCCGGCCTCACTAGCCTTTTGCCTCGGGGAACCACCTTGAAACCAGACTTCTCTGTGACTGCATTGACTCAGGCCTCTAGGTTTGGTCCTCCCCTTTCCCTCAGGGTGACCTCTTCCTTAACCTGCAGTCCTGGCCCGGCCTTCCCGCTGTATCACCTGGTAACCGACCCACCTTACCAGTTCTTCTGGTGGGGCCCCCAGGTCACCCTTCTCTGGAAGATAGCCCAGCTTCCTCTGCTTGCAAAAATATGCAAATTAGCTGGTTGCATGTAAATTCAGTTTATTAGCTAGGTTACAGTCTTGTGGGCCTGGCTTGCCCACTATTAATCTGTTACTGCAATTCCCCCCCCCCCTGAGACCATTTACTGGGGACATCTGGGTCTCAGGGTATAACAGCCTCCTCCCCTGGATAGGACCTTCTTTATTCACATTAACCTTACGGTCCTATCCTCCACCCCACGGCTGTTAGTTCTGTCTCAGTAGCAATTGTGCATAACAATCATATCCATTGCCTGGCCCCCCACCAGGTAAGTACCTCTTTGCCTTTGGAGGGAATCTTCTCCTGATCTCTCTCTTGAGCTCTACTTCAGCCAGCCTCTTTTTTTCAGTCCCTGGCTTATAATTCTCCAGTTCTGGGTGTTGCAGGTCCCCCCCCCCCTTCCCTTCCCTTGGCTAGAGGATGCTTTTTATAGGGTGCCCAATAATCCACTCCACCTTTCTTTAGGCCTCTCCCCCTGCTTCCAGAAAGGTCCGCACCCAGAACTTTCTCCACCTATCCAGCTTCCACTCAGAGAGTCCCCCTGGTGGCCTCCCCGGGAAGTACAAGTCCTATGCCAGGAGCACCCCCTAGCTGTTCCTTCTGGTCACTACCATGGACTATACTCTTTGGCTCCCTCTAGTGGCCAGATCAGGACATTTTAGGTTTTCAATGGGAGAGCGCCCTCTGGCGGCCTCCTCATGTAAGGGCAGACACTGTGGTTATCACAAAATATGTGCATAAATTAACAAATTCTATAATTTGCATGCATTCTGGCTAACATCTAGGAGCAGGCTTTGACACTAGGGTTATTGCAAGTGATCGTGCCTTAAATATAAACCCATTTTTTGCCACTTGTATTAGTATTCTATTAAGAAAAATAGGCACCTATTTTTCTTTATAGAATAGGCTTAAAATAGTTTCCTGTTTATCCTCTTATCCTAGGCACCCTATTATAGCGTTATACTCAATTACCCCAATTCTATACAGTGTGCCATAAGTTAGGCACCAATTTAGTGTATTACTTCCACGCTAGAATGACTGTTACACACCAAAATGGGATAGCATGGCAGGTAAACACATAATTTCAGCAAAAACTAGGTATCTATGATGAATCTATATGCTGAAAATTCCACTATATTTATATACCTCTTATTATTAAAACCAATTCAATATTATGTTCATGTTCTTTAGAACATCATAACTATTGGAGGAAAAAGACCTCAAATGTCCCAGCTTGGCAGCAAGTATAATATCTTAGTGCCAGCTCAGACTGGACTCCAGTCTTCTCATCAGTCTAAAAATCCTCCAAATAGTAAATTTTGTATTTTATACATATATCGTGCACTCTAACGTCTAGCTATAATTCGACCTGTGATGAAAAATTAAACAGTAGGGAGTAATGTGCTGTCTAATTACTGACCTATTTCAACATTACCTGTGATTGCCAAAGTATTGGAGTTATCTGTGTTTCACCAGTTAGATGATTTTGTATGTGATGATGCATTGCTGAACCCTTTTCGGTATGGCTTCCGCGAGACCAGTAGTACAGAAATGTTATTATAAGCTACCATTAATGAAGTGTGCTTGGGATTAGATAAACGTATTAATGTCTGCTTTGTGGAGGATATCCTAATCCACACACTAATCCACAAGATTATCCACGGTGAATCTTCAGGCTATATGCTCGACCTGATCGACCTCCCCACCAGGAACACGTCTACAACCTCACGAACTTACCTCAACCTACACTACCCCAATTGCAAAGGACTCAAGTACAAAACCTATTATGGATCCAACTTCTCCTTCTTAGGCAGCCAACTCTGGAATGCCCTCCCCAGACCAATCCGATCACTCAGTGACCATCTGCCCTTTCGGAAATCACTAAAAACTCATCTGTTCAGGCAAGCCTACCCAAACGATCCAAAAAAAAGTGATCAAAAGGGCATACAAAAGAGCTCAATATGCTAACAGACACTGGTTGCTGCATAAACAAACGAAATGAAAGGAAAATCAAGCTCTAGTATGTGTTCTCCCGTATTCTATACATACAATGCAATTGCGTAAAGTGATCTTACGTTATTGGGATATTGTACAAATTCACCCTGCTTTTGGTGAAAAACCTATTTTTGCATACCGCAGGAATAAGAATTTGGGAGAATTGATGTCAGTTACAAAAAATACTAAAAATGTAGACCCCTTAGTAGGGTTTAAACCGTGCCATAACTGCTGCTATTGCAAACAGGCTCTGGAGGGAGATAGGATTTATAATCAAATGATGAAAAAAAAATTTTATTTGAAACATTCAGGAGATTGCAATTCAGCAGGGGTTGTATATGTAATTGTATGCCCATGCAAGCAATGGTACGTATGTGGGTCAGACGAAAAGGAAGGTGAAAATCAGAATAGGGGAACATTTGAGTAATATCAGGAGAGGAAATGTTGAGGCACCATTGGTAAAACATTGGCTAGACAAGAAACATACATTAGATGATTTAAGATTCTCTATTCTAATAAAAATAGACATGGGGATTAGAGGAGGAGATATGAGTCAAGAATTGTGTTCACTTGGAAAACATTTTTCCTCACATGGGTTAAATCAAGGTGTTGAATGGACTGAAGTAATTTGATTCCAGGCAACAGCAATTTACTTAATGGAGTGATTAGTCACAGTTGCTTTGAATGGTTTGTAAAACAGATTTAAAGAGGATACAGAGTATTCAGTAGCATATGGACTTGTTTGCTTTTGTTGATATGGACTTGGTTGCTTTTGTTGACGGGATGTGTGCGGGATGAACCCACTGAATGGGTCTCCTGTCTAAGAGAGAGTGTCAAAAAAGTCGGATGTAAAATCTGCTTATTGTAAGTAGTTTGAAATTTATAAGAATTAGTATGTTGAATTTACAAATATGAGATTTATGGTGTAATAATATATTTACAGCCATTTCAACTGTCTTACACATAATGGATAAATTGAAATGATACATCGCTGTGCTTATGCGATGAATAGACAGCTCCTGAGGACGCCGTTGGTGAAACACAGCACTGTGTAGAGCTGCAAGAAAGGAATTGTTTGTACAAAGAATTTATGGACAAAGAATTCATGGACAATAAATTGAAATAGTTATAATGTATGTTAACAACTTTGGAAGATCTTGAATATGACTGAAGTGTGGATTTTAAATAATACTGAAACAATTGTGTTAATAAAAAATAATTTGATAAGATTTAAAAAATTCAACAGGAATATCTATTCCTATAGAGTTTTAAACCAACCAAATTGGCAACAGCCTCTATGGTACTATGTAAGCCACATTGAGCCTGCAAATAGGTGGGAAAATGTGGGGTACAAATGTAATAAATAAATAAATAAAAGTCATAGATTCTGTATTATATTCTTAATTAAAAGGAAAATATATGGCATGGAACCTACAGAGAAAGAACAAATGCTGCCTTTGAAAGTGTTTGCTTGGATCATGTTAAGATTTTATAATAAGGTTTTGAGGCTCAGGGAGCACATTCTCTAGAGCACCTCTCAACTAAAACAGTCAAGTAACACTAAAGGATTTGACCACTGTGACCTCAAAACAGCAGGGATGAATAATCTCCTTCTTCTTTAGACCTATTTTTAATTATAATGCAAAAAGAGATATACATTTTTAAAAGAATCATGGGATAAACACAGAGAATACCTAGGAAGTATATAGGTGGGCCCTGAGGTCCTTATTTGTAATCATTTTTATGTAAGACCTATAATTTCTCAAGAGTAGCAATAACTTTTCCTTAGAAATGAGATGCTTTAATCTAGTGCTCCTCTGGGACTGATGTGCAGAGAACCCTGTGGGACTCCACAAGGTTGATGCCAAGATTCTGAGAGCATATCTTTCATTTTGACCTTGCTCACATTAAACATCATCTGCCATTTGGATGCCCAGTCTCCCAGTCTCGTAAGGTCCTCTTGCAATTTTTCACAATCCGCTTGCGATTTAACAACTTTGAATAACATTGTGTTGTCAGTAAATTTAATTACCTCACTAGTTACTCCCATCTCTAGATCATTTATAAATATGTTAAAAAGCAGCGGTCCCAGCACAGACCGCTGGGGAATCCCACTACCATTCTCTATTGAGAATACTGACCATTTAACCCTACTCTCAGTTTTTTTTAATCTCTTAACCAGTTTTTAATCCACAGTAGAACACACTCTCCAATTTCCTCTGGAGTCTTTCATGAGGTACTTTGCCAAAAGCCTTTTGAAAATCCAGGTACACAATATCAACCGGCTCACCTTTATCCACATCTTTGTCCACCCCTTCAAAGAAATGCAGTAGATTTCTGAGGCAAGATGCTCGGCTTTGAAACACACTACCCTTTGAATTATGATGTACTGGCTCAGAAACATGGTTCAGGAGACAACTTAAAGCTCATTTATTTACTCAAGGATTTATCTCTTAATTTTTATTTGTTCTGTCATTTGTGATGTAGTTTTATTTCTGTGAATTAGTTTAAGTATGTTCTTTGTAACCTGCCAAGAATAGAAGGATAGAGCGGGCTATAAATATTTTAAATACATAAACCATAGTATATGCTTTGATCACAATATGGTTTGATTATTGCTATGCACTTTGGGGCCCCTTCTCTAAAGCTGCACTAAAAACTGGCCTGCGGTAACCTCATCATGAGGCTCTCCAGCATGCTGAGGCCACTTTTAGCGTGGCTGTAAAATGGCCGCATTTCCCATTTTCTCAATTAATGCCCATGTGCTAATTTCCTCATTAGCATGTGGCCGTTAGAATGGGAGCCATTACCGACACTAATGTTCTAGGCGGTAAGGGTTCCTGTGCTAATCACACGTTAATCGGTCGGTGTGCAGCAATGTAGCTGAACTAACCAATTAGTGCAAAACACACCTACTCTCCATCTCTAAACAGTCCCCCGCCAAAACTACCACAGAATGCCTGAGCGTGCCCTGCGGTAGTGGTTTTTAACCTGCGGTTAGCATGCTTTACTGCTTACCACAGCTTAGTACAAGGGCTCCTGTATTTAGCCTTCATTGTTATCAATTGTTCAGGCTTTGGAGAATACAAGATACAGCCAGATGTTTATTGACTAAGTCCACATTATGTAATCGTATTCAACCTATGTTAAAGGTCCTTCATTGGCTTCCTGTTCAGTAATGTGTTCAAATTAAAATGTTGACTTGTATTCATAAATTTTTCGATGACAGGATGCTGATTTATCTTACAGCATTTCCAGTATAGGTAGATCTCTTATACTACTACTACTTAACATTTCTAGAGCGCTACTAGGGTTACGCAGCGCTGTACAAATTAGCAAAGAAGGACGGTCCCTGCTCAAAGGAGCTTACAATCTAAAGATATCTTCTTCTGTAAAGACCAAAACAAAGAATTCATTCAATCTCTGTGCTATGGCCTTGTCCTCTCTGAGTGTCCCTTTTGCTCTTTCATGAACTAACAGTCCCACGGATTCTGTCTCAGGCTTTTTGCTTCTGATGTACCTAAAAAAAAAGGTGTTACTATGAGTCTGTCTCCACAGCAAGTTTTCTTCATATTCTCTTCTAGCCTTCTTTATCAATGGTTTGCATATAGCTTGACAGTGCTTATGTTTCTTCTTATTTTCTTCCATTTGGATTCTTTTTCTGTTTTTTGAAGGATGCACTTTTGGCTCTAATAGCTTCTTCCACTTCACCTTTTAACCATGCATGGTGTCCACCTTTGTTAATAAGTGGAATATATTTTGGCCAGAACTTCCACAATGGTATTTTTAAAGAACGTCCACACCTGATATAAAGTCCAAACCTTTGCAGCCAACCCTTTTAGCTTCTTTTTATCCATTTTCCTCATTTTGTCATAAGAACATAAGAATAGCTATACTGGGTCAGACCAATGGTCCATCTAGGCCAGTATTCTGTTTTCCAAACAGTGGCCAAGCCAGGTCACAAGTAACTGGTAGAAACCCAAATCATGGCAACACTCCATACTACAAATCCCAGGGCAAGCAGTTGCTTCCCATGTCTGTCTCAATAGCAGACTATGGACTTTTCCTCCAGGAATTAGTCCAAACCTTTTTAAAACCCAGATACACTAACCGCTGTTACCACCTCCTCCGGCAAAGAGTTCCAGAGCTTAACTATTCGTTGAGTGAAAAAATATTTCCTCCTATTTGTTTTTAAAGTATTTCCATGTAACTTCCTCGAGTGTCCCCTAGTCTTTGTACTTTTGGAAAGAGTAAAACGTTGATTTACTTCAATTCATTCTACACCACTCAGGATTTTGTAGACCTCAATCATATCTCCCCTCAACCATCTCTTTTCCAAGCTGAAGAGCCCTAACCTCTTTAGCCTTTCCTCATACGAAAGGAGTTCTATCCCCTTTATCATTTTAGTCGTTCTTCTTTGAACCTTTTCTAATTCTGCTATATCTTTTTTGTTATAAGGTGATCAGAACTGAACACAATACTCAAGGTGCAGATGCACCATAGAGCGATACAAAGGCATTATAGTATTTTTGGTCTTCTACAACATCCCTTTCCTAATAATTCTTAGCATCCTGTTTGCTTTTTTGGCTGCCAAAACACAGCAAGCAGAAGATTTCAGTGTATTATCTACAATGACACCCAGATCTTTTTCTTGAGCACTGACCCCCAAGGTGGACCCTAGCATCAGGTAACTGTGATTCGGATTATTCTTTCCAATGTGCATCACCTTGCATTTGTCCACATTAAATTTCATCTGCCGTTTGGATGCCCAGTCTTCCGATTTCCTAAGGTCTTCCTACAATATTTCACAGTCCGCACATGTTTTAACAACCTTGAATAGTTTTGTATCATCTGTAAATTTGATCACCTCACTCATGGTTCCGATTTCCATATCATTTATGGTAAAATTATGTATAATCATACCTGATAATTTTCTTTCCATTAATCATAGCTGATCAATCCATAGACTGGTGGGTTGTGTCCATCTACCAGCAGGTGGAGATAGAGAGCAAACTTTTGCCTCCCTATATGTGGTCATGTGCTGCCGGAAACTCCTCAGTATGTCGATATCAAAGCTCCATCCACAGGACTCAGCACTTAGAGAATTACACCCACGAAGGGACACTCTGCCCAGCTCACCACCGCCGAAACGGGGGAGGGGAATTAACCCAGCTCATCCCCACACAAGTGGGGGAGGGGAATCCGTCCAGCTCATCCCCGCGGAGCGGGGGAGGGACACCACACCCGCCGATGCGGGGGGATCTGGCTTATCCTGCAACCGCAACCGCGGGAGGAGCTGACTGACCCGAACACCGCCGAAGCGGGAGGGGTACAAAACTGCCCTACAGCCGCACGAAGCGGGAGGGAGTGCCGGCAGAATTATAAGTCTCAATCCAGCCCCGTAAAACGGAGGGGAGAGGAATGCAGCAGCTCACTGTAACACAAACTCGTCTTAACTCTTGAAGAATCCAAGTGAAAAAACTTGAACACGAAGTCCTTCTGAAGTAACTGAAGACTAAACTTGAACCTGAAATGCAACCAGAACAAAACAATACAGATATCTGGGAGGGGCTATGGATTGATCAGCTATGATTAATGGAAAGAAAATTATCAGGTATGATTATACATAATTTTACCTTCCATATCATCAAGCTGATCAATCCATAGACTGGTGGGATGTACCGAAGCAGTACTCACCCAGGGCGGGACATAGAAATCCCTGACCGCAACACTGAAGCTCCAAACCGGGCCTCCGCCCGAGCAGCCACAGTCAAGCGGTAATGCTTGGAGAATGTATGGGCCGAAGCCCAAGTTGCCGCCTTGCATATCTCTTCCAAGGAGACGGAACCGGCCTCTGCCATCGAGGCCGCCTGAGCTCTTGTGGAGTGAGCCTTCAGCTGGATAGGCGGCACCTTCCCCGCGGCCACATAAGCCGCTGCAATGGCTTCCTTGACCCATCTTGCCACTGTAGGCTTAGCAGCCTGCAGACCCCTACGAGGACCTGCAAACAGGACAAACAGATGATCCGATTTCCGGAAATCATTGGTCACTTCCAAGTATCTGATGATGACTCGTCTCACATCCAGATATTTAAGAGCAGAGTACTCCTCTGGGTAGTCCTTCCTACGAAAGGAAGGGAGACAGAGCTGCTGATTCACATGGAAGCGAGAAACAATCTTGGGCAGAAAGGAAGGCACTGTGCGAATAGTCACTCCTGCCTCAGTGAACTGCAGAAAAGGCTCTCGACATGAGAGCGCCTGGAGCTCGGAAACTCTTCTGGCTGAAGTGATAGCCACCAAAAAGACTGCTTTCAACGTCAGGTCTTTCAGAGATGCCCTCGACAAGGGTTCAAACGGCGGCTTCTGCAATGCTCTTAGCACCAGGTTGAGATTCCACGCAGGCACCACTGAGTGCAGAGGAGGGCGCAGGTGATTAACTCCCTTGAGAAAGCGCACCACATCTGGCTGGGAAGCCAGGGAAGCACCCTTCAGGCGGCCCCTGAAGCAAGCCAGAGCCGCTACCTGGACCTTAAGGGAACTGAGCGACAGGCCTTTGTCCAGACCTTCTTGCAGGAACGCCAACCCTGAAGAAATTGGAGCAGTGAAGGGAGAAAGTGAGCCTGCTTCACACCACGCTGCAAAGATACGCCAAACCCTGGCGTAAGCAGTAGAAGTAGAGCGTTTCCTCGCTCTCAGCATAGTGGCGAAGACCTTGTCTGAGAAGCCCTTCTTCCTCAGACGGTGCCGCTCAATAGCCAGGCCGTAAGACCAAAGGGGGAGGGATCCTCCATCACCACGGGACCCTGATGTAACAGGCCCTGCTCCACTGGCAGCCGCAGAGGATCGTCGACTGAGAGCCTGATCAAGTCCGCATACCAGGGACGTCTGGGCCAATCCGGACCCACCAGGATTATCCTGCCGGGATGTCTTGCCACCCGGTCTAGGACCCTGCCCAACATGGGCCAGGGTGGGAACACATAGAGAAGCTCTTGTGTCGGCCATTGTTGGAGAAGAGCATCTACTCCCAGGGATCGAGGGTCCCGTCCTCTGCTGAAGAAGCGCGGCACTTGGCAATTGGCCGATGACGCCATCAGATCTAGGCTCGGCTGGCCCCAGCGCTTCGTGATGTCCAAGAACGCCTGAGCAGATAGCTGCCACTCTCCGGGCTCCAAGGTATGGCGACTGAGAAAGTCCGCCTTGACATTCATGACTCCGGCAATGTGGGCCGCTGACAGCTGTTCCAGGTTCGCTTCCGCCCACTGGCATAGACTCATAGCCTCCTTGGCTAGAGGGGCGCTCTTGGTACCTCCCTGGCGGTTGACATAGGCCACAGCCGTGGCATTGTCCGACAGTACCCGTACAGGCTTCAGCACCAGTACCGGGATGAACTCCAAAAGCGCCAACCGAATGGCTCTGAGTTCCAGGAGGTTGATAGACCACTTCGCCTCTGCAGGAGACCAGAGCCCCTGCGCTGTCCTTCCCAAGCAGTGGGCTCCCCAGCCCGACAATGAGGCGTCCGTCGTGACGACAATCCACTCTGGGGTCACCAGAGGCATTCCTGCAGACAACTTGTCTGTCTGCATCCACCAGCTCAGCGCCTTGCGCACTGCTGGATCCAAGGGAAGACGCACCGCATAATCCTCCGACATCGGAGTCCAGCGCTGCAGCAGAGAGTGTTGCAGTGGTCTCATATGAGCCCTGGCCCAGGGCACCACTTCCATCGTGGCCGTCATAGAGCCCAACAGCTGCACATAGTCCCAAGCCCGAAGAGGAGAGGCTACCAGGAACTGGTCCACCTGAGCCTGAAGCTTGACAATCCGATTGTCTGGCAGGAACACTCTGCCCACTTGGGTGTCGAATCGAACTCCCAGATACTCCAGGGACTGAGTCGGACGCAGCTGGCTCTTCTCCCAGTTGATGATCCATCCCAGGGCGCTCAAAAGAGCAACTACCCGGTCCACAGCTTTGCCGCACTCTGCATAAGAGGGGGCTCGGATCAACCAGTCGTCCAGATAAGGATGGACTTGTACTCCTTCCTTTCGCAGGAAGGCCGCTATGACCACCATTACTTTGGAAAAGGTCCGCGGAGCAGTAGCCAACCCGAATGGGAGGGCTCTGAACTGGAAGTGTCGGCCTAGGACTGCAAAACGCAGAAAGCGTTGATGAGGAGGCCAGATGGGAATATGCAGGTACGCTTCCTTGATGTCCAAGGAAGCCAGGTACTCCCCTACCTTCACTGCCGCTATAACAGAGCGGAGAGTCTCCATGCGAAAGTGCCGCACTTTCAAGGCCCGATTGACCCCTTTGAGGTCGAGGATAGGCCGGACAGAACCTCCTTTCTTTGGTACCACAAAGTAAATGGAGTAACGCCCCTTGCCAAGCTGACTTTCTGGCACCGGAACGACCGCACCCAGGCGGATCAGATTGTCCAAAGTCTGCTGCACTGCCACAGCTTTGACCGGAGACTTGCAGGGAGAGAGTACAAACCCGTCTCTTAAGGGTCGGCAGAACTCTAGCTTGTAGCCGTCTCTGATGACTTCCAGCACCCAAGCGTCTGAAGTTATTGTGGTCCACTCGCCCAGAAACGAGGACAGCCGTCCTCCAATCTGCACTGGGGCGTGGACCAAGACCCCGTCATTGGGTACGAGACCCTGGGGGAGGACCGGAGGGAGCACCTCCGGGACGGCGGTCTCTGCGAAAGGAACGCTGCTTGGGGGAGAAATGCCTCTTAAAGGAAGAGGGGGCAGAAGAACCCGACCTGCCCGGGCGGTACCGACGGGCTTCCTGAAACCGTCCTCTGGAGGTACCGGGACGAGCACTAGCCCGAGCCCTGACCTCTGGTAACTTCTTGCCCTTAGACGTGCCGAGATCGGTCACGATTTTGTCCAGCTCGACCCCAAAGAGCAGCTTGCCTTTAAAAGGCAACCTAGCCAGGCGGGATTTAGAGGCGTGGTCAGCAGACCAATGTTTCAGCCAAAGCCACCGCCGCGCAGAGACTGTCTGAGCCATGCCTTTAGCTGAGGCTCTCAAGACATCATACAGCAAGTCTGCCAAATAGGCTAAGCCCGATTCCAGGGCTGGCCAATCATCCCTCAAGGAATGATCCGAGGGGGAAGCCCGCTGCACCATAGTCAGGCACGCCCTGGCCACATAGGAGCCGCAAACTGAGGCCTGCAAACTTAAAGCAGCCGCCTCAAAGGACGACCTTAAGGCCGCCTCCAATCTCCTGTCTTGGGCGTCCTTTAGGGCCGTGCCACCTTCCACCGGCAATGCCGTTTTCTTAGTCACCGCAGTGATTAAAGAATCCACGGTAGGCCACAGATAGGCCTCACGTTCACTCACAGCCAAAGGATAGAGGCGGGACATAGCCCTAGCCACTTTAAGGCTCGCTTCTGGGACATCCCATTGAGCCGAAATTAAGGTGTGCATGGCATCATGCACGTGGAAGGTTCTAGGCGGGCGCTTCGTCCCCAGCATAATGGCAGAGCCAACAGGGGCTGAGGGAGAGACGTCCTCCGGAGAGGAAATCTTCAAAGTGTCCATGGCCTGTAACAACAGGTTGGGCAAATCCTCTGGGCGAAAAAGCCGCGCTGCAGAGGGGTCATCCGCTCCATCCGAGCGGGGATCCGTCTCCTCCAAGGAATCCGCAAAGGACCGTTGGGAGACCTCAGACACGCTGCCCTCATCTACATCGGAGGAGACAAATTCCTCCAAGGCCTGGGAATCAACCCGAGGGCGTTTACCTCTGGGAACCTCAACCTCTTTACCAGACGAGGGAGCGGGGGCAGCGTTGTGCATGAGGAAGGCCTGATGCAGCAGCAAAACAAACTCGGGGAGAAACCCCCCAGACTGTGCACTTCCGCAGCCTGGGCAACAGCCCTAGGCGCACTCTCAACCGGCGCTCGCAACAGCGGGGGAGAGGCCTGCTGCGCATCCAAAATGGCGTCCGGCGCGAAACTCCGCGAAGGAGCCGCGCGGGAAGAACGGCTCTTAACTTTAGCCGCTTCTGTGCCGTCGCCCAAATTAAGGGCGTTCATGGCATTAATGTCTCCAACCTCAAGGGCGGCCCAAGAAGAAGCCGTCCGAGCCGCGTGGCCGGCCAAAATGGCGGAGGCGAGGAGCGGGGGATGGGCGTTTATGGCGGGAAAAACCGCCACGCCGGAGGAAGGACCGGGACATTCATCGGTCACGAAACTGCCACCCAACAAGGGCGAATCAGGCTTTAAGACCCCCGCATCCCCTCTAGAAGCGCTCAAGCGACCCGGGGAGCGACCCTTTGCGCCCTCGCCCTCCGACGCCATGTGCCACGAGGAGAAGAATCGGGGAACCCCCGCCCGCTATAAAAAGGTAAAAATTACCTGCTGTCCGCTCCGAGTTGTAACGACCTGGTGTCCCAGTGAGTAGCTGCAATAGACGCTTAAATAAACGTCGAAATAAACGCCTTTAAAGACGTTTAAAATTTTTTTTTTTTTTTTTTTTTTTTTTCAACGGAGCCAGCGGGAGGGGGGAGAAAAGGAGGGACCTGGCACCACCAGGTTTGCACTTGCTCAAAAGAGCCCTCAACCCCAGGCACTCAACAAAACCTAAAAATTAGGCTTGGAGGCCTAGCCAGAGCTGCTGCTGCTGTGTGTGACCACCACCTGCTGAGATAGAGAACATACTGAGGAGTTTCCGGCAGCACATGACCACATATAGGGAGGCAAAAGTTTGCTCTCTATCTCCACCTGCTGGTAGATGGACACAACCCACCAGTCTATGGATTGATCAGCTTGATGATATGGAAAAATATGTTAACTAGTACTGATCACAGTACAGATCATTGCGGCACTCCACTGTTCACTCTCCTCCATTGAGACAAATGAACATTTAACCCTACCCTCTGTTTTCTATCCAATAACCAATTCCTAATCCACACCAAAACCTTGCCTCCAATCCCATGACTCATTAATTTTCTCAGGAGTCTCTCATGTGGAACTTTATCAAAAGCTTTCTGAAAATCTAGATACACTACAGCAGCCGGCTCACCTTTATCCACATGTTTATTCTCGCCTTCAAAGAAATGAAGGATATTTGTGAGGCAAGACTTCCCTCAGCTGAACATATGCTGAATCTGTTCCATTAAACCATGTTTGTCTACGTATTCTATAATTTCATTCTTTATAATGGTTTTCACTATTTTGCCCGGCACTGACACCCGGTTTACCAGTCTATAATTTCCCAGATCACCCCTAGAACCCTTTAACAAAATCGGCGTCACATTGGCCACCCTTCAATCTTCAGGTACTAAGGATGATTTTAATGACAGGTTACATATTACTAACAGCAAATCGGCAATTTCATGCTTGGGTTCTTTGAGTACCCTTGGATGTATGCCATCCAGTCCAGGTAATTTACTACTCTTTAATTTGTCAATTTGGCTCAGTACATCTTCCAGGTTCACTGAAATTTCTTTCAATTCCTCCGCATCATCACCCTTGAAAACCATTTCCGGTACAGGCAGATCTCTTACATCTTCTTCCATAAAGACAGAAGCAAAGGATTAATTCAGTTTCTCCACTATGGCCTTGTCCTCCCTGAGCGTACCTTTTGCTCCTTCGTGATCTAACAGTCCCATGAATTCCTTTGCAGGCTTTCTGCTTCTGATGTACCTGAAAAAGTTGTTACTGTGAGTTTTAGCCTCTGTAGCAAGTTTCTCTTCATATTCTATTTTAGCCTTCTTTATTATTGCTTTGCATCTGACTTACCAGTGCTTGTGTTACTTCTTATTTTCGTCATTTGGGTCCTTTTTCCATTCTTTGAAGGACAATCTTTTAACTATGCTGGCTGATGTTTTCTCTTCTTTTCACCTTTGCAGTACGTGGAATGCATCTGGACTGGGCTTCCAAGATGGTATTTATCTTTTAAATCAAGCATGGTACCTGAAGATTGGGGGGGGGGAGCCAATGTAACACCAATTTTTTAAAAGAGATGATCCAGGAAATTACAGACCGGTGAGCCTGACGTCTGTGCCAGGCAAAATGGAAGAGACTATTATAAAGAACAAAATTACAGAGCATATTCAAAAGCATGGATTCATGAGGCAAAGCCAATATGGATTTAGTGACAGGAAATCATGCCTCACCAATCTACTACATTTCTTTGAAGGGGTGAACAAACGTGGATAAAGGTGAGCCAGTCGATACTGTATATCTGGATTTTCAAAAGGCATTTGACAAAGTACCTCATGAAAGACTCCACGGGAAATTGGAAAATCATAGGATAGGAATAAGATACCTGTTCAGATTAAGAGGGGTATAATGGGACCTAGATTTATATACCAACAATAGAATCTTGAATTTTATTCAGGAGGAAATAAGAAGCTAGAGTTCAGAAATCAGAAGAGAAGTGAGATGATCAAAACATTGTGCATTATGAAATTATTTAACTGCTGTTGATTGGATGAGTTATTTAACTGCTGTTGATTGGATGAGTTGTAAGTGTTTAATACTCTGTAAATGTAGGCCTGCAAGAAGGGAGTTACAATAGTCCAAATGAGAAATAACTGATGCATGTATAAGTGGATGTAAAAATGTGGCAGGAAGGATGGAGTGGACAGACCGAAAACTATGTAAAGCAAAAAATGAAGCAGAGAATCAAATCTATGTGAGGTTTGCAGCATAGAGCCAAGGCAAATTGACACCCAGAATCTTGACCAAGTCCTTGAAATCTAAGGTGGTGACTTATAACGGAGGAGCAGGTACAGGTGCATGGTGGGCAGGAGAGAAAAGAATTGATTCACATCAGCATTAAGAAACAAAAGATTAGATGATTAGATTTAAGCCATGAGGAATCCTTGGAGAGACATTTATTGAGAGTTGAGACTGGAGATGTGCAGAAACAGTCCTGGATAATAGTGAGTATAGGGGCTAGAAAAATATTAAAGACAGCTGGTGACAGTATAGAGCCTTGGAGCACTCCAGAAAGAAGAAGAAGGGAATCTATGGTTTTTGTCATAAAAGGAAATATGGTACAAATGATTAGAAAGATAACTGGTAATCCAGGTGAGGACAATGTCAGAAATACCAATGGATTAAAGTTGCTGAAGAAGGAGAGTGTGGCCAATGAGGTCAAAAGCTTAAGAGAGATCTTACTGACTGGATGTTGATCTATGATAAGATAATACATAGAGAATAGGTTTTGGTGCTATGATTTGGTCTGAAGCCTGCTTCATGCTTGGAATGCATGAAGGATATTGCTAGATTCAATACATTCAATAAATTGGTTGTAAACAACTTTTCTCAAGGAGCTTTGCAAAGAAAGACATTCGAGATAGGGTGGAAATTTGATGGGACAGAGGGTTCAAGATGTGGACAGACAGACGCATGTTTCCATAAGGATGGGACAGTAACTGTGGAGACAGATGAAGAGAAAGGATGGAGAAATGGGATAATTATTGAGTTAAGGAGTTGGACTAATCTTGGTGGCCATGGGTCTGACAAGGAAGAGGAAGGTTTGAGGGAACAGAGAGTGCATGAATGAGAAGAGAATGAAGGAGAACCAAGATGAGGAAGGACACATAACAGAGCAAGGTTGTTACAACAACAACAACAAAAAAAACTCTGGGAAAAACAATAATCCACTTTCCCTCCCCAGCGCGACACTCACTTCGCTACCACTAGTGGTACTAGAAATCGGCGCCATCAACTCTGCGCACGCGGGGGATGGGACCTATGGGCAGTGGCGTACCGACTCTGAGGGCGGGGCGGTGGGGGCGGGTTCAACTCCTTCGGGGGTGCGTGCTGCCATACATTGACGCTTCCATCCATTGACGTCTTCCCCCTCCCCCAACCGGTGCGGTCCTGCATGGCATGTCCCAGCTTCTCCCCCCCCCCCCCCCCCCCCCGACTAGTGCGGTATCACTCTCCTCTCTCGCCCCATTCTGCTAGTGTTTAAATTTCGAAGCCTCCAGCAGCATCAGCAATGTGAGTGCTGCCTTCAGCCAGTCCCGGAAGCATTCTCTGTTCAGCGTCCCGCCTACGCGGGAAGTTGTATAGAGGAGGCTTCCGGGGCAGGCAGAAGGCAGCACATTCACTGCTGCTGGCAAGCCTAGAATCTTAAAGGCGTGCAGGAGCGGCTGTGGAGTGAGGAGGGGGAGTGCAATACTGCAGTAATCGGGGGGGGGGGGGGGGGGGAGGACGGAGGGAGAGTGATTCCAGCCAGGCCAAAGGGAAAGGGGGGTGGGGGGTGGAGAGAAGAGGATGGAGAGATACTGGCCCTGGGGTGGGAGTACAGGAGAGAGGGAGAAAGAAGGGTGAGGAACATCAAGGGAAGGGGATGCAGGGCAGATGCTGAACTTACATAAGTACATAAGTAGTGCCATACTGGGAAAGACCAAAGGTCCATCTAGCCCAGCATCCTGTCACCGACAGTGGCCAATCCAGGTCAAGGGCACCTGGCACGCTCCCCAAACGTAAAAACATTCCAGACAAGTTATACCTAAAAATGCGGAATTTTTCCAAGTCCATTTAATAGCGGTCTATGGACTTGTCCTTTAGGAATCTATCTAACCCCTTTTTAAACTCCGTCAAGCTAATTACACGTTGGGTGAAGAAAAATTTTCTCCGATTTGTTTTAAATTTACCACACTGTAGCTTCAACTCATGCCCTCTAGTCCTAGTATTTTTGGATAGCGTGAACAGTCGCTTCACATCCACCCGATCCATTCCACTCATTATTTTATACACTTCTATCATATCTCCCCTCAGCCGTCTCTTCTCCAAGCTAAAAAGCCCTAGCCTTCTCAGCCTCTCTTCATAGGAAAGTCGTCCCATCCCCACTATCATTTTCGTCGCCCTTCGCTGTACCTTTTCCAATTCTACTATATCTTTTTTGAGATACGGAGACCAGTACTGAACACAATACTCCAGGTGCGGTCGCACCATGGAGCGATACAACGGCATTATAACATCCGCACACCTGGACTCCATACCCTTCCTAATAACACCCAACATTCTATTCGCTTTCCTAGCCGCAGCAGCACACTGAGCAGAAGGTTTCAGCGTATCATCGACGACGACACCCAGATCCCTTTCTTGATCCGTAACTCCTAACGCGGAACCTTGCAAGACGTAGCTATAATTCGGGTTCCTCTTACCCACATGCATCACTTTGCACTTGTCAACATTGAACTTCATCTGCCACTTGCACGCCCAATCTCCCAGTCTCGCAAGGTCCTCCTGTAATCGTTCACATTCCTCCTGCGACTTGACGACCCTGAATAATTTTGTGTCATCGGCGAATTTAATTACCTCACTAGTTATTCCCATCTCTAGGTCATTTATAAATACATTAAAAAGCAACGGACCCAGCACAGACCCCTGCGGGACCCCACTAACTACCCTCCTCCACTGAGAATACTGGCCACGCAATCCTACTCTCTGCTTCCTATCTTTCAACCAGTTCTTAATCCATAATAATACCCTACCTCCGATTCCATGTCTCTGCAATTTCTTCAGGAGTCTTTCGTGCGGCACTTTGTCAAACGCCTTCTGAAAATCCAGATATACAATATCAACCGGCTCCCCATTGTCCACATGTTTGCTTACCCCCTCAAAAAAATGCATTAGATTGGTGAGGCAAGACTTCCCTTCACTAAATCCGTGCTGACTTTGTCTCATCAGTCCATGTTTTTGTATATGCTCTGCAATTTTATTCTTAATAATAGCCTCCACCATCTTGCCCGGCACCGACGTCAGACTCACCGGTCTATAATTTCCCGGATCTCCTCTGGAACCCTTCTTAAAAATCGGAGTAACATTGGCTACCCTCCAGTCTTCCGGTACTACACTCGATTTTAGGGACAGATTGCATATTTCTAACAGTAGCTCCGCAAGTTCATTTTTTAGTTCTATTAATACTCTGGGATGAATACCATCAGGTCCCGGTGATTTACTACTCTTCAGCTTGCTGAACTGACCCATTACATCCTCCAAGGTTACAGAGAATTCGTTTAGTTTCTCCGACTCCCCCGCTTCAAATATTCTTTCCGGCACCGGTGTCCCCCCCAAATCCTCCTCGGTGAAGACCGAAGCAAAGAATTCATTTAATTTCTCCGCTACGGCTTTGTCCTCCCTGATCGCCCCTTTAACACCATTTTCGTCCAGCGGCCCAACCGACTCTTTGGCCGGTTTCCTGCTTTTAATGTATCTAAAAAATTTTTTACTATGTATTTTTGCTTCCAACGCTAATTTCTTCTCAAAGTCCTTTTTTGCCCTCCTTATCTCCGCTTTGCATTTGGCTTGGCATTCCTTATGATCTATCCTGTTACTTTCAGTTGGTTCTCTTCTCCACTTTCTGAAGGATTGTTTTTTGGCTCTAATGACTTCCTTTATCTTACTGTTTAGCCACGCCGGCTGACGTTTAGTCTTTTTTCCCTTTTTTCTAATACGTGGAATATATTTGTCCTGAACCTCCAGGATGGTGTTTTTAAACAGCATCCACGCCTGACGCAAGTTTTTTACTCTGCGAGCTGCTCCTTTCAGTCTTTTTTTCACCATTTTTCTCATTTTGTCGTAATCACCTTTTCTATAGTTAAACGCTAGCGTACTGATTTCCTAGTTTCACTTCCTTCAATGCCAATATCAAAACCGATCATATTATGATCACTGTTATCAAGCGGCCCTCGTACCGTTACCCCCTGCACTAGATCATGAGCACCACTAAGGACTAAGTCTAGTATTTTTCCTTCTCTTGTCGGCTCCTGAACTAGCTGTTCCATGAAGCTGTCCTTGATTTCATCAAGAAATCTTATGTCCCTTGCGTGTACAGATGTTACATTAACCCAGTCTATATGCGGGTAATTGAAATCCCCCATTATTATTGTGTTGCCCAGTTTGTTTGCGTCCCTGATTTCCTTTAACATTTCCGCATCCGTCTGTTCGTCCTGGCCAGGCGGACGGTAGTACACTCCTATCACTATCCTTTTCCCCTTTGCACATGGAATTTCAATCCACAGTGGTCTGGAGGAAGAGAAAGACGCTGAATTTAGAAACTGCTGATCCTGCTGTTAATGTTAAGTTCTGGCTGGGGAGGCTAAGCCTCTTATACCGGGCGCCTATGCTTAGTCCATAGCGGGTTATGGACAAGAGTGGGAAGAAAGGAGGGGGCGAAAGTTTAGGAGGGGGAGAACAGAGAGGAAAATGAGAAGGCGCAGTGGGGCGCTTCAAGATCTAAACGCTGAGCTGGGGGGGTGGGATGGGAGTAAAGGGGGGGGAGCCAAGTCGTCTATTTTGTTGTCTGTTTTTGTTGTCTTTTATTGTAAGTGAAGTTTTTCTTTCTTTAGATGGGGTGGGGGAGGGGAACCTAACAATTGGGCCGGGTTGGGGGGCTGCTCGCTGGGACAGCCCTGGAGCCAGTACAGTGATAGGGTACAGAGACAAACCTCCAATAGATGCAATAACGTGAAGAAGATTAAATTCATATCCTGGAATGTTTGTGGGGTACACTCACCGATTAAACGGAAAAAAATAATGCGGGACCTGAACAGGCATGGGGCAGACATTTCCTTTTTACAGGAAACCCACCTCTCACCTGCAGAGCATCTTAAATTTGGCTGCTGGTGGGTGGGGCAGGAAGTGGAAATGCTGGCTATGGGAAGGAAAGCAGGACTTTTGATATTGATCAGGAAGGGGGTGGATCTTGTGATTCAACAGACATGGAAAGATCCCCAGGGAAGGTATCTGATCTTGAAAGGACTGCTTAATAAAAAATCTGTGTTGCTCTGTAATGTTTACGGACCTAATGTATACAATCAAAAATGGACGAGGGGATTAATCAGCAAATTAACCAGTCTAGGGGAGCTCCCCTTAATCATAGGAGGAAACTTCAATATGGTGCATGACGCCACACTAGATAAGTCCCGAGCTACAACAACAGACAGTATAAACCCAGAGAGAGGCATAGCCATGATATGCTCCAAGTTAGGGCTGATAGATGTTTGGAGAATACTACACCCAACTGAACGTGATTATACGCATCTCTCTAGAATAGTCTAGAATAGGCTATTGGTTATTATCTGAGGGGCTGTTCTCGCAGGTAGCTGAAGCAGGCATTGGACCATATGGCATGTCGGATCATGCAAGCATATGGCACACGATAGACTATGGAGAGAGGAAGGAGGAGCAGTATATATGGTGTTTCCCCCAGAAATTATATCATGACCCTTTGTTTAGAGAGCACATCCTGAAAAAATGGGAGGAATACCAACATTATAATGAGGAATATGAACAGCGGCCGATATTATATTGGGAAGCAGCGAAAGCTATATTACGTGGGGAAACGATCGCATATTCTTCCTTTAAAAAGAAGGCCCGAGATAGGCAAATAATACGTTTAGAAAAACAAATAGGTACAGCACGAATTCAATATGGGAAACACCCTAAGGCCCAGGGACGAGCTCTTTTATTAGCACTTCAAACTAATTTGAATGAGCTTCTCCATGACACAGAGAAGAAGTCTGTCAAATATTATCAGTATCAGCTTTTCCTGCATGATAACAAAACGGGGAAGTTATTATCACGACTGATAAAACAGGCGGGAGGTTCCAGAGTCATCCTCCAGTTAGAAAAAGAAGGGGGTGGATTCGTGCGAACAGATAAGGAGATAGCTGAGGTGTTTTGTCAATATTACCAAAAGCTATATAGCAGGACCCCAAATGTCCCTATGGATGGAAATCTATATCTAGATAATCTGTGCCTGCCTAGGGTGGGTGAGAGAGAGGCTTGTAAATTGAGCCGAGATATAACATTGGACGAGGTAGAGTTGGGTATTAAGCAAAGCTCACTCTATAAAGCCCCAGGGCCTGATGGCTTTAGAGCCGAATTCTATAAGCTGTTATCTCCCTCAATTTTACCGGCGTTGAGCATACTTTTCCCAGTTTTTGGTGGGTGGAGAAGCGCCACAGTCACTGCAACTGGCACAGATAGTACTACTGTTAAAGCCAGGGCGAGACCCAAATAAACCATCCTCTTATAGGCCAATCTCACTGTTAAATGTTGAATTGAAACTTTTTGCAAAGATTCTGGCCAATAGATTGGCTGGGGCATTGCCCAAGCTAATCTCGGAACAGCAGGTGGGGTTTGTGACAGGGAGAATGGTAGCGCATAACATGCGGCAAATACTGCTGTCCATGGAACATGTAGAGGCGACTAAGATACCATCTGTATTGGTCAGCTTTGATGCTGAAAAAGCATTTGACAGGGTACACTAGTGTTTTCTTTTTATAGTACTTCAGAGGTATGGATTCCCTGATTTCTTTATAGAAGCTCTAAGAGTATTATATAAATCCCCCAGAACTAGGATTCAAGTCAATGGAGTAACATCATCTGATTTGCAATACATCGAGGAACCAGGCAGGGGTGCACCCTGTCGCCTATGCTTTTCATCTTAACTATGGACCCTTTGATTAGGGACATCATGAGTAATTAGGAGATTCAAGGGGTTACAATAGGGAGGCATACTTTTAAAATTTCTGCTTTTGCAGACGACTTATTAGTGCATGTTGTGAACCCTCGAGTTTCTTTTCCCACGCTAATGGAGTGTTTTGAGGAATACGGGGATTACTCTGGGTTTAGATTGAATTTAGATAAATCCACAGCAATGCCTACGGAACATGCACTGAGGGCGAGTTGGATACAGTCCTTCCCAGTAAAGTGGGAGTTTCATTCATTTAGATATTTGGGGATTCAACTCTCGGGTCGTACAGTGAACCTATATAGAACCAATATGGATGCTCTACTAGAGCATTGTAAGGTGACTCTAGCACATTGGCATCAATTACCGCTATCACTGCATGGAAGAATTCAATTGTTTAATATGGTGCTTTTTCCAAAATGGCTCTATATTATACAGTTGCTACCTCTTCGGGTATTGAAGAAGGATCTTAAAAGCTCCAGAAGATGATTTCCTTTTTCTGCTGGGCGGGGAAGAAACCTAGAATGCAGTTTAAATATTTGGTAGGTGCATGGAAGTATGGCGGAACGGGCATACCAGATATGTCTTTGTATAATTATGCTTGCCTTCTCTGGCACCTAGGAGACTGGATGCTGGAGGAGGATAGATACACACCTAGAGTTTATGAGGCGGCCTATTACGCCCCATGGCACATAAATTCTTTGTTACATTGCTCGCAAACAGAGTTACCAAATAGGTTGCGGCAGAGTGGTTTGCTGAGGGCGATGCGACAGGCCTGGAAATTCTTGATAAAATTGTTGGGAAGGCGGGATAATGTGTCGGATCAGCTCCCGATCAAGGGAAATGTCTGTTTTGCACCTGGGAATGACAACGCGAGTTTTACTAGATGGGCAGCCAAAGGACTCACCTTACTGCGACATGTGATAGATGAGGAGGGTCGGATTCGGATATATACATGGGAGGTCCTTTGGAAGCGGGGAAGGTGGAAGGTAGAGATGTAATGGCCTATTTGCAATTGAGGCATTATATCACATCGCTAGAGAGCAGCATCTTGGTCCCTTCACTGGGAGCTTTGCTACAGGGAGTTTATGATAGATTCCGGGAGGGAGGCCTATCGATCTTGGGGATGCATAAGGCCATACAGAAATGCGCTCAAGAGAGGACATATATGGATCTTGTGAGGAGGTGGGCTCCAGAACTGGGCAGCAGAATAGAACCATTAAAATTAATCAGGTGAATCCCTGAACTCTCGGTTAATGCAGCCTTACGAGAATGTCAGTTTCAGGTTCTCCACAGAGCATATTTTACACAGGAAAGATTGTTCAAGATAGGTGCCGTGGATACGCCGATATGTCAAAAATGTAACCGGGACACAAATTCCTTATATCACTCACCATGTATACCCTGGAGGAAAGGAGAAACAGGGGTGATATGATACAGACGTTCAAATATTTGAAAGGTATTAATCCGCAAACGAACCTTTTCCGGAGATGGGAAGGCGGTAGAACGAGAGGACATGATATGAAAGTGAAGGGGGGCAGACTCAAGAAAAATGTCAGGAAGTACTTTTTCACGGAGAGAGTGGTAGATACTTGGAATGCCCTTCCGCGGGAGGTGGTGGAGATGAAAACGGTAGCAGAATTCAAGCATGCATGGGATAAACATAAAGAAATCCTGTGCAGAAGGAATGGATCCTCAGAAGCTTAGCCGAGATTGGGAGGCAGGGCTGGTGTTTGGATGATGGGGCTAGTGCTGGGCAAGACTTCTACAGTCTGTGTCTTCAGAAGCTTAGCCGAGATTGGGAGGCGGGGCTGGTGTTTGGATGGTGGGGCTAGTGCTCGGCAAGACTTCTACGGTCTGTGTCCTGAAAATGGCAGATACAAATCAAGGTAAGGTATACACAAGAAGTAGCACATATGAGTTTGAAACAGGATAAATAGCAATCAATCACGAGACTGGAGGCCAAAGGATCCAAACCAAGCAAACTTTATTGGCAGCCAAGACGCAGCTCTGAGTAGCCTCAGGAAGACTGCGTGACGTGTATCATTTGCCACAGATACTTATACACTTTTATCAGCAGTCATGCGCATTGAGTCCATACAAGCCATTACGCAGACCTCAGGAAATCGAAACTTATCTTTACACATACTTCATTTCCATTGCACAGACAAAGGATCTTAGGCAAAAATGAAACTCAGCAAGTTAGGGCCGTTATCTTATCTGGTTGCCATAGCATCCTATTTGCAAGCTGCTTCAGCTCAGTTCAGTTACAAGTTACAATTTCCTTTAGCCAAGCGCAATACAGTGTAATCTACAGCAAAAAGTCAGGTTCAATAAAAACTGCAATAAAATCTACCCTTTTTGTAACCTGGCCTCTCTCCTGAACCAATTCACAAACCACAGTAACTGTTCTAAGATTCCTTTCTTAAATAGTCAGGGCCGAGTACCATAAATGCCTGACTCAGGAGAAAAGGAAGGATACAAAAAAACTCAATAAAAATTTAATACGTAAATTTTTATTTAAGACAATCAATAATCCCTACAATTAAACCTTTATGCATACCCCATACATCCTGTTGTAAATTATTAAATTATAGAACATTACAATGTGATACAAACTTAATAATCATGTTTCTTTTTTTTCAGAATTCTTTTTACTAGACGGATAACCCACCTGCAACAGAAGCTTTACTCCAGTATCAGATATGTACTTTCTGGTTTAAAACTTAGTAATAAAACCTTTTTCTTATTAAGATTAAACTGAGTGCTTTTCTTTTCCAAAGAATTTGATTCTTTGTGCCCAATTTTTATTTTTTTAGGTTGCAGTATGCAGAGCTACAGACGTCCCTTCCTCACTGGATCTCAGGTAAGTATTTTTATTTATTTATTCGGAACACCCACTTAGCTCAGTCTTTTTGCCTCCGGACAAAAGTCCCTTTCTTGCGTGGGGGCCCAGTGTCTCCGCAGCGATAGATGCACTTCAACACCGCTCTCTTCTTCCTTCAGTCGCTGTGCAGGGTCTCCTAGTAGATGTGCTGACCTCAGATGGAACAGGAATCCGCACCTACTATCCTAATCTTTAAAAATCAATAAAAGAAACCCTAAACCCTAACTAGTGCAGAATATTATCTAACTTTTCTTAGAATGTCTAAATCACTTCCCTAACTAGCTTACCCTTTAAAATCTAATATAATAAAACGCACCGTGAACGTTCTGAAGACAACGTTCTGAAGTCACTCAAACATTCCTTGAAGGGTTCGTGGATTCGTGTTGTGAAGCCAGCCAGGCTGCCAGCCGTCTCTGCCCTGCCCTCGTGTCAAACGTCATGACGTCCAGGGCAAACGTCATGACGTCGAGGGCGGAAAAAAAACAAACAAAGCGCAGCGTCAGGGAAGGAGGCGGCGCTCCCGACGTCTCTAGCCTTCCCTTCGCTGTGTTCCGCCTTCTTCTGACATCTTCTGCGCTGCCGGAACCGCCGCCACGGAAGTAAATTTTAAAAAAAAAAAGGGATGTTGGGGGGAGAGAAGAGGGTGGGCAGTTGAACAATGGGAGCGGGAGGGCAGAGGAGAAACGACAGCAAGGATGTGAAGGGTGGGGGGGGAAGAAGAGGGCGGGACAGGCTGGGACATGGGAGACAGAAGAGCATGGATGCGAGGGGGGGTCATGGAAGGGAGAGAGGGGAATTTCTGGAAAAGGATGAATGGAGGGGGCAGGGGACAGAGAAGCATGGATGGACATGGATTGAGATGGCAGGGCTCAGGGACAGAGGGGAATTGCTGGAAAGGGATGAATGGAGGGGGCAGGGGACAGAGGAGCATGGATGGGCATGGATTGGGAGGGCAGGGCTCAGGGAGAGAGGGGAATTGCTGGATAGGGATGAATGGAGGGGACAGATGGGCATGGATGGATATGGATTGCAGGGCAGGGCTCAGAGAGAGGGGAATTGCTGGATAAGGATGAATGGAGGGGGCAGGGGACAGGAGCATGGATGGGCATGGATTGGGAGGGCAGGGCTCAGGGAGAGAGGGGAATTGCTGGATAGGGATGAATGGAGGGGACAGATGGGCATGGATGGATATGGATTGCAGGACAGGGCTCAGGGAGAGAGGGGAATTGCTGGAAAGGGATGAATGGAGGGGGCAGGTGACAGGAGCATGGATGGGCATGGATTGGGAGGGCAGGGCTCAGGGAGAGAGGGGAATTGCTGGATAGGGATGAATGGAGGGGACAGATGGGCATGGATGGATATGGATTGCAGGGCAGGGCTCAGAGAGAGAGGGGAATTGCTGTATAGGGATGAATGGAGGGGGCAGGTGACAGAGGAGCATGGATGGGCATGGATTGGGAGGGCAGGGCTCAGGGAGAGAGGGGAATTGCTGGAAAAGGATGAATGGAGGGGGCAGGGGACAGATGGGCATGGATTGGGAGGGCAAGGCTCACACTCTCTCTCTCATATACAATGTCTTTCTGACTCTCACTCTCACACACTCTGTCTCACAATGTATCACATTCACTCTCTATGTGCCACATAGTCACTCACACACTCGCTTGGTCTCATACACTCACTCTCACAGAGAATCTGTGTCTCACATACACTCTCTCTCTCGCACACACACACACACACACACACATACACACACACTCTCTCACACTGTCTCACATACACACTTGCACACACTCTCATTCTCACAAACACACTCACACCCAGACTCACTCTCTCTCTCACACACACACACTCACACTTTCACTCTGACTCTCACACAGTCACTCTCACATACACTCTCCCAAACATACACACTCCGAGGAAAACCTTGCTAGCGCCCGTTTCATTTGTGTCAGAAACGGGCCTTTTTTTACTAGTAAACATATAATTATTGTACCCTATTCTAAACCCTCCCAATTCTTTATCAATTAAACTTAAAGAAATGTGTGTGACTCTCAGTTTCCTAAATACACTGAGAACTAAATTCACAATAACCTGTGTAGGTTATTTAAATTAACCCTATTATTAATAAGGTTCCAAGTTTTTCTTTCTAGCCACCTCAGAGTTCCTGCTTGTTATATCAAATATTAAACATTGAAGAACACCACAGCCAGCAGTTTCATTTAAACTACTATAAAGTGTCCTTCTATTAATCAGGTAACCCCTTGCTTATAAATTCTACAGTTTTTTAATTAATCAAGCTTTTAGGATAATTCAGTCACAGCTGATTAACCAGCTGACACTCTCTCCTATGAAAGCCACAACACGCAGAAGGCTTTTAAGACCAATTAATAGACACAAATTACATTTCCCCCACACACTTGCATCCTTAAAACACTTAAAATCCTTAAAAACACTTAAAATCCGTTTTAGCACAGATTTCAAACCACCACTGTTCTCAGACTTTTAATACACGTCTGAACAGTGTCCAACTCACCTCCCAACTGACAAACTGTCAGGTTTAGAACCCACATCTGAGCTCGTTTTAGCAGCCCAAGCTCAACACTCCAAACCCCACAATACAAATTACTTTAAAAGTAATTTGAACCAATTTTATACACATACAAATTCCAGCATTAAAAATGAATATAAATATCAGTACCTGCATGCCCCTTGAAGCTTGAAAATCCTCTTTTTGGTCCCAGCACGAGCCTCCCGTCCGCTCCGTTCACGAGACAACAGCTGACTTGTGTCATCAGCTGTTTCGTCTCCTCATGCGCTCCCTTCCTCCACCCGGCGCGTGCTGCACTCACTCCGCCGCGAACCGCCACAACAATAAAATAAAAACGTTGGGAGAGTGCACCGGAGCACTTTCCCCAAACCCTCCGGTCCGGCTCCATTCTTCTTTTATCTTCAGAACCGGCACTCCCGCTTAATGGAGCCGGTTCCCTTTAAAATTAATGGCCTCCCAGGCCCTGCGTCGGATGTGTACGCCTGACGTCATAACGCAACGTCAGACACCAACGCAGGGCCAATCAGCGCCCAGACCTCCCCTTCTTCGCCTTCGCTCCGCCAAAACAGCAGACTCCCTCCTTCCCCGACGGGCCCGAAAACCGCCAGCGATGCCAATCCTCCTCTCTGCTGTTCCACTCAGAATTGCCGCTCCAGACCCACGCTGCCGCCCGAACCCACCAGAGGCCCCAAGCCCAAGAACAACCCGGGCTCCAGTGCGATTCCCGATCAGCGCTCCTGCACGCTGACGATCTCCTCCCAACAGCGACCCCAAGTAAGTTTATTTAACCCTTTGGGTTATATTACAATCCCCCCTTTGATACTTTATCATTTTTTAGTGAATGGAAAGTATCACATTCTTGATCCATAGGTTTGAGCACGGAGCTGATGAGACCTTTGACCTGTCCAGTGTGGCTCATAGCTGCGAGGATTGGACATACAATGTTCAGAGGCCCAAGACACAAGGAGTGGTGCTGCAATATAAGAAGAGTAGGTTAGTTACTAGGCACAATCGAGTGGCCCTAATCCCCCGCGTCGGCCGCTGGTGTCTTCGCCGGGTTTGAGACGAAGGGTTCCTATTGATACCCCCCCCCTTTGTAACTGGACTTAGCCATCGCAAGGGTGGTGGCCTTCAGATTGGTCCTGCAAGGAGAGAAAGAACTGCAGTCAGTATCAGACAAAGGTCGGTGGGCACAGGACAGCAGACAAGGTATCAAACAGGGTAAGAAAACAACACCTCCTAATAGACAGACTCCAAAAAATAACATCTTTTTCCACCAGGCACCTCCAAGCAAAGAGTCCCACCAGCTACCATCTAGCATAGATTTCCACCGTTGGACTGGTACGTGGGCAATTTTACGGATGTTCGTGGCTATGTTTAACAGTGCCTCCCTATTATAGTCAATCTCCAAACAGCAGTTAGATGTATTCCACTTACCACAAATCAGAACAAGGAGACAATTACAAAGAAGGACACACAGCATCATAAACATCATGATTGATATAGTGAGAGGTAATAACAAGTGTTAATGAAAGATGTAAACAGGTTTTTCTAAAACCAACAAAAGGATACTCAGAATTGCGACTTCGGTTATTAGCAAGCTTCAATGCAGAACCTCCACGGGTTGGATCAGAATCAGGCATGTGGGAGTGGTACCACTCAGCGTCCTGGCACGTGAGTGGAGCAGGGTGGACGACGCCTCTTCAGGGTCAATCGCAAAGGTGTCTCCGGGTGTGTGTGCTAGCGGTCCATTGCTCTGGGTGGGACGGGTTGGCCGCTGGCTTCACTCTGGTCCAATGTATCCAGGCCGGATTCCCTGCAATTTTAATAGCAGTGGGGGTTGTAAAAAGCTACTAGTAACAAGCTAGAAACTCACACTGAACTGGCCAAGGTAGCAGTGCACAGATCACTCTAACATACCAGGGACCTTAGACGATGCCGACAAAGGTTGCAGTCTCTTAAGTGATTAATAGAGCCCTTCAACACCTGAGGAGCAGCTGCAGCCATCAGCAAGCAACTATGGGGCTGTCCAGGCACAAACAAGAGACAAGTCCGGCAGCCTGGAAGAACCGAACTGGGCTAAAGTCTGGAACAGGTAGGAACAGCAAGACAAATTATGACAGCCACTGGCTCTGGCCACCAGCGGGTGAGAGGAACACAAGCCAAGGAGCAGGCAGAACGCACACAGAACATAGAGAGACTTAGAATACCTGGGTGCCGCACAGAGGAGCAAACAGAGCCAGGCTGGAGACAGAGGTAGAGCTAACTCAGGCAGCACCCCCAGGTGCAGTAGAGTGGAGTAACTAGAGCCATGCTGGAAGCAGCCAGCACACAGAAGGAAAACTACTGTAGAAAGGACAGGCAGAAGCCAGCTTAGAAGCTGACCCCCAGAAACAAGGTAAGTCGTGATGGGGAGAAATGAAAAAAAAAATAGACTTTTACTTCAGCAGATTTAGCCCATACGCAGCAGAGCTTTAGAAGTGTTAACTCCCATTTTTTTGTTCTCTCTCTCTCTCTCTCTCTTTCTCACACAGACTCTTGAATAAAAAAATTTTTTCAATTACTCTCTCTTCTTTAACTTCCAAACAAAAATGATGTTTACTTACAGTTTCTTCAGATAACTATTTACATCATACTTGCAGTAGACATGGTAAAACTACTGAATACAAAATTCTGTCAGTTGGTTATCATACAGCTTGAAGAGAGATTGCTAACACCATCTTATGCTGACACAGACTGACTCACTCACAGAGCAACTAGAGTGACTCAGACACACCCACAAGACATTACACTATATCCAATGACATCATAGCTCATAGAATTGTTGACAGTTAATGCATGCAGCACTTGTCTTTCACATATTCCTACATACCCCTTCACATGCATTATTGTCCAACAATTCAATTCTTATATATTTATTTATATACATACAGTCCTAGCTTTTCTCGTAGATTTTCAAAATTTCTTACGGCTAGCGGTTTCGTCAAGATATCAGCAATCATTTGGTCAGTTTGTTTATATTGCAAACTTATTACTCCTTGCCTTGACAATTCTCTGACATTATGGAATTTTGTTGCAATATGTTTTGTTCTAGACTGTACCCTGTCATTTATTGACAACCTTATACAGCTTTGATTGTCTTCAAAAATCTGTATCGGTCTCTGCTGTTCTATACCAAAATCTATACACAGTTTTTCTATCCACATTAGTTCACGACATGCTTCAGACACAGCAACATATTCTGCTTCTGTGGATGATAAACTTACAATGGTTTGTTTATGACTTGCCCATGAAATAGATGTTTTTCCATACATAAACACATACCCACTTGTGGATTTGTAATCTGAATGATCTCCAGCCCAATCAGAATCACAGTAACAAATCAATTTCTGATTACTATTTACCGGAATCACCAATTTACAGTCAATTGTACCTTTCAAATATCTTACCACTCTTTTTACAGCAGTCCAGTCAGTCTTAGTAGGCTTGTTCACTCTTCTACTTAAAATTCCTACAGCATTAGCTATATCAACTCTGTAAGTGGTAGTTAGATACAAAAGTTTTCCTATTGCAGATCTGTATAGAATGTTATCTGGTAATGGTTCCCTTTCAGTTTCATCCCTCTGAAAATCTGTGGTCATAGGTGAACCTACTGAGTGTGCTTCCTGCATACCCATACTTTCAATAAGATCATTAATCTTTTGTTTCTGACTTATTAAATAAGAACCATCTTTCTGTTTTTCAATATTCATACCTAAATAGTATGACACATTTCCAAGTTCAGTTATTTCAACATTCTGATTTAAACACTTTACAATGTCTTTATACTCTTTTTCACTTTCACTTGCTATAAGCAAATCATCTACAAATGCTAAAATGTACACACAATGACCTTCCTTTTGTCTAGTATACAAGCATTTATCTGCTTCTCCTTGCTTAAAATCTAAATCAGTTAACATTTCATGCATTTTCTCATTCCAGCATTTTGCACTTTGCTTTAAACCATATAAACCTTTGTTCAGTTTACACACTAAATGACTGTTATTTGTATCTATGAAACCTTCTGGTTGTTTCATATACAAGTCTTCAGATATATCTCCATGAAGAAATGCTGTTTTAACATCTATGTGTTTCACTTGCATTTTCTTTGATGCAGCTATGCTTAGGAGAGTTCTGATTGTTGTGTGTTTCACTACTGGTGCAAATACTTCATCATAATCTTCACCATATTTTTGAAGATAACCTTTTGCTACCAGTCTGGCTTTATATCTTTCTACTTGTCCTTGTGCATTTCTTTTCAACTTAAATACCCACTTGCATCCTATGGCCTTTTTGCCATGGGGTAATTCAGTTAAGTTCCATGTTTTGTTTTTATGCAACGCGTCAATTTCATCTTGTGCAGCTTTTTTCCATTCTTCTGCTTCTTTTTCAGACATTTGATCAATTTCATCCCAAGTTAAAGGTTCTTGTGCATCATCAGAAGTTGTTAAATAAGATAGTCTTTGGGGTGGATTACCTCGATTTTCTCTGGATGAGCGTCTGACATTTTGTTGATCTGACCTCTCCATGTCATCTGAGATCGAGATTTTATCTCCAATCATTTCCCCTTCATCAGTGGTACTGTCTTCAGTATAAATACTTTCTGTATCTATTTCATTTTCCTGTTCCTCATTAGAATCAGAAAAATTATTATCAGACAATTCTGGTATGTTAGTGTTTATAATCACCGGGATATTGATTATTGGTTTCTTTTCATATTCTGGATGATAAGGTTCATTTGGAATTTTCCAGTCTTTATCAATTTTTTTATTTTCATCAAAATATGTGATGTGTTTCACACCAACAAATCCAGTGTTTAGATTCAGAATTCTATAACCTTTGTGACCTGAATCATAGCCCACTAGAATTCCTTTTTCTGTTGTGGAATCCAGCTTATGTCTCTTCTGTTTCGGCACATGAGCATATGCTGTACTTCCAAATATTCTTATATGTGACAGATTTGGCTTTTTACTATGCCACATTTCATGTGGGGTGCGATCAGTCCCTTTTGTAGGTAGTCTGTTCTGTAGGTATACTGCTGTGAGAATTGCTTCTCCCCATAATCTCTTTGGAAGATTACTATCAGATAGCATACATCTTGTCATTTCTACAAGCGATCTGAACTTTCTTTCAGCTACAGAATTTTGTTCTGGTGTATATGCAACTGTCTTTATGTGCTGAATACCTTCTTGTTCTAGAAATGTTTGTATGGTATGTGAAGTAAACTCACCACCGTTGTCAGTCTGTAGAATCTTTGGTTTTTTATCAAATTTATTGCTTACCAAGGCTACAAACTTCTTTAACATATCAGCAACTTGATTCTTTTCCTTTAATAGATAGGCCATACAGTATCTAGAGAAATCATCCACAAATATTAATGCATATTTGTTATTCCCTAGTGATGGAATATTAAATGGTCCACATAAGTCACTATGAGGGGCATAATCGAACGCGAACGCCCATTTGTAAAAACGTCCATCTCCAAGAACTGGTCCGTGAAGGGGCGGGCCGAACTGTATTTTCGAAAAAAAAGATGGACGTCCATCTTTTTTTTCGAAAATACATTGGATTAGGGCATTTTTTGAGCTGGGCGTTTTTGTTTTTTAGCGATAATCGAAACCGAAGCGTCCCAGCTCAAAAATGACCAAATCCAAGGCATTTGGTCGTGGGAGGGGCCAGCATTCGTAGTGCACTGGTCCCCCTGAGATGCCTCTATGCCAGCCTCAAATATCATACCTAGCTCCATGACAGTAGTATGCAGGTCCCCAGAGCAATTTTACTTTAGTTGGTGCTGTGCGGGACCCATGCAAAGAGGAAAAATCGGAAGAAGAAAAAAACAAGCAAGCAAGTGCAGTCAGGGACGTCCAAATTAAAAGATAGTAAAAGGGGGAATTGAACCAGCAACCTTTTGATTACAAGCTCAGTGCTTTAGCCAGTGCACCACTGATTAGATGTCTTTCCCTTTCCATTAAGTCTCTCCAAGTTTCTGTCAGCCAATCACAGCTCATTTAGCTGACATCATACAGCTTGAAGAGAGATTGCTAACACCATCTTATGCTGACACAGACTGACTCACTCACAGAGCAACTAGAGTGACTCAGACACACCCACAAGACATTACACTATATCCAATGACATCATAGCTCATAGAATTGTTGACAGTTAATGCATGCAGCACTTGTCTTTCACATATTCCTACAAGTCGGAGGGTGGTCATGGCCACAGATGTGACAGTACCTCCCCTTCAAGACCCCCCCCCCCCCCCCCCCGGTCTCTACAGAGGGTTCAGGTATCCAGGGGTAACTGTGGTGAAACCTCCTGACAGGTTTCAGACCCCAAACATGGATCGCTGGACTGGGAGCAACAAGGAAATCCAGCACTTGTGGCTAGGAGCGGGTCTTGTAAACAGGAGGCTCTTTCGAACCACCGCTGAACAGAATCAGAATCTTGGATGCATCAAGAGGAGTCCTACTCAACCGGAGCCCCTTTTCTGAGGTGGCACTGGAACTTGGTGCATTCAGCAGCGGGGATGGAACTAGAACTCAGAATAGATGCAACAGCTTGGCTGGAACTGATGCTCTTCAGGGGTAGTCCACAGGGCAGGCTCCAAGAGCAGACTGCGGCGGTACTCATGGAGCGTGATAGCAGGATCAATTGCAGAAACTGGGTTTCTCTGGACCCCAAGCCGCTGAACTCACCATCTCTCAGCTACGGCTTCGGGGGTATTTTCCAAGACTGGATCAGAACAAAGTCTATCACGGTATTCTTGGAGCGTCCGCTCATCATTAAGGGCAGAAACTTGAAGAAACCCTTATAGGCTGGACTCTCCGCCTGGGATCAGGAGCAGTCCTGGGATTGGGATCCAGACTGGAATCAGGACTTGAACTGGGGCTGGGACACGGACTGGCATCAAAGTCTTGACTGGAACAGGAACTCTGAACAGGAGCTGAACCGGGAATGAGACCCGGACTGGAATCAGAGTCTTGACTGGAATCCCAAGGTGTCTTCTTTCGGCCCCAGCTTCAGGAGTATTCTTCAGGGCTGGGTCAGACAACAGTTTCAAAAAGGGGGCCTGGTATTTGACTAATCTGGAGTTGGTCATCCATGTGGGCCCATGCCTTTGGAGAGGTACGCCATTGGTCGCTGCCAAGTACCGACTGTTTGCGTTAGTACTCCAAGTGCCAGGCCTTTCTTCTCATCTACAAACAGGTGGAAAGGCTTCGTTACATCTGGGAGTCCAAGTGCTGGGGGGGATACAAGGGCCTTCTTCAAATCGGCTAGGGCCTTCAATTCGTGTTTTTCCCACTGGAAGGGTTGGGCCTCGGGTTCAGGTCCTTTCAGTCTGGCATACAGGTCTTGGATCAAAACAGCGAAATTGAGGATCCATATTCGGCAGTAACCTGCTGCTCCCAACAATGACCGCAGTTCCTTTTTGTTTGTTGGTATGGGCTGGTTACAAATCGCTTGAGTACGAGGCGTACCGAGCCTCCGGGTACCTTCCCGGAGGCGAAATCCCAAATACTCAACCTCAATTTCACACAGTTGCGCTTTCTTCCGACTGGCTCGGTATCCTTGCGCTTCCAGAGTTTTCAGAAGATGAACAGTTGCCACTGCACAATCAGTATATGTTTCCCTGGCTACCAGCAGATCGTCCACATATTGGACAACAGGCCCATACTCAGTCTGATACGTTTTCAAATCATGGGCGAGTTGTTCCCCGAACAGAGTGGGCGAATTCTTGAAACCTTGCGGTAGTCGGGTCCAGGTAAATTGTTGTTTAGTTCCAGTCTGTAGGTCCTCCCATGTGAATGCAAAGAACTGCTGACTCTCCTCAGCAAGAGGTATGGAGAAGAAAGCATCCTTTAAGTCTATTACACTGTACCACCTGGTTTGGGCTGGCACTTGGGCTAGAATGGAGTAAGGGTTAGGTACAAGAGCAACGATATCCACAACTTGGTTATTGACTTTCCTCAGGTCTTGAACCGGTCGGTACTCAGGGGTCCCTGGCTTCTTGACTGGCAGTAATGGGGTATTCCAGGCTGATCTGGTAGATTTCAAGACTCCTTGTTGGAGGAGTTTCTGCAAATGCGATTGCATACTATGTCGAGCAGCATAAGGTATACTGTATTGGCCCTGGTTAACAATTTGAGCATTGGGTTTTAATGGCTTCAGTACGATCCAGTTAGGGGTGGCATTTACAGCTAATTCCCCGGGATTGGATTTGAAAATAGCTTCCACCTCGCCGGTGGGTTTGAACTTTAGTATCTTGTGTTTGCAACATGAGACAATACATGAGATACCATAGAAATATGGCTAGAAACAATATTGAGGCAGCCTGGGCAGAGAAATCATATTTGTTAATTCTGTTTAACTTTTCAGTCCTGGAAAGTGGTAGAATGCCATCTGGGTTTAATTTACTCAACAGTCTAGCTTTTGCTAGACTAGAGGTTAGAAAGGTCAGAGAGAAATTAAACTTTCTTTGTCCCTTTTTGAGTGATGGATTGTTCATAGGTATTATTTACCACATCTGGATGCCATTCTGAGCAAGGCATAGTGGACAATCTCGAGGGGATCAGCAAGCAAGCTTTTTTAAAAGATTAGACTGAATGCTGTTTAGAAGGAGATAGTGTAGGTTTAAATAATTCTAGATGAGTTAGATTTTGTCTTATAAGGAATTCTGATTTCTGCTTATTTTAAAATATGTTTTATTCTTTGTTCCTAATACCCTAACTCGCTCCAACCTTTGGCTACACTCTGTTCAGGAACTAATTAGCCAGGCAAAGATTACTTCCCCTTGTATTGTGTGTTCCCGATTTTCTCCTTATACCACAGATGTCCCAGCTGTTCCTGTCCCTGTGCTGCTTACAGCTCTTACACCTCCCTACTTTTCGAGTTCGGGCCCTTGGAGCCAGGATTATACTTGGTGGTCCTTTTATAATGCTACTTCCCCCTCTGAATCTTCTCTACGGCCAGTCTTTACATCTCCCTATCCAGCTTCTGGAGTGTTTTGTTTAACAAGAAACATCTCAACTGTTCTTCCCATTTCCTGTAACTATACCAATGTTCTCCCAGAGAAGGGGGAATCTGTGTGGGTAGTCTCTCCAGGTACTCCTATGTGCCCTATTACCGTACCTGCAGATTATGACCCAAGTGATTATCTGGCTCCTAAGCGTACCACTGAGAGGACTATAGTGTCCCGGCCTATTTTCTACTTCCATAAGTCCCCGGGGTATGAAGAGTTTGGAACAAGTGAGCAGCCTGTCACAATTGGGGATTGGCACCTATGGTGTGCAAAGTCTCCATATCGTCTTCGTTCCCCCTGGGATAGGGCTCGCATTATGGGCATCCTAAGTACCTTGTCCAGCCTGAGCCAACATTTATTGGGAACTTCCCTCACCCTCTCCTTGGCCATTACTGGCTCTGTGATAATGTCCTCCACATGATTCTTCCCCCCACGTATGATTTTTGTGTATTGGTAACCTTGAATTATTTTCCTAAAGTTATTCCTCTCCTCAGGTCACCATCCCTGCACCGCTCTAAGCGAGAGGCCTTGTCCTTACCTTCCTCCGTTGCCACAGAGGATGAGGCGATTGAATTAGCCCTCCAGTACATCAACTCTACTTATCCTCTGACTAAAAAGAGACTTGTGGCCCTTTCTGCCACGGCCTGGATTCCAATTGGGGGCCCGGTAGCGGGTATCACTGAACTAGGCATGGCTACCCGGCGACTTCAGTCCCTACTCCATGTTTTAGTCCATGAGCTGAACGTGGTAGTCAATGCATTGCAGGATCAAATTAATGAATTAAGTGTAGTTTCTCGGTATAACCGTATGGGCCTTGACTACCTCTTTGCAGCCCAGGGTGGCCTCTGCACAGTGCTCAATTCTTCAGAGTGCTATACCATTGTCATAAATAGGACGCATGTAGTTAGGCATGCCATGGATAAAGTCCTACAGTTGGCCAGCCTTAATGTGGAGGATTACCGAGGAGGATTAGACCTTACCTCCTGGTGGTGGTCATTGACCTCATGGATACGTCCCTTGTTCATTTCCCTAATAGTCTTAGTTTTAGCAGGATTGTTGTTTTGTTTCTTGGCCTCATGTGCTTCGGCAGTATGCCGTCGGACCTTAACGAGTAGGGTAATGGTGATTCACAAGCCTATTCCTAGACGTTATGCCCCAGGAGGAGGTATGGAGTTGGGATCACTATAATCCCCAGAGTTTGAGTTGTGAGACTTATCTCTGCATAAGCTGATTTTAGTCTCAAAGGGGGGAATGAGGCAGCCTGGGCAGAGAAATCATATTTGTTAATTCTGTTTAACTTTTCAGTCCTGGAAAGTGGTAGAATGCCATCTGGGTTTAATTTACTCAACAGTCTAGCTTTTGCTAGACTAGAGGTTAGAAAGGTCAGAGAGAAATTAAACTTTCTTTGTCCCTTTTTGAGTGATGGATTGTTCATAGGTATTATTTACCACATCTGGATGCCATTCTGAGCAAGGCATAGTGGACAATCTCGAGGGGATCAGCAAGCAAGCTTTTTTAAAAGATTAGACTGAACGCTGTTTAGAAGGAGATAGTGTAGGTTTAAATAATTCTAGATGAGTTAGATTTTGTCTTATAAGGAATTCTGATTTCTGCTTATTTTAAAATATGTTTTATTCTGTTTAATTAATAAGTTCTATTTCTATGTAAAATATCTTTTCAATTCAGTGTTACATCTTTGTCTGACTTTTCAAGTGAGATTTGTCTGCAGTTTAAGAGGTCATCATCTGGTTTGAATTATCCACAGTCCTAGCTAGGTGAAAGAGGTCAGGGAAAGTCAAGTCTTCTCCTTGATGAATTATAGCTAAGTGTAGGACTGGCCTCCTGAAAGTAATAATAAACCATGTCTGTGTGCCATTAAGCAAGACTGGCCCCTTAGCCCCTCAATGAACCCAGCTCAAGTTATGAATTAACCAGGAATCTGATTATGTGAATAATAATAAAATGCAGGAGATAGGTGCCACATTGTCTAGTTTGAGAGGCCCCAGGTCATAGGTCAGTTTAGGAAATATCTCAAACCTATGTAACTGATATTTTTAAGTAATGTGTAAGTAATAATTAGTTCAAGACAGGGTAATCAATCTATTCCTTACCATCTGGTGAGAAAGGGGGGCTAGAAGGGTGTAGGACCCTATATAACTGAGAGCAGAAGCAGCTTACGTTAGAAGAGAAGGAGCTGAGACGAGAGAGACAAGACACAGAGAGCTGAAGAGAAGGAGAGACCTAGTGCTGATGTCCTACTTTGTTTGCTGGCAAATAAAGAAGATTTCTCTCTCATTCTGGTGTGTGGTGTTTGACTCCTGAAGTACCACAGATTCTGCTAACAATAGTGGTAATTTCTGCAACAATATCATACAGGAAACAATCAGTGGCTTCAGAGGTGTTAAGACTGATGATGCTTATACCTAGTAAGCAAAACGAAATTAGAATTGAAAATGTATAGCAATATTCCTATATTGATCACCAATTTAAATGCTGGAGTAGAGTTCAGCAGTTCATCTAACAAAATGAGTTCAACCAAAATCTCCTTCCAGCAATGGTGCAAACTTAACAGAGTTGTTTATAGGCATGAGGATATAAAGGTTACAATTCTAAAAAATTCATTGCAGTAATAGGCAACAATCCTGAGAACAGAGGAGAACGCACAGCAGGCCTTAACACAATGGCAGCGAAGACTAGTGCTGTCAGTGATCACAGTTCAAATGATGTCATCAAAGCAGGACCTCTGTTTAGGCCTCAAGACATAAAAGATAATAATTTACTCAATATCTGGTCAAACCCTTAACAAAATATCATTAACCCAATTCTATACTCAGATTTTATGCTTTATTCAGTTCTATTTGATAGGCAATTCAGAATAAAATGAATTGCTATTCTGGCCTATCCCAAAAGAGTATAGTCCTGTTCAAACACTTCCACATATATTCACTTCCACAGACCTTCTAACTAACTTACAGTGTACCTTCGTAGCACATAGACATGCATGCCATGTGATGATTTACAAACAGTTCACAAAACTTGCACACTGGCAGTAAATAACTTTTTCAAGCTTAAAACATCTCAGTAATCTTTCAATGACTGGGAAATTGCTTCCATCTTCTTCACAATGTGATTCCCTACAATTCAAAACACACATTTAAATCTTTATCATGGTACATCCCACGTCTCTGGATAACCAGGTTTAAGTGTCTGCCCAAAATCATGAGAGAGACACATTGCATTTATGGAGAAAAATTAGAACAAAGATGATTTCAGCAAAGTAGGCAGGTGTCTAGAATGTTCGATAGCAACACAAAGCATTTCTCATTCAAGGTACAGTAAAAATGTTAACAACTTCTTAATCTGAACATTCGGCTAGATTCCTGTACCCTGGAAAGGGGGCAATATCTCTGGAGTCACAATTACCCACGGTACAGTAACACAGATATATGTTTATCACGAGCATGATGAATTAAACACATTTAGTACCTTAGTAGACAAACGATGCCTTGCATAAATCACATTATCAAACACCAGGCTGCAAAAGAAAATATTAATGCAATACCACAGGGTATATGAAAATGGAAAAGTTCCAATAGGCCTTACAATCGCCAAATAGTTGTTGAATAGCTCAATTTGAGAATGAGGTCCTGGAAAACACAATGCAAACTGGTGCAAGTAATGCACACAAGGGTCAGCAGAGGGAGCAAGTCATCAATATCAGGAAGTACCCAGTTCAGGCAAGGCACATACAACCTAAAAAAACTTATTTCTCTGAAATGCTGGGGTATAGAACATACATAGATAGACATGTTAGGTATTTCACTAGATAAACATTTATTGTACACATCCTATTGAGGTAGATACAGAGATTAGGCAAGAAATAGTCTGCAAGTTTTATGAATAACTTGGGAAATCGCATCCTGTGATTTGCACAGCCGGTGAGACCCATAAGACTTGCATAAGGTTCTTAAAACACTAACCGTTATTGTACTTAATCAGAGGCAAGGGAACATGGCTACAGGCAGCTGATATGTCCCTGAAAAAAACACAAACTGGACCCTGTTCCACACCCACACATAGAGGAACGCAGTGTCTGTTTAAAATGAATGTATCCAGGGTTGCCAGGTGGAAAAATTTTTTCCCACCCAATCCAGCCTAAAAACAGCCCAAAACCCGCCCAAACCCAAACCCCGCCCCTGACACCCCCACCCCCGCGTCATCACCCCCGCCCCCGCCGTCATCAACCCCGCCGTCATCGGCCCCGCCTCTCCCGTCACCGGCCCCGCCTCCCCCGTCACCGGCCCCGCCCAGAACGTCACTAACCCCGCCCAAAACGTCACTAACCCCGCCCCCCGCGGCTGAAAAAACCGCCCGAAAAACCGCGGAAAAGAAGAAAAAGAAGCCCAAAAAACCGCGACCCGCCGCAGGCAAAAATTTCCCGCGGCGGGTCGCGGAAAACCGCCCACCTGGCAACACTGAATGTATCTGTGCAGAAGTGGGGAGGAAACAAGTTCTCTCTCTCTCTTGCTCAGTTACACATAGAGACAGACTGCCTATGATTGAAAAATAGAGAGCCGATTCTGAAGAGCGCCGGTTCTGCCAGGCAGAAGTTGCAGAACTATATATGAGCTGTGCAGAAACCTTTTTCATCCCAATACAAGTTTAACCTATACACTAAGCAGCATCCTCACAGCTCAGTGGTCTGTTGTTGCCATGTTGGTAAATGAACATGATGTCATTCTGACCCTGTTTGAATGGCGACTTTTACTTTGCCACTCTTCTCATGATTAATAACAGGGGTGGCGTAAGTCCCTGAACTCCTATTTTGTTATAAACCTCACAGTAAATGTACAGCAGATGCAACATGCTTTGAACCCAAGTGCAGAAAAGTGAGCTATAAGAATATTCCGGCTCCTTCTGCTTCTCTCCTTCTGAACTGACTGATCTGATGAGACTCCTTCTCATCTGCCTAATCAATCCCTGGCTTCTGCTACCACCACCAATCATATCAGCCTAATGCTGAGCTCCTGCACATCTCTTTCCCCCCTAGTGGCAGCCAATCTACACATCCTGCCAGCTTACACCCTCTCCCATTGCAGCTAGGAGTCCAGTCCGGGTTCCTCATCTCACCCCCTGGCTCCTTGCCTGCAATGCCTTCTGGGACTTGTAGTTCAGACTGAAACTGCCTCTTAACCCAACTATCCTGGAGGTGACTCTATCACACTCTGTACATAGTTTCTGGTAGAACACTTCACTAAAATGTCCGGTCATTAGGTCTACGAGTGTGGACCCACCCCCGCCCCTCCTGGCCTGCGTACAAAAGGATAACACATCGGGAAACCCGTCCTCTCAGTTTCCTGCCCGGAGCCTAGTGGGTTTCGGGACCTAGTCCCTACTCGGCACTGGCAAAGGGGGTGATCAATCCCCCCTTCGACCCTTTACTGGGTCAGTCAGCTGCTACCCCGAGTATACTCGCCTGGCTTCTGGTTGAGGACACTGCTGCTGGCTGGTCTCGAGATTCAGGATACAGGATACTCCGGAGACGGAAGGACGGAGACAGGAGTTTGTCTTGGTTGGATCCCACAGCCTTAAGGCCGTCGGTCGGTCGGTCCCGTGCGGCCCCTCCTCGAGGCGGTCGGACACTGAACTCAGTGGTGCGCACTCACCGGCCGGCTGGGGAGGGCTCGCCCGGTCCGACGCAACTAAGCTCCAAAGGGGGAGGAAAATCCTCATTTGACCCCGAGTCTCCTGGCTGGCTCGCCAAATGAAACAGGATAAATAGCAATCAATCACGAGATTGGAGGCCAAAGGATCCAAACCAAGCAAACTTCATTGGCAGCCAAGACGCAGCTCTGAGTAGCCTCAGGAAGACTGCGTGACGTGTATCATTTGCCACAGATACTTATACACTTTTATCAGCAGTCATGCGTATTGAGTCCATACAAGCCATTACGCAGACCTCAGGAAATCGAAACTTATCTTTACACATACTTCATTTCCATTGCACAGACAAAGGATCTTAGGCAAAAATGAAACTCAGCAAGTTAGGGCCGTTATCTTATCTGGTTGCCATAGCATCCTATTTGCAAGCTGCTTCAGCTCAGTTCAGTTACAAGTTACAATTTCCTTTAGCCAAGCGCAATACAGTATAATCTACAGCAAAAAGTCCTGAATCTCCAGGTTCAATAAAAACTGCAATAAAAGCTACCCTTACAAGTTTATCTTGTTGGGCAGACTAGATGGACCGTGCAGGTCTTTTTCTGCCATCATCTACTATGTTACTGTACTATGTTATATCACTCACTTTGGGAATCCACTAAAACTCAGATCTTTTGGAAGGCGATAATTAGGTATCTGGGGAGGCTGATTGGGTGCACCATCTTATTTTCCTCGAGGGCAATCTTGCTGGATTGTTATGAGGAATATCATTTAGCAAACAGAGCACATACACTTTTACTGCGAAAAGCCGGAAACCTGGGGAAGAAAGTGATAATGGGGGTATGGGTCGGAGATGAGGCTCCATCCTTTTGGGCGTGGAGAAACAAACTTCATACCCTAGTTGTATTTGAGCATAGGTATGCCAAACACGCTCCCGGGAGGATGAAGCAGTTTCATGAAGTATGGGGAGTGTATATTGATTCCTTGCCGCATAGAGCGCGAAGCCTGCTGCTAAATGTTGGGTGAGAACAGCCAAAATATGGTGTGGACGCCCCACAGCTTAATATAGCATATCCAGGAACTTTTTGTTAAGAACATGAGGCCTGGAGGTGGTTGGCCTCGTTTTGGGTTCCTTTCCCCCCCCCCCACCCCCCCCCCCCCCCCTTTTTCTTTTTTTTTTTTTTGGTTGCTTGTTTGGTGTTCGCTGTGGTTGAATGATTAGTGTTACGATCAGACAACTTGGAAGAGGGAGGGAGAGAGGATTAGCAGCTACATGGGATAGCCCAGGACCCTCATGATATGTATAAGTTGATCACAATACCAATGGTGGAGCTGTGGGGGAGGGATCAGGAGGGTTGGATTCAGATTGATTAAAAGGGGACTGGGATAACAGAGAAGGGAATAAAAGATGATATGAGAGGGAGCATATAATTGGAATTGTCTGATATACGGCCGGACGGTAGGAACATGATTCTGGAAGGTCAGAATGGCCATTCTAGAGTTCGGATGATGTAAAGGGTAGTGGTGAAAGAGGAGATCCCTGGAGAACTCCACATGTTATTCAATAGGGAGAAGAAAACATCCTTAATTCTAAATCTATAAGATCGAACCAAAAAAAAATCCCCAAACCAGTCTAACACATTCCCAGCAATACCAATACCCTCAAGTGACTACAATATAATTTTATGATCCACCAGATCAAATGCTACCAAAATATCAAACTGCAACAACATTGCACATTTCTGTTCACTAAGAAAATATCTAGCATTATCTATCAATGAGCTGAAAACTGTTTCTGTACTAAAAAAGGACCAAAATCCTAACTGAGAAGGACACAAAACCTTCAATCAGTAGTGGAAGATGGGTTCAGGCAATGTACAATGGGAAACCAAAAACCTTCAAACAGTAGGGGGGGATGAAAGCTGGGTTCAGGCAAAGTGCAATGGGAAACCAAAAACACCTAATACAAATGGGCAACAAGACTCTGAAATCCTTAACCGTCGGGAAGCAAGGAAAAACAGGAACCAAATGCACAATGGAACAAGAAAACAAAACTGAAGCAACAGAGAACAAACCCAGAGATGGGACAGAAATAGCCAGGCCTTTTTTTGCATGGTTCCTACTGGACAAATTAGGAAACAAGGATTAAGATTACCAGAAATATAAGAGCTAGGAAAGGATTTACTAGAACCAGACTCCAAAGAGGCAGAATAGCTCCTCCTGGAAGACAGATGTTCTCCAAGCAACTGGTTATTTGTTTGTGGCTTGTTCGTGCTTGATAATTATTAAAAACACAGGGAAAACCCCCTGAAATTTAAGGATAGAAACTTGTTTTCCCTGTTGTTTAATTATCCGATACTCCTTTCAAGCAAATTCACATCTCTAATTAATTTTGCATTTAGTTACAGAATATCATCACTAAATGAATATGGGTCAATATTCAGCAACCACAGTCAACATTATTTTTTAAACACTGGCCATAGCAGTAAAAAATGTCCAACTATTGTGTCAGTATCTGAATAGTGTCAGCACAGAATATCTAGATAATATGGCTAGTGCCAGAACTTATCCAGATAACAGGGATATTCAGCTCACGCTCTGCACAACTTATGAGAGCCTTTTTGATGCCCTAAAGGAGCTACTCTCTGAAATATTGATGGTCCAGGAAGTCTTCAGGCAGGAGCAATGCTCAGTCACTCCTGCCCAGCCTGGTGCCATTTGCAAAATAGCACCCCCAGTAATAGTCTTGTGCAACTACTGTTGGGAGGTGGGGTGGGTGAGGCTTGAGCCTGGGGGGGTCTGGAGCCAGGGGGCAAGTAAGGTTTTTGAGTGATAGATGGTAAGCCATGGGGTACCTGCTCTGTCGGCCCAGGAACATCAGGCTCAGTTTTGCAGCCTGATACTCCTGGGCCACTAGAATAAGGTTGCTTGTGATGTAGTTTGCAAACAGCATTATTCTTTTACCACAGGATTCAGCAACTTGCGGGACTGAGATATGCAGGTTGCTGAATCCTGCGTAAAAGGTGATCTTTTACTGCTCCTTGAAAACTTCCCCCTAAATGGTCCAATGTATCTGTAATTTTTTTGAAAATCTATAGATAAGTGAGTTCCACATTGACCATCTAGCAGCCAGTGCAAAACTCTTTTTCAATATTGGTTCATAAATGTACTTTCTGAGATGACTACTAAAGCTTACAAACAGTAATGAGCTGGATAGTTTTTCTCATATTCTAGTTAACACCAAGAAGGTAACAAATTGCTTATCAGGCGGCTATACCAGTTCCCTAGAGTGCATTTCTATATATATATTTCAGAGCACAAGACAGTCATTAAAGAGCTTTCTGTCCAACATGAGCTTCAATAGCAGTAAGTTAATTCTTGTCGAATAGTATATGTACATTACATAATTTAGAAAAGAACAATAGTACCGATTTTCTGGCAATGTGTTGGTAGAAGTACAGTGGTATAGGATAAAAGAATTATTTCAAATTACAACTTCATGAGACATATGTTGGTGATGTTGTTTAAAATGTTGTGGGTTTTCCAAGGATGTCCATGTGAGTCCCATGCGGAGACCCGAAAAATGGAATCCCCATTCTGTTTTCTGAAGGTGACCTTGACAAACCCAGTATCAAGCAAGGGAAAGTGCAAAGTTTAAAGGATTGCACAGTAGTTATTCAGATAAACTACTAAGAGTATATGGAACAAATTTCTGGTAATTTTATGACAGTGTGCATGATATATATTACATGCGCTGGCTTCATCAAAGTGAATTAACACACATAAGTTTATTGGCTTATCAGGAAGGTAATTATATACAGTAATGAGACGATGGTCTAAAAAACCCTTTATTTATTTTTGCATTTATTCCTTACTAAACTGCCTTAACTCTCCAGACAAGTTACAACATATAGTGCAATTCAATTCTATTTAATCACCATAAAATTATTTACAGACAATATATAGTGCATGTAAAAATATTTAGGGACCCTTTCATAAAGGGGTCCTTTTAGAAAGCTGCAGTACATACTAATATGCATTTATCACAACTTAAAAGGGCTTACCATGGATGGAACACACTAAAGTGTTCTACAGTAAGGTGTCCTTTTACAAAGCTGCGGTGGGGGGTGGGGGGGGACCAGAGACAATGAAAATAGCACAACCTCAGAAACATCCCACAACTAATGACAGAATTGTGAAAAGCAGAAAATTATTACTGTTCGGAGACTCGATTATCAGAGGCATTAACTTAGGAGCACAGTTCTGGGGTTCCAACGTACTGAATGTCTTCTAGGATCTTCAGCTACAAGATGCATAGACCAAATACTGAAAGTGATCCGAGAAGAGAGTGAGGCTTCTAACGCTGATGTTGTAATTCACCTGGGGACAAATGATCTGGCCAACAATAGCAAGTTTACAGCACAGAGAGCGTTCCAGAAGTTTGGGGAGGGACTACGCAAAACAGAGGAATTCAATAAGTGACTTGAGTCTTGGTGTACAGAAGAAGGTTTTAGATACATAGGAGAATGGGGTAATACGTGGAAAAATAACAGGCTGTACTGTAATGATGGGCTACATCTTTCTGTGATGGGCAAAAGGATCCTTGGGGAGAAATTCAGACAGTATGTTTCTAGACACTTAAATTAGAAGGTGGGGGTGACAAAAGAAAACAGGGGATTTCGGAAAGTCACCCCAGAATAAACATGATGGCAGAGGGAAAGGTCATGTAAATATGAAAAAAACCACCAAAACTCACTAAGTATATTTATTTATTTATGTATTTTAGCGCATTTATATCCCACATTTTCCCACATGCGCAGGCACAATGTGGCTTACAATAGCACAGCAAAAAGTAAATACAATAAGAGGATGGGTAAAACAGATGGAAAGCTATGTGCACAAATGCTCGTAGTCTAAGTACATAAGCACATAAGCACCACCACGCTGGGAAAAGACCAAAGCTCCATCAAGCCCAGCACTCTGTCTCCGACAGCGGCCAATCCAGGCCTCAAGAACCTGCCAAAACCCCCAAATTTAATAACGATCAATGGACCTTTCCTGCAGAAATCTGTCCAGACTCCCTTTAAACTCAGCAAGGCCAGCTGCCGTCACTACCTTCTCCGGCAGTGAGTTCCAGAGTCTACTACGCGCTGAGTAAAGAAAAACTTTCTCCGATTTGTTTTAAACCTACCACATTCTAATTTCATCTTGTGTCCCCTGGTTCTATTATTGTTAGAGAGCGTAAACAAACGCTTCACATCTGTCCGCTCTATCCCGCTCATTATTTTGTAAACCTCTATCATATCACCTCTCAGCCACCTTCTCTCCAGGCTATCATATCACCAGTCCTAGCCATCTTAACCTCTCCTCATAGGGTAGTCGTCCCATCCCTTTTATCATTTTTGTCACCCTTCTCTGCACCTTCTCCAATTCCTTTATATCTTTTTTGAGATGAGGTGACCAGAACTGAACACAATACTCCAGGTGCGGTTGCACCATGGAGCGATATAAAGGCATTATAACATCCTCATGCTTGTTTTCCATCCCTTTTCTAATAATACTCAACATTCTGTTCGCCTTCTTAGCCACCGCAGCACATTGAGCTGAAGATTTCAACGTCATATCCACGATGACTCCCAGATCCCTTTCTTGGTCCGTAACTCCTAATGCGGAACCTTGCATAACATAGCTGTAATTTGAGTTCCTCCTTCCCACATGCATCACTTTGCACTTGTCAACGTTGAACTTCATCTGCCATTTGGACGCCCAATCCCCCAGTCTCACGAGGTCTTCTTGTAATTTTTCACACTCCTCCCGCGACGAGACGACCCTGGATAACTTTGTGTCATCTGCGAATTTAATTACCTCACTAGTTACTCCCATCTCGAGGTCATTTATAAATATGTTAAAAAGCAGCGGTCCCAGCACAGACCCCTGAGGGACCCCACTAACTACCCTTCTCCATCGAGAATAATGGCCATTTAACCCTACTCTCTGCTTCCTATCGTTTAACCAGCTCTTAATCCATAATAATACACTGCCTCCGATCCCATTACTCTCCAGTTTCCTTTGGAGTCTTTCATGTGGCACTTTGTCAAACGCCTTCTGAAAATCTAGATATATAATATCCACCGGCTCCCCTTTGTCCACATGTGTGTGCACCCCCTCGAAAAAAGGCAGTAGATTTGTGAGGCAAGACTTCCCTTCACTAAAACTGTGCTGACGTTGTCTCAGTAGTCCATGCTTTTGTATGTGCTCTGTAATTTTATTCTTAATAATAGCCTCCACCATTTTTCCCGGCACCGACGTCAGACTCACCGATCTATAATTTCCCAGATTGCCTCTGGAACCCTTTTTAAAAATCGGCGTTACATTGGCCACCTCCAATCTTCCGGTACCACACCTGTTTTTAGGGATAAATTGCATATTACTAACAGTAACTCCACAAGTTCATTTTTCAGCTCTATTAATACTCTGGGATGAATACCATCCGGTCCCGGTGATTTACTACTTTTCAGTTTGCAGAACTGCCCCATTACATCCTCCAAGTTTACAGTGAAATCATTTAGTCTTTCTGACTCATCTGCTTCAAATACCTTTTCCGGCACCGGTATCCCTCCCAAATCCTCCTCGGTGAAGACCAAAGCAAAGAATACATTTAATTTCTCTGCTACCGCTTTGTCTTCCCTGATCGCCCCTTTAACACCACAGTCGTCCAGCGGACCTACCGATTCTTTAGACGGCTTCCTGCTTTTAATATACCTTAAAAAACATTTTGCTATGTGTTTTTGCTTCTAACGCTAACTTTTTTTCAAAGTCCTTCTTAGCCCTCCTTATCTCCTTTTTGCATTCGGTTTGACATTCCTTATGTTTTATCTTATTGTCTTCAGTCTGTTCCCTTCTCCATTTTCTGAAGGATTGTTTTTTGGCTCTAATAGCTTCCTTTACCTTACCATTTAGCCACGCCAGCTGACGTTTGGTCTTTTTTCCTCCTTTTCTAATACGCGGAATATATTTGTTCTGTACTTCTAGGATGATGTTTTTGAACAGCATCCACGCCTGATTCAAGTTTTTTACCATTTCAGCTGCTCCCTTTAGTCTTTTTTTCACCATTCTTCTCATTTTATCGTAATCTCCTTTTCTAGTATTTGATTTCCTGAGTTCACTTACTTCGCAACCAATATCAAAACCGATCATATTATGATCACTGTTATCAAGCGGCCCTCGCACCGTTACCCCCTGCACCAGATCATGAGCTCCACTAATGATTAAGTCTAGTATTTTTCCTTCTCTTGTTGGCTCCTGAACCAGCTGTTCCATGAAGTTGTCCTTGATTTCATCAAGAAATTTCACCTCCCTTGCATTTACCGATGTTTCATTCACCCAGTCTATATCCGGATAATTGAAGTCACCCATTAATATTACATTGCCCTTTTTATTCGCGTCCCTAATTTCCCTTGTCATTGATGCGTCCGTCTGCTCGTCTTGGCCATGCAAACGGTAGTACACTCCTATCACCGTCCTTTTCCCCTTTTCACATGGAATTTCAATCCACAAGGATTCTAATAGGTGTTTTGTCTCCTGCAATATTTGCAGCCTATCTGAGTCAAGGTTCTCATTTACATACAGTGCTACCCCTCTGCCAATCCTATCCACCCTATCCCTACGATATAATTTGTAGCCCTGTATGACTGTGTCCCATTGGTTATCTTCCTTCCACCAGGTCTCAGAGATGCCTATAATATCCAGTTTTTCATTGTATGCAATGTATTCCAGCTCTCCCATCTTATGCCTTAGGCTCCTGGCATTTGCCTACAGACATTTCAATGTATGCGTATTGTTCCGTATTTTATTACGTTTAATACATGGCATTATTAATATGTTGTCTTCTGTCTGGTCATTATTAATTTTATTTAAGGCTATCTGATCCTCTATGATTTCTTTGTTATCCTTACTCACAAGTACCCCTTTTCTCCCTATCTGGGTGATATCCTCAGAAGATACCTTCTCCCGAACCATGCGCTTTTGAGTGACTGTCAGCCTTCCCCCCATTTCTAGTTTAAAAGCTGCTCTATTTCCTTTTTAAAAGTTGACGCCAGCAGCCTGGTCCCACCCTGGTTAAGGTGAAGCCCATCAGATTGGAATAGGCTCTCCCTTCCCCAGAATGCTGACCAGTTCCTGATAAATCCAAAACCCTCCTCCCCACACCATTGTCTCATCCACGCATTGAAACTCTGGATCTCTGCCTGTCGCTTGGGCCCTGCGCGTGGAACAGGTAGTATTTCAGAAAATGCTACCCTAGAGGATCTGGATTTGAGCTTCCTTTCTAAAAGCCTAAATTTAGCTTCCAGAACCTCTCTCCTACATTTTCCTACTTCATTGGTACCCACGTGTACCAAGACAGCCGGCTCCTCCCCAGCACTATCTAAGAGCTTGTCTAGGTGCCGCGTAAGGTCCGCCACCTTCGCACCAGGCAGGCAAGTCACTAGGCGATCGTCACGTCCACCAGCCACCCAGCTATCTACATGCCTAATGATTGAGTCGCCAACTACAATAGCGGTCCTAACTTTTCCCCTGTGGGCTGTAATCGGAGACATATCCTCGGTGCGAGAGGATAGTACATCCTCTGGTGGGCAGGTGCCAGGTACAGGAGTACCTGGCTGGAGGTGGGACCTCTCTACTACATCCGTGTAGGTCTCATCTATGTACTGTCCTATCTCCCTCATCTCTACCAAGTCTTGAACTCTAGCCTCGAGAGAACGGACCTTCTGTCTGAGAGCTAGGAGTTCTTTGCACCGGGCACACACATATGACTTCACACCAAGTGGGAGATAATCATACATCTGACACTCAGTGCAAAAGACTGGGTAGCACCCCTCTTGCTGCTGGACTACTGACTCCATCTCATTAATATATGAATATCTAAATATATTAAAATAAGCTACAAAATTAAGGATGTTGAATAGACAAGTGTCTGTAGGATTTAAATATGATGAATTTTGTTTTGTGATTACTGTTTGGATATGCTGGATGTATTGAGATTAAGACTACGTGGTAACAGTACTTGCCTATTACCCTAAGTAGAACCCTGACTGTAAATGAAGAGCTTCCCCGGGGGGGGGGGGGGGGGGGGGGTGTTGGGGAGGGTGGGTGGGTGGGCAGAGCAAACCAGACCCCTGCTGGAATCCTATCTATTAAGGTAGACTTCTTAGCACCCTCTCAGGAACTAAACCCAGGCAGCCCAGCTCCCCCCAAACACAGGAATCACTCCAGCAGAAGGAAAAGGCAAAGTACCAGCACAGCAATTGAACACAGTTTTAACAGACTTGCAAGCCCTGATGTTTGAAGAAAACTTGGATATTGTTGCTATTAAGGAGACGTGGTTCAACGATTCTCATGAATGGGATGTGACCATACTGGGCTATAATCTTTTTAGGAAGGATAGAGAGGGCCGAAGAGGTGGAGGAGTGGCTCTGTATGTGAGAGACAATATCAGAGCGGCTGAAATGAGGGGAACCTGGGGAAAAGAAGAAGCTTTATGGATCGTCCTGGAAAGAGAAGATGGAATTTGTATCCACACAGGAGTTATCTACAGACCTCCTGCGGAAACGGAGAAGTTAGACAAGGATCTGATAGAAGATATTCAAAAGATTGGTATGAAAGGGAAGGTGCTACTGTTGGGAGATTTCAATTTGTCTGACGTGGATTTGAACGTCCAGTCTGCGTAATCGGAAAGAAGTAGCGGAAAGAAGTAGGGAGATTGTGGATGCCTGTCAAAGTGCTTTGCTCAGACAAATGGTAATGGAACCCACGAGGAAAGGGTCGATGCTGGATCTAGTGCTCACTAATGGAGGTAGTGTTTCCAATATCTTTGTGGGTGCCCACCTATGTAATAGTGATCATCACACCGTATGGTTTGATATAAGGGCAAGGGCGGAGTGCGGATGCACAAAACTCAAATAAAATACCCCAATCTATCCACTCTATCAGATTAACTGTTCACTCGTCCTCTAGATTGTTCACTTGTCTTTAGATTGTTCTCTTGTCTTTTAGATTGTAAGCTCTTTGAGCAGGGACTGTCCTTCTATGTTTGAATTGTACAGCGCTGCGTAACCCTAGTAGCGCTTTAGAAATGGTTGTTGTTGTTGTTGTTGTCAAAGTACTGGATTTCAGACATACTGATTTTGATAAAATGGGGGAATACCTGAAGAAGGAGCTGTTGGCGTGGGAAGGCATAGGAGAAGTAGAAAAACAGTGGTCCAAGCTGAAGGCTGCTATAAATATGGCGACTGATCTTTTTGTGAGGAAAGTAAACAAAAACAAGAGAAGCAGGAAGCCTATATGGTTCTCCAAACAAGTGGAGCAAAAGAGGCTTTGTTCAAGAAATACAAAAGAACGCAATGAGAGGATCATGGAAAAGATTATCAGATTAAACTGAAAGAAGTGAAGAGGGAAATACGGCTAGCGAAAGCACAAGCGGAAGAAATAATGGCTAAAGATGTAAAGAGAGGTGACAAGACCTTTTTCAGATATTTTGGAGAAAGGAGACGAGATAGGAATGGAATTGCGAGACTGAAAGATAATGAGAATGGCTATGTGGAGAGTGATGAGGATAAAGCGAACATGCTAAACAATTATTTCTCTTTGGTGTTCACAGAGGAAAATCCTGGAGAAGGACTGCGGTTGGCTGCCGAGGGAACGTCTGGGAATGGAGTGGATACTGCGCCATTTACGGAAGAAAGAGTTTATAAACAGCTGGAGAATCTGAAGGTGAACAAAGCTATGCGGCTGGATGGGATACATCCCAGGATACTGAAGGAGCTCAGAGAGGTCCTGGCGGGACCTCTTAAAGACTTATTTAATAGATCTTTCGAGACGGGAGAGGTTCCGCGGGAGAGCAGGGAGACGCACTCTTCAGACAACAGCACGGATCACTATAGAGAGAGCTGAGGCACCGCTGAAGAGCACCCAACTGTTTCCAGCTATACATCCACTAGCCCTAAGCTAAGTACAAATTTTGCATATCATTGAATATCTACTCACGTGTTATTCACAGCATATATTAAAAAAGGTTAAAAAAGGGAATAGAAGCATTGTACAACAGTTAAAATTTAATGCCAAGAAGTGTAGAGTGATGCACTTGGGGTGCGGAAACCCAAAAGAGAGATACTGGATAGGAGGGGAGAGATTAGTAAGCTTGATTCAGGAGAGAGACCTTAGGATGTTGGTGTCGGATGATCTGAAGAAACAATGCGACAAGGCAACGGCCGTGGCCAGAAGGATGCCTGGCTGTGTAGAGAGGGGCATAACCAGGTTTCTGAGTGCAGGACGTCAGGTTTCTGAGTCTGACGTGCAGGACAAGACTTCGGCTGGCGGGGGATGGGGTCCTCCGCCAGCAAGGTAGCAGATGGCAAAGGCGGGTTGACGGTGGGAGGGGGGTTGAGAGGGTCGTCGGTAGGGGGGTCCAGGGCCAAATCTATGGGGGCCCAGGCCTCCGTGGCCCCATAGCAGTGACGCCCCTGATATAAATGTTCACAATAAATAAATAAATTAATTAATTTTTTCGGGCCTTCCCTGTATATTTTAAAAAATTGATTTTTGTTGTCTGGGGGTCCAGAGTGTCCCTTAAGGTGGGTTAGGCCCTTAAAAATTTTTAATATGTATTATTAGTAGCTTTTATGGGAATTTTGGGTGCGGAGCGCCTTGCGCTGCTCCGGTTGTATATTTTTGAATTCCGACGACAGCGTATGTGAGCGCATGTTTTATTTAACAGGTGTGGAAATTTTGGTTAAGTTTTGTTGAATTTTAGTGGTGGTTTTGAGTCAAAATAGTGTAAAATGGTGTCTTTAAGGAGTTTAAAAATTTTAAAACATGGTCTGGAATCTGTAAATTGTGATCTGGACAATACTATATTTTTCATTTTAATATTGTGTAATTTACACTGTGTTTTGCATTGAGATCCATTTTTCCCATTAATTTCAATGGGAAAAGTGGATTTCAAAATGGAGCCTGTCATCATATTCTTAACTGTAAAAGTTTACCAACATTCTGAGGGAAGCTGCCTGATTGGTGGTTACAGAGCAGGTGACCAAGCCGTGACTTCGTTGCCCTGGGTAACAAGCTTTTTTTCAGTAGGCAGAGGAGCCCAGGACTGTGATGTGGCAGGTTGGGTACTGTGGCAGCTGTGATGCTTGAGAGAGAGAGAGAGAGAGAGAGAGAGAGTGGCTAAATTATTCTGAAAATTGGGTGAATAGGGACCTGTAGTGAGTTGATAGTAAAAAGTAAATACCTGTGAAACCATCTGTGTTAATTTAGTTTAGAATACATTTGTTTTAATTGTCATAAAAGAATACCGAGTGGATTGTGAGAGTGTGAAGACTGATGTGGGATTGTGAATAAAGGAAATAAATTTAGTTCACTCACAGCAGAGAGCGAGCCTGTACTGGAATGCTGTGAAAGTTAAGTTTGTGAGCAAGAGCTGAGTCCGGGTGTGTGTAATGACTGAGGCCTGGTTCCTTTAGAACAGGGATACAGTTAAAGAATAGGGGACCACCAGGAATAATTAATTATTTTTTAGTTATCTATAGTTAATTGGCCACAGTGAAATCCCTGATCCAGAGTAAGGAATATTTGGTAAACTAGTCAAGGGAGATAGGGTATTTTCCTATTCAGTTTTATTAAAGACAGGAAACAAGTTATAAATTCATGCTCTGAACTGAGTCCACAAAATTGAGTCCAGAAAATTAACTTGGGGCCCCCACGCAAGCAAGCTTTGAATAAATGGACACAGATAAGTGACTATAACATCAGCAGCACACCTGAAAGAGTTATACATATGATTAAGACTCTGATAGTATTGAAACAATAAGTATGGATCAGCACAAGGGCTCACTTCTACTCCTAACCTTGTGACACTAAAGATTGGTCTCCACAAAGAATCTTTTACAAAGATCAATCTTTAATGTCACAAGGCTAAAAGACGAGACATCGAAGATTTTGTTCATTTATTTACTCAAAAGAATCCTGAGACAAGCTGTTTGGCCGAAACATAGGTTCTGTGTCAAGTCCATTATCAATAAATTTTCTTGAAGTACTGAGTTTGTTTCCCTTGTTTCTGGAGTCTGTGGTCTATGTTATTTTATAAATCACCTGTTCTGTCCAGGTATGCAATCAGAAGATGATTATTCAATACATTATCATTATTGTTGTTACACTGATTAACATAGTACATGCCAGATGTATGTAGTGCTTCACAAATACATTACAGAGCAATTCTGTATGTGGGTGCCTACTTTCAGGTATCTTGATATGGCACAGTGAGAGCCTATTGTATAATGACATCTGGAAAATCAGGTGCTCTTAGGGAATAACAGCGTACACCGGCATTAGCATGCCTTACATTTCCATGTCCACAGTTATATCAGCCATAGACCTGGTATAACTGTGAATGCCTAAAAGTGGCAAGGGCACATGTAATTTACTGTATTCTATTAGTTGTGTGTGTAAGTAGCAGCACTGCCCATGCCTCTCACATTAGAATGTTCCCCTTACATTTACGCAGTATCACTCAGATTCTATAAATGGCAGCCAAAGTTACACATGCTCCTGAGATCTGCATGCAAATTAATTAGATAACAAACAATTAACAATCAATAATTGGCAGTTAGTCAATTATTGACATTAATTTGCATTAATTTGGATTTCCACTCAGATCTGGCTGTATGCAATTCTATAAAGATCTGGGCTCCAATTTTCTTACGTGCAACCCAAAAGAGAGAGTGACCATGGGAGGGGCATAAGTGGTTCAGGGGCGTTCACAAAAGATGCACACAGTGTTACAGAATTCCAGGGTTTTGCAATCAACTCACATGCCAGGATATATACCAGGTTTCACTTAGTGTGAGTCCTCGCACCCAGCTTTGGGCATGGGAATCCCCACTGGGTGCATCCTTTATGGAATGGCACTGAGTGCAGATTTTTATGGGCACATAATTTTCAGGGCAATTTATGTCTAAGAAAGCAAATAGAATGTTAGGAGTTATTAGGAAAGGAATGGAAAAGAAAAATGAGAATGTTCTAATGCTCCGTGGTGCAACAGCACTTCAAATACTGTGTGCAATTCTGGTCATAAGAACATAAGAGTAGCCATACTAGGTCAGACCAATGGTCCATCTAGCCCAGTATCCTGTTTTCCAAACAGTGGCCAAGCCAGGTCACAAGTACCTGGCAGAAATCCAAATTGTGGCAATACTCCATATTACAAATCCCAGGGCAAGCAGTTGCTTCCCATGTCTGTCTCAATAGCAGACTATGGACTTGTTGTCCAAACCTTTTTTAAACCCAGATACACTAACCGCTGTTACCACCTCCTCCGGCAAAGAGTTCCAGAGCTTAACTATTCGTTGAGTGAAAAAATTGTTGGATTATTTGTAGTAAATAATTAGCAGATTTTATACACACAGCTTCAGCTTTAGAAATGTTAATTTCTTTTCTTCATCTCTCTCACATACACCCCAGAATAATTCACTGCTGAGTCACTTTAAAGTTGAATTAACAAAACATCTGTTTACTCACAGTTTGTAGTTAGATATATATTCAGCAGGCTTATATATACATAATATAATACATTTGGTTTATCAGCTCTTTCCATGTGCTTAGATGGTAATGGATGCTCACACCATAGATATAGATCCTCAGGTTAGGAGAGATCATGAGCTCCATGTGCTGTGCCTAACCCCCACAGGAAGTTGCATGGGTGTGACCTCTCTAGGCAATTCACATCAGAGGTCACAGAGTAATCACAGAGAAAGAAAAAAAAAACATTGCTGACAGACAATGCATGTAAAACACAATACATTATTCCAACAAACCCCTTCTCATGCATAACTATCATGCAATTATTAATTCATACAAAGTCCAAGCTTTATTCGCAGATTCTCAAAACGTTCTCTGGGTAACGGTTTGGTCATGATGTCAGCTGTCATCTCACTGGTGTGACAATAGTGTAGACTGATAACCCCTTCTTTCGCCAGCTCTCGCACGTTGTGATATTTCGTTGCGATGTGCTTGGTGCGTGACTGAACCTTGTCATTCTGTGACAGTCTGATGCAGCTCTGATTATCTTCCATTATCTGGATTGGTCTCTGTTCATCTATTCCAAAATCCAGCAAAAGTTTTTCAATCCACATCAGTTCTCTGCATGCTTCTGATACAGCCACATATTCAGCTTCTGTAGAAGACAGACTCACAATACTTTGTTTATGACTGGCCCAAGAAATTTGTACATTTCCATACATAAACACATATCCACTTGTGGATTTATAATCAGAATGATCCCCTGCCCAATCTGAATCACAGTAACATATTAGTTTTGGATTACTATTGGCTGAAATCTTTAATTTACAATCAATGGTACCTTTTAAATACCTTACCATCCTTTTAACTGCAGTCCAATCTGATTTGGTAGGTGAGCTGACCCTTCTGCTCAAAATTCCTACTGCATTTGCTATATCAGCCCTGTATGTGGTAGTCAGATATAAAAGCTTACCTATGGCTGATCTATATTGGATGTTATCTGGTAAAGGTTCTCTTACTGTTTCATCCTTCAGAAAATCAGTGATCATGGGAGTGCTTACAACTTGGGCATCTTGCATACCTAAACTTTCAATAAGCTCATTTATTTTCTGCTTCTGGCTTAGAAGATAAGAACCATCATTTTGTTTCTCAATTTCTATACCAAGATAGTATGACACATTACCAAGTTCTTTTATCTCAACATTCAGGTTTAAATATTTTACAATGTCCTTGTACTCTTGCTCACTTTCGCTTGCAATGAGCAGATCATCAACAAAAGCTAAAATGTATGCATATTGTCCATTTCTGCACCTAGTGTACAAGCATTTATCTGCTTCACCTTGCTTAAATCCTAAATTTGTCAATATTTCATGCAATTTGTCATTCCAACATTTTGCACTTTGCTTTAATCCATAAAGACCTTTGTTTAATTTACACACTAGCTGTCTTTGTTTTGTATTTATGAAACCTGTTGGCTGTTCCATGTACAAGTCTTCAGTTATATCTCCATGAAGAAATGCTGTTTTCACATCAATGTGGTTGACTTGCATGCCTTTTGAGACTGCAATGCTCAGAAGTGTTCTAATTGTCGTGTGTTTCACTACAGGTGCAAACACTTCATCAAAATCTTCTCCATATTTTTGAAGATATCCCTTTGCGACTAATCTGGCTTTATACCTTTCCACTTTTCCTTGTGCATTCCTTTTTAACTTGAATACCCATTTGCATCCTATAGCTTTCTTGCCAGGAGGTAATTTTGTAAGAATCCAAGTTTTATTTTTATGCAATGAATCAATTTCTTCTTGTGCAGCTTTACGCCATTCAGCAGCTTCTTCTGCTGGCATTTTCTCAATCTCATCCCATGTTAAGGGCTCTTGAGCTTCTGCTGACTTTGTTAGGTAAGACAGTCTTGGGGGTGGAACACCTTTGTTTTCCCTGGATGAGCGTCTGACAACAGGTTGGTCTGACCTTTCCGCATCCTCTAAATCTGAGAGTCCTTCTCCAATTGATTCCCCTTCTCCAACTGTACTGTCTTCTTCAATGATCCTTTCTGTGTCTGCTTCCTCTGCCTGTTCCTCGTTAGATACAGATGAGTTGCTTTCAGACATCTGCCTTGGTATGGCATTTATATACACTGGCATGTCTATTATGGTTCTAGTTTCATATTCTGGATGATAAGGCTCATCTGGGATAATCCAGCCTTTATCAACCCTTTTGTTTTCATCAAAATATGTAACATGTCTTATGCCAACAATGCCAGTTTTCAGATTCAAAATTCTATATCCTTGTGTCCTGGAGCATAGCCAACTAAAATGCCCCTTTCTGTTGTGGAATCCAGCTTATGCCTTCTTTGCTTTGGTACATGAGCATATGCTGTACTTCCAAATGTTCTTATGTGTGACAGGTTTGGCTTCCTACCATGCCATGTCTCATGTGGTGTGCGCTCAGCGCCTTTAGTTGGCATTCTGTTTTGTAGGTACACTGCTGTGAGAATGGCTTCCCCCCATAGTCTTTTAGGGAGATTGCTATCTGACAGCATACATCTGGTCATTTCCACAAGTGACCTAAATTTTCTCTCTGCAACAGAATTTTGCTCTGGTGTATAAGCTACTGTTGTGATATGCTGAATGCCTTCTTGTTCTAGAAATGTGCGCATGCTTTGTGAAGTGAACTCACCACCATTGTCGGTCTGAAGAACCTTTGGTTTTCTTTCAAATTTATTGCTCACCATGGCTACGTATTTCTTCAGCATGTCTGTGACTTGACTTTTTTCTTTCAGCAAATAGGCCACACAGTATCTAGAGAAATCATCCAAGAATATTAGCACAAATCTGTTATTTCCCAATGATGGGATATTAAACGGTCCACATAAGTCACTGTGTATTAAGTCCAGTACTTTATTACTCCTATTTCCTGTGTATGCAGGAAATGAGGGTCTCACACCTTTTTGAGTAACACAGTCTATGCATTTCTCCATTTTACCAGTATCTGCACTTATTTCAATGCCTGTAGCAAGTTGCTTACTGTAAAGATCCTGGATCACCTTAAAATCACGATGTCCCAGGCGGCGGTGCCAGATTTCCAGACTACATTTACCATCATTCTTCCTTACTTGCGCCATATGTGAGGCTTCACCTGAAATGCTCAGTTTATAAACATCATTATGCATAAAAGCTTCAGCATACACTTCATCATTTTTTGAGATTGTGCACTTACTGTTTTCAAAATGAATCACAAATCCCTTCTTATCTAATGTAGATACACTAAGCATATTGCAAACTGCTTGGGGAATATACAAGACATCACTTACAGGAATTTCTTTAACTTCATTAGACACTTTGCATTTTAAGAATCCAATGCCTTTTGCTTGGATCTTAGCAGTCCCTGCGTTTGCAGTATTAAGAATACCTTCTTCTGGACACATTTCCTGAAAGAAATCCTTACAATTGGTTAAATGGCATGTGCTCCCCGAATCCAAAATCCAAGTACTTTCATTTGAATTATTATTTACCATAGTCAAAGATTTTTCTGCCATTAGAAAGCTCTTATGTTTATCATTGTCCTTTGTACATTTCCTGGTTGGAAAATTCTTTTGTTCCATTGGCTTAGGTGAGCTAGAGGGTGTGTTTTGTGTTTCCTTACACCATTTAGATACATGTCCCTCCTTTCCACATGAGTAGCAAATCAGCTTGCCCTTGGGTGGAGTTTTCCCATAGCTCCGCCTTCCTCTATTCTTTGCCAAGAAATTTGTTTCATTTCTCTCTGACTGTCTTTGAGAACACATCTCCTCAAAATCATTAATTATGCATTCCTGCCTCAGTTTTGATGCTGCCTGTTCAAAAGATTGCCCTTCAATGGCTTCATTTACAGACCTAAAAACATCAAACTTCTTTGATAGTGAGGTAAAAAAAAATACTCTTTTCAATGCATCAGACATTGGAATTCCAGAAAGTTCTAACTTTTGAAATGAAGACATAAGATGCATAATGTGATCATTACATTTACTTTTATCCCTTAATTTGGTTTCATTCAACTCTGCCAACCAAATTGGTTGCTGTTTTGCATATGTAGTTGCATACATAGTTCTCAGTTTATCTAAAATTTCCTTTGCTGTATCTTTTGCCTCCACCAATATGGCTTGTTTCTCTGAGAGAGCTTCAAAAAACATGCACTTCACATAATAGTTTGCATTGTCCCATTCAGCCATATTTTCAGCTGTTCTGTTTTGGTCTAAACATATACTTAATTTCTTTGCTTGAAGGAGACATCCGAATCTTAGCTCCCATTGCTTATAATTATGTTCAGTTAACTTAGGCACCTTGAGAGAGTGGAAAAATGGTGAATTTCCTCCCTCAGCCATGGCTTTCTGTTTGGTGTGTGGGGGGGGGGGGGGGGGGGAGAGAGAGAGAGACAGACTGAATCTTTCTTTTAAAACTTAAGAGAAAAATTTGGCTTTTTCACTGCCTGGTAATATTTCTCTTCTTCCTTTTTCAATTCCTGGGCTGGGCCCATAACCCTTTTGTTGGATTATTTGTAGTAAATAATTAGCAGATTTTATACACACAGCTTCAGCTTTAGAAATGTTAATTTCTTTTCTTCATCTCTCTCACATACACCCCAGAATAATTCACTGCTGAGTCACTTTAAAGTTGAATTAACAAAACATCTGTTTACTCACAGTTTGTAGTTAGATATATATTCAGCAGGCTTATATATACATAATATAATACATTTGGTTTATCAGCTCTTTCCATGTGCTTAGATGGTAATGGATGCTCACACCATAGATATAGATCCTCAGGTTAGGAGAGATCATGAGCTCCATGTGCTGTGCCTAACCCCCACAGGAAGTTGCATGGGTGTGACCTCTCTAGGCAATTCACATCAGAGGTCACAGAGTAATCACAGAGAAAGAAAAAAAAAAACATTGCTGACAGACAATACATGTAAAACACAATACATTATTCCAACAAAAATACTTCCTCCTATTTGTTTTAAAAGTATTTCCATGTACCTTCCTCAAGTGTCCCCTGGTCTTTGTACTTTTGGAATAAGTAAAAAATCAATTTACTTCTACTCGTTCTACACCACTCAGGATTTTGTAGACCTCAATTATATCTCCCCTCAGCCATCTCTTTTCCAAGCCAAAGAGCCCTAACCTCTTTAGCCTTTCCTCATATGAGAAGAGTTCCATCCCCTTTATCATTTTAGTCGCTCTTCTTTGAACCTTTTCTAATCTTTTTTGAGATACGGCGACCAGAACTGAACGCAATACTGAAGGTGCGGACGCACCATTGAGTGATACTAAGGCATTATAGTATTTTGGTCTTATTCACCATCCCTTTCCTAATAATTCCTACCATCCTATTTGCTTTTTTGGTCGCTGCCATACACTGAGCAGAAGATTTCAGTGTATTATTATCTGCAACAACACCCAGATCTTTTTCTTGAGCGCGCACCCCAAGGTGGACCCTAGCATCAGGTAACTGTGATTCGGATTATTCTTTCCAATGTGCATCTCCTTGCATTTGTCCACATTAAATTTCATCTGCCATTTGGACGCCCAGTCATCCAATTTCCCAAGGTCTTCCTGCAATATTTCACAGTCCATACGTGTTTCAACAACCTTGAATAGTTTTGTATCATCTGTAAATTTGATCACCTCACTCATCGTTCCGATTTCCATATCATTTATAAATTTGTTAAATAGTACCAGTCCCAGTACAGATAGATCCCTGTGGCACTCCATTCTCCTTCATTCAGAGAAATGACCATTTAACCCTACCCTCTGTTTCTGTCCAATAAACAATTGGTCACCACATCTTAAAAAAAGATATAGCAGAGTTAGAAAATGTACAGAGAAGGAAAATGAAAATGATAAAGGAGATGGGATGATTTCGCTATGAGGAAAGGCTAAAGCGGCTAGGGCTCTTTAGCTTGAGAAGAGACAGCTGAGAGGAGATATGATAGGAGTCTATAAAATACTGAGTGGAGTGGAATGAGTGGACGTGAATCACTTGTTTAGTCTTTCCAAAATACAAGGACTAGGGAGCAAACAATGAACCTACTAAGTAGTAAATTTAAAACAAACCAGAGAAAATATTCATCACCAGAGAATGTGGTAAAAGCAGTTAGCATAGGAGAGTTTAAATAAGGTTTAGATAATTTCCTAAAATAAAAGCCCATAAACCATTATTAAGATGGACTTGGGAAAATCTAGTGTTTATTTCTAGGATAAACAGCATCAAATATGTTTTACTGTTCTGGGGTCTTGCCAGGTACTTGTGACCTGGATTGGCCACTGTTGGGAAAAGGATACTGGGCTTGATGAATCTTTGGTCTGTCACAGTATGGCAACGCTTATGTCCTTATGTATACTGGCCCTATGCCACTTACACACACCCTTATTGAGGCACCGCTGAAGAGCACCCAACTGTTTCCAGCTATACATCCTCTAGCCCTAAGCTAAGTACAAATTTTGCATATCATTGAATATCTACTCACGTGTTATTCACAGCATATATTAAAAAAGGTTAAAAAAGGGAATAGAAGCATTGTACAACAGTTAAAATTTAATGCCAAGAAGTGTAGAGTGATGCACTTGGGGTGCGGAAACCCAAAAGAGAGATACTGGATAGGAGGGGAGAGATTAGTAAGCTTGATTCAGGAGAGAGACCTTAGGATGCTGGTGTCGGATGATCTGAAGAAACAATGCAACAAGGCAACGGCCGTGGCCAGAAGGATGCCTGGCTGTGTAGAGAGGGGCATAACCAGGTTTCTGAGTGCAGGACGTCAGGTTTCTGAGTCTGACGTGCAGGACAAGACTTCGGCTGGCGGGGGACGGGGTCCTCCGCCAGCAAGGTAGCAGATGGCAAAGGCGGGTTGACGGTGGGAAGGGGGTTGAGAGGGTCGTCGGTAGGGGGGTCCAGGGCCAAATCTATGGGGGCCCAGGCCCCCGTGGCCCCATAGCAGTGACGCCCCTGATATAAATGTTCACAATAAATAAATAAATTAATTAATTTTTTCGGGCCTTCCCTGTATATTTTAAAAAATTGATTTTTGTTGTCTGGGGGTTCAGAGTGTCCCTTAAGGTGGGTTAGGCCCTTAAAAATTTTTAATATGTATTATTAGTAGCTTTTATGGGAATTTTGGGTGCGGAGCGCCTTGCGCTGCTCCGGTTGTATATTTTTTAATTCCGACGACAGCGTATGTGAGCGCATGTTTTATTTAACAGGTGTGGAAATTTTGGTTAAGTTTTGTTGAATTTTAGTGGTGGTTTTGAGTCAAAATAGTGTAAAATGGTGTCTTTAAGGAGTTTAAAAAATTTAAAACATGGTCTGGAATCTGTAAATTGTGATCTGGACAATACTATATTTTTCATTTTAATATTGTGTAATTTACACTGTGTTTTGCATTGAGATCCATTTTTCCCATTAATTTCAATGGGAAAAGTGGATTTCAAAATGGAGCCTGTCATCATATTCTTAACTGTAAAAGTTTACCAACATTCTGAGGGAAGCTGCCTGATTGGTGGTTACAGAGCAGGTGACCAAGCCGTGACTTCGTTGCCTGGGTAACAAGCTTTTTTTCAGTAGGCAGAGGAGCCCAGGACTGTGATGTGGCAGGTTGGGTACTGTGGCAGCTGTGATGCTTGAGAGAGAGAGAGAGAGAGAGAGAGAGAGTGGCTAAATTATTCTGAAAATTGGGTGAATAGGGACCTGTAGTGAGTTGATAGTAAAAAGTAAATACCTGTGAAACCATCTGTGTTAATTTAGTTTAGAATACATTTGTTTTAATTGTCATGAAAGAATACCGAGTGGATTGTGAGAGTGTGAAGACTGATGTGGGATTGTGAATAAAGGAAATAAATTTAGTTCACTCACAGCAGAGAGCGAGCCTGTACTGGAATGCTGTGAAAGTTAAGTTTGTGAGCAAGAGCTGAGTCCGGGTGTGTGTAATGACTGAGGCCTGGTTCCTTTAGAACAGGGATACAGGGATGGGGAGGGGTGGCATGGGCAGAGAGCGGCCATGGAAGTATTAGCCAAGTAATGCATTATACTTAACGTGCGCTAGATTACTAATGTGCAGTAACTACCTCACTATTAACTGGGAACAGGAACCATGTATTAATCTGAATATTAATGCACAACCTAAGGAGGCTAGGGCTTTTCAGCTTGGAGAAGAGACGGCTGAGGGGAGACATGATAGAGGGATATAAAATAATGAGTGGAGTGTAACAGGTGGATGTGCAGCGTCTGTTCACGCTTTCCAAGAATACTAGGACTAGGGGGCATGTGATGAAACTACAGTGTAGTAAATTTAAAACAAACTGGAGAAAATGTTTCTTCACCCAACGCGTAATTAAACTCTGGAAATCTTTGCCGGAGAACGTGGTGAAGGTGGTTAGCTTAGCAGAGTTTAAAAATGGGTTAGACGGTTTCCTAAAGGACAAGTCCATAAACTGCTACTAAATGGACTCGGGAAAAATCCACAATTCCAGGAATAAGATGTATAGAATGTTTGTACGTTTGGGAAGCTTGCCAGATGCCCTTGGCCTGGATTGGCCACTGTCGTGGACAGGATGCTGGGCGCGATGGACCCTTGGTCTTTTCCCAGTATGTACTTATGTACCTGTAATAAAAAAATAGTGGCAACACCCCTTCTTGATGCAGCATTAGATTTGGTCTTACTATGTATTAAAACCCGGCATTATAGCACGTTAAGTTCAAAACTGTACTCTTTTTAGTAAAATAGCCCATAGATTGGTTCTTTGAAAATTTGCTAGGCCTAATCCCTGATTCTATATATGGTGCCAGCGCCAATCCAAGATATGCCCCCAATAAAATTGGCTGGTGAGCCAATTAGTGCCGATAATTGGGTGCTATTAGGCACCAATCTGAAATTGTGTGCAAATCTTGCTAAGCAATATTCTATAACAATGTGCGCCCACATAAATTATGGCCATGGGAGGTGCATGAATGGGTCTGTAGGGGTTTTTCCTGTTACGTCATCTTTTCTGGTCTGAGGCCTAGTTAGGCCTGAGCCATCTTTGCTGAACCAATATTGTTTCTACAGCCTGAGGCCTCATGAGAGGGAGAGAAAGAAGAAGAGAAGATTTCATGGTGTACGGATCTCTCTCGGAAGAAGACTGAATTGCCTGAACACCTGTGAACTGTATTTCTGTGCTGAATGCTGCACAAGGCCAAGTTCCAAAAGTGGGTCTGTGGCCTTCTATCAACTGAGGAAACAGTAATTTTGCTGTACAGAGACCTTCGGCTAAAACCTGACCCAGAAGTGGCTCACAGGAGGGAATTCTGCTAGAGCCTGAAGAGGGAGGAGCTGATACATCACCCCATCTGGACTCCGAAACTACGAACCACAAGGGTGAGAAATATGGGAATTGATCCTCTTATGGTTCAGGGCTTTAGCTAGTTTTGGTCTTTGCCTATGAAAGACAGGTTTTGCTGAGGCACATGGTCTGACCTACTATAGCTGGTAATTTCTTCTCAGGATATATTACAGTTATGAAGTTACATATTTACATATAACTATTGGAGAAATCTTAGTATTTGTGCACAGTATCTTATTATTGTATTCTGCCTTGCCATATTGCTATTATTTTTATAGCCTACTCTATAAAAATCAACAAAATATTTTGCTCTATGAATTGTGTAAACAACAAGTCCAGATGAGGATTATATTTTAAATCAATCTAGAAGCCTCAACTACCCTGAGGAGTCATAGACTTTTCACCAAACCTCTAAGGGTTACTTTCAATGGCTTCAGCCAACGCTGAAAAAACAGTGGTGGGAAAGAACTCCACAAGAGAGAAAAAAACAGCCTTAGCTTATAAATCCCCCCCAACCCCCCCCCCCCCCCCCCAACAAAAAAAAAACATTGTTAAACACAATGTCAAAAAACAGTTTTAAGATAAATCTGCTGTAATAAAGCTTGATTGGAACACTGTACTTAGCTGAAAGTTTATTGCTCTTCGGGCCCACTGCTTCATTTCACTTGCATATTTGCTGCAACCCAGTACAATCCAAAGTGTCCTGTTCTAGGCTACGTTTGGTTTGCTATTCACTTAAACACTTATGAAATATCACAAATTAAAAGAGAAATAATTATAGGAATTAGAGAGAATTAAAAATCTTTTTAATTACTCACCCACCAGCTCAGCATCAGACATCAGTTTCAAGTTATAACAAACTTACAACAATCTAACATCAGTACCTCTGGTAATTATAAGTAATTAGACTAATTAGATAAAGAAGGAAGAAAAGTACTTAGCTGAAAGTTTATTGCTCTTCGGGCCCACTGCTTCATTTCACTTGCATATTTGCTGCAACCCAGTACAATCCAAAGTGTCCTGTTCTAGGCTACGTTTGGTTTGCTATTCACTTAAACACTTATGAAATATCACAAATTAAAAGAGAAATAATTATAGGAATTAGAGAGAATTAAAAATCTTTTTAATTACTCACCCACCAGCTCAGCATCAGACATCAGTTTCAAGTTATAACAAACTTACAACAATCTAACATCAGTACCTCTGGTAATTATAAGTAATTAGACTAATTAGATAAAGAAGGAAGAAAAGTTTGTTCCTCATACAAAGGTCACAGAACAGAGAGAAAGCAAAGAATGAAAGAATGAATGAATGAAAGAAAGATTCATAGCTATAGAGAATTAGTGTCTATCGGGGGGGGGGGGGGGGGAATGTAAAACCCCCTTGGGAAAAACCATAGGCCATTGGATGGATCTGAAACACTCTTTCTCCAAGCATGCCTGGTTTTTCAGAATTCCTTTGTCTGCAGCAGGGTTTTATAGGCTGTTGTGAGCATCCACCTCTCCTCTACCCTGGACCAATCATAGGTGCTGCATATGGGCTGGAGACTTGTAATTGGGACTTTCATATGTGTTGGAAGCTTGCAATTTGTCCTTGCCACACCTCTAACTCACTTAACCATTACATTTAGGAATCTTCAGGCGACCCTTCTACTCTGTCCTCCAGTGTTTCAAATCTCTTCTCTACCACTATCCTGCTTATAATCGAAAGTGATCGCCGGCCATCTTCTGACACAAATCGGGAGATGGCCGGTGATTTCTTAAAAGCGGCGAAATCGGTATAATCGAAAGTGGCATTTTTGACAGCATCGCCGCTTTCCTGTCGCTTCACCGGCGAAAGTTCAAGGGGGCGTGTCAGTAGATTAGCGAAGGCGGGACATGGGCAGGCATGGGCATGGCTACCAGATGGCCGGCTTTCGCCGATAATGGAAAAAAAAAAGCGGCGGTAAGCAGTATTTCGCCGGGTTTACTTGATCATTTTATTTTCACGACCAAGAGTCAAAAAGGTGCCCCAACTGACCAGATGACCACTGGAGAGAATGGGGGATGACCTCCCCATACTCCCCCAGTGGTCACCAACCCCCTTCCATACTAAAAAAATAAAACTAAAAACCTTTTTTGCCAGCCTGTATGCCAGCCTCAAATGCCGTACCCACCTCCATGACAGCAGAATGTGTTGTATCCTCCGACAGCCTTTTCCTGGTTGCGATGTGGCTCTCGGGTGAGTGTGACACCTTTTCTGTTAGGTACCTTGCAGAGTCACATTAGCAATGCATTGTGGTGGGTGTAGGGTACTGGGCTGTACTCCCATGGTGCTTTCCCCCCCTGCTAACTGGGTCAGAGTGTGGCCTGTTTTGTTTCCTGTTGTAGTCCATGTGGTAGTGGCCATTTTTGTAAGCCAGTTTTGGTTCCCTTTCCTGTGTTACCCACGTTAGAGAACATAGTTCTTACCTTGAATGGTGCTGAAAGAGGGCATTGTACACCATTGTGTCAGCTCTGACCTACTGCTCATCTTAGTACCAGGGGACTCTTTACCAGTGGGGCACAACCTCTGATCTGCAGTTAACTGTGAGTAAACGTGGTTATTTCAAGAAAGGACTTTTTCAGAGAGATTAGTCTTCAGGTGTGAACTGGTGTGCCAAAGCTATACAGCAGCAATAAGTCCTAGAGGCTGTATGCAGGTCCCTGGAGCAATTTTAGTGGGTGCAGTACATTTGTGGGTAGTGGGTTTGGGGGGGTTGGGGGGCTCAGCTCCCAAAGTAAGGGAGCTATGCACGTGGGAGCTTTTCTGAAGTCCACCGCAGTGACCCCTAAGGTGGCCGGTTGGTGTCCTGGCATGTCAGGGGGGCCAGTGCACTAAAAATGCTGGCTCCTTCCACAGCCAAATGCCTTGAATTTGGCCGGGGTTTGAGATGGCCGACATAACTTTCCATTATCGCTAAAAAACGAAGCCGGCCATCTCAAACCCCGGCCAACTCCAATGCATTTGGCTGGCCGGAACCGTATTATCAAAACAAAAAATGGCCGGCCATATTTTTGTGAAAATACGGGTCTGGCCAGCTGTTTGCGGCAGTGCCAAAATACATCGCCGTTCATGTATTTCGCCGGCGCCGTTCGATTATTCCCCTCCACCGTTATCCAAGTCTGTCAATGAGACTGTCTCTTCCTATAATACTATTCTCTCCTCTGCTCTGGATACTCTTGCTCCTCCCATTCCCCGTTCTGTAAAACGTACCAAAACCTCTAGAATCCGCTACCTACGTTCCTGTGCCCGCTCTGCTGAACGCCTTTGACTGAAATCCCGTGCCCATGCTGACTTCATACATTTCAAATTCTTGCTGACCTCCTTCCAGTCTGCTCTTTTACTTGCCAAACAGGACTATTACATCCAGTTGACAAATTCTCTTGGCTCAAAACCCTCGACGTCTCTTTGCCACACTGAACTCTCTCCTCAAAGTGCCTTCACCTCCAACTTCCCCTTCACTTTCTCCCCAGACTCTGGCTGAGTACGTTCATGATAAGGTTCAAAAGATTAAACTTGAATTCTCAACCAGGTCACCTCCACCTCTCCTTCCCTTAGTCCATTCTCTCAACCCTCCAACCCCTGCCTCCTTTTCTTCCTTTTCTGAAATCACTGAACAGGAAACTATACATCTTCTTTCCTACTCGAAACCAACTACCTGTTCCTCTGATCCTATTCCCACTCATCTACTTAACACTATCTCTCCTACTGTCATCCCTTTTATCTGTCATATCCTCAATCTTTCACTTTCCACTGTGACTGTTCCTGATGCCTTCAAACATACTGTAGTCACACCACTCCTGAAAAAACCTTCATTGGACCCTACCTGTCCTTCAAACTATCGCCCCATCTCCCTCCTCCCTATCCTATCCAAGATACTTGAGCATGCTGTTCACCGCCGTTGCCTTGACTTTCTTTCATCTCAAGCTATTCTTGATCCACTTCAATCTGGCTTTTGCCCCCTTCATTCAACTGAAACAGCACTTGCTAAAGTCTCCAATGATCTGTTCCTGACCAGATCCAAAAGTTTCTATTCTATCCTCATCCTTCTCGATCTATCTGCTGCTTTTGGCACTGTTGATCACAGCCTAATCCTTGATACATTGTCCTCACTTGGATTTCAGGGCTCTGTTCATTCCTGGTTCTCTTCTTAACTCTTCCAGCGTACCTTTAGTGTATACTCTAGTGGATCCTCCTCTACTTCTATCCCACTGTCAGTTGGTGTACCTCAGGGATCTGTCCTGGGACCTCTTCTTTTCTCCATCTATACTTCTTCACTTGGTACTCTGCTCTCATCCCATGGTTTTCAGTAGCATCTTTACACTGATGACTCCCAGATCTACCTCTCCACACCAGAAATCTCAGCCGAAATCCAGGCCAAAGTATCAGCCTGCCCATAGGTGGTCGGTGGCCCAACTGTTTGGGGAGGCTAAAGGGGGTGGTGTTAGGGGTGGGGCTTACATCCATAATTGTCAACACACAGAAAAAATAAGTACAACATCCCATATGTGAAAAGTTACAAGCACCACCCTAATTAGTGAGATTGAAGGTTAGCAAGTGAAAGTTTTCTTGCAGTGTATTCGGTATATAATTTTGTCATGGTGGAGAAGAGACTGAGTCCCAAGGAAGGGCTACTGGTTATTGACAAGAAATGCTTCTATGTGCATGTAAAAATGGATTTATATATCATAAATGACATATCATATTTTAAACTCAATTATTTCAAGCACTTACCATCACTAAATCACATACACATCTATGGAACAATTCAACATCATATCCTCCAAAATATTCTAAAATCATGTCTGATGTTATGACAAACAAACTAAAATTAAATTAAAGTGTTGATGTCACTTCAGTAAGGCCAACACACAATCCTTCAACCGCAAAACACTATGCACAAACAGCCTTTTAGGGTGGATAGCGTTCACAACGAGCTCTTTTATTAATGACCAGACAGCAGGGGCGTAGCTACAGGTGGGACTGGGTGGTCCTAGGCCCATCCAGTCTTGGTTCAGGCCCACCCAGAAGCACTACACCCAAACCAATTCCCTCCCTTCCCTCCAACCTCACTCCCATGTCTAGCACAGCGCCTCTTCCCTTCACCCTCACATGCCCAGCGGCTCTCTCCCCTCCCACAGTTCCGGCACTGCCACCTCCGTATCTTCCTTACCCACCCCCCATCCTTGTCGCAGCGCTTGCTCACGCTATCATCGCCGCCCAGCAGGAACTTCAAACAGCGCATCAGCGCTGTGTCAGAGCCTTCCTCTCTGCTGCATCCCACCCAGCCTGCGTAAACAGGAAGTTGCGTGAGATGCAGCAGAGAGGAAGGCTCTGACACAGCGCTGACGCGCTGTTTGAAGTTCCTGCTGGGCGGCGATGATAGAGAGAGCAAGCACCGCGGCAAGGATGGGGGGTGGGTAAGGAAGACACTGAGGTGGCGCCGTGCCGATGCTGGAACTGTGGGAAGGGAGACAGGTGCTGGACATGGGGGTTGGAGGGGAGGGGCCCTTGACATGCATGCTTGTGGGTGGGAGGTTGGAGAGAAGGGAGAGAGGTGCTGGGCATGTAAGGAGGTGCTGGAGGGAAGGGATAGAGATGTGGAACTGTGAGGGGAGGGAAGGGATAGAGTTGCTGGATATGTAGGGGGAGAGAAGGGATAGAGGTGCTCGATATGTGGGTGGGAGGGAAGGGAGAGAGGTGCTGGATATGTGGGTGGGAGCGAAGGGAGAGAGGTGCTGGATATGTAGAAGGGAGAGATGTGCTGGGTGAGGGTGAGGGTGTGGGAGGGAAGGGAGAGAGCTGCTGGATTTGTGGGGGAGGGCAGGCAGGAAGGGGGAGAGGTGCTGGGCATGCAAGGGAGGCTGCAGCAAAGGGAGAGAGGTGCTGGATATGCAGGGGAGGGCTGGAGGGAAGGGAGAGAGATATGGACCTGCAAGGGGGGCGAGAACGAAGGGAGAGAAGTACTGGACCTATGAGAGGGGGAAGGGTTAGTGTTAGAGGAAAGGGAGAGGGATGTTGGATCAAGGAGATAAAGGAATAAGGAGGGGGGGGGGATCAAATGCTGAACCCACAGACAGTGGAGAATGAACCAGATACATAAGGGGGAGGGAAGAGAGAAGGAAAGTTGCTGGTTGGAGTGGGGTTAGAGAGGAAAGGTGTGTGGGAGGGAGAAAGGGGACATTGAGAGGTACAAAGAAACAGAAGGGAGATGATGAGCATTGGATGGGAGCATGGGGACAGGGACACAGATGAGATGCTGTATTGGGATGGCATATGGGCACGTAGGGGCAATGCCTGACATGAGGGTGGGGAGAGAGATATGGGAATAGAGATACAATGGACACGGGGGGAGGAGATATGGGAATAGAGATATAATGGACTCAGAGGGGAGATACCAGACAAGAGGGAGAATAGGAACACAGATGGGAGATGCTGGGCATGGGGTACATGGGTGCACAAAGGAATGGTGATGGATGCGGGGATATGAACACAGGAGATTCTGGATAAGGAAATATATGGACACAGAGATGGGAGATGGATGGTGGTCATGGAGACAGAAGAAATGTCAAATGGACAGGAAAGACACAGGGAAGCAGAAACCAGAGACTGGGACCACTATGATATGAAAAATAAAATGACCAGACAACAAAAAGGTACAAAAAATGATTTTTATTTTGTTATTAGACATGGCTGGGGCCACTGATTTATGTTTAATCTTTTTTATTGAATAAAGAAAACATTGTAAATACAGAAACATAGTGACCAAAAACTTATTTCGTTTAATACTCCCCCCCAACCTCCCTCCTCCCTCCCATCCCCCCTTTCCCTTCCCCCCCCTAAGAGAACTCCCCCCCCCCCCCTCCCCTCAATCTCCTCCTCCCTTCCAGTCTTTCTGAGTCCAGCTATGTAGGTCCCATTAGAAGTTCAGCAATCTGCTCCTAGCATGCGGGGACAGTGTATTAAGAAATGGGCTCCAAATGTTCTGGAATTGTAATCCTGTTTTAGATTTGAAGTCTGCAACTGCCATCCTTTCAACTCGCACCAGTGTGATCATGCGGGCTCTCCATCGGGAACATGTAGGGTAATGTCGGGAAAGCCACTCAGAGAGGATCACCCGTTTAGCCACTATAATAGACTTATTCACAAAAGCTGTTAGTCCTGTCGGGATGGGGTGGACTAATATCGGGTGTCCCAATAGCAGACCTGAATCATATTTCCACCCTGATGTCCACATTTTTGAAACGTACTGTGTTATATCCTTCCAATATTGCATTATACCTCTGCAGGTCCAAAACATATGTCCCAAGGTGGCCCCAGGTTCCCGATGGGGCCACTGATTTATACATCTATTCTTAACGTCATCTTTATTGTTTCATGAAAAAGAAGAACAAAGAGAACAGTTCATACAGCAGAGGAACATTTTCCATTACACCAGCGACTCATCTGTTAAGAGCCAGAACTTCTCTTAGCTCGCCTTACCTCTTCACCGGTCTAAATATTTCAAAATACAGGTACTTAGTAGTACCTGGGGCAATGAGGGGTTAAGTGACTTGCCCAGAGTCACAAGGAGCTGCCTGTGGCTGCAGTGGGAATCGGACCCTGGTCCCCAGTTCCCCAGGACCAAGGTCAACCACGTTAACCACTAGGCAGCTCCTCCCCTATTATATGAATTTCTTAAAGTTTTAAACAAAAGCACTTAGTTTTGTATATAGCTATGAACATTGGAGCCATTGGTCGGTGGTCCTGCTGTTCATAGCTATATACAAAAGTAGGTGCTTTTGTTTAAAACTTTAAGAAATTCATATAATATAATATAAATAAAATAATAGGATGAAATATTTAGACCGGTGAAGCGGTAAGGCGAGCTAAGAAAAGTTCTGGTTCTGAACAGATGAGTCGCTGGTGTAATGGAAAATGTTCCTCTGCTGAATGAACTGTTCTCTTAGTTGTTGTTTTTCATGGAACAATAAAGATGACGTTAAGAATAGATGTATAAATCCTACATCCCTTACCCCCACCCCACCCCATCCCATCAGACAGATGAGAGGCAGCAGTAGCAGCAGCAGCAGCAGCAGATCCTTTTCAGGAACCTTTTAAATCTGTAAATAAGGAATATAATAATTAATTTATTTAGTTGTCCAGGAAAGTCCACTACCACTGAAAGGCAGTACATCAAATCCATTACTCTTAACACTTAATTGTAAGTCCCATATACATTCTGCCCTCTCTCTCTCTCTTTGTGCCCATCTGTAAAATATGTACTATGGGGGTCTTTTACTAAAGATTAGCTCGAGTTATCTGTAACAGGGCTCATGGGAATAAAATGGGCCCTGCTGCAGATGACTCGAGCTAATCTTTACTAAAAGACCCCCCATGCAACATACATGCATATTCACAGAATAGCACTAAGGCAGAATTTTGGCTTATACATGAGTATCTGCACATATATGTGCTTAGATAACATTATTCTGGTTTTTTAATTGCAATGTCACCAAGTAAATGTAAGCACATTCTTTATAGAATTAACTTCTGTTCACTTGATTCTGTTTATGGAGGCAGAAAAATTGGTGCCAAAAAATATTCCACCTAGGTGTATTCTATAGACAGCACTTAGATTAAGGTGCTGTTAGCAGAATATGCCTTAGGAATTCATAGAATATGCCTTACTGCCATGGCATCGCCTAACTCTAGGCATGACCATTTACTAGGTGAAATACCAGCACCTAAGTTAAGCATGGAGTAGATTTATTCTATAACCCTGCACATAAATTTTTGTAACACCCACAACCCTCCTATTCCATGCCCATGGCCACACCCCCTTTTTGGCATCACATATTAGAATTTGTACACACCACTTTGCAGAATATGCTTAGCAAGTAACGCGTATAAATTCTAATTGATGCCAATTAGTGCTGATAAATGCTTGTTAACATTCAATTATCAGTACTGATTAGCTTATTAACCAATTAAGTTATGCACATTGTTTAGGAATCCACTTGAATTTCTTTGTGGAAATCTCGCCTTGATATATAGAATCCAGGGGTGTATGCTAACTTTGAACCCATTGCAGCATATTTTAAGAGCAGCGCTCATATCAGGGCTTTTCCTTGAGTAAAGATTTATTTTTGAATTTTTAGTTTATTTTATGAAGGACTGTGCCTTAAATATAATTCTATTCCTGTTGATTCATTTCACTTATTCTATGTACATATAAGCACAAAAGCACCGCCATGCTGGGAAAGACCAAAGGTCCATCAAGCCCAGCACTCCGTCTCCGACAGCAGCCAATCCAGGCCACAAGAACCTGGCAAGAAACCCAAAATTTAATAACGATCAATGGACTTTTCCTTCAGAAATCTGTCCAGACCCCCTTTAAACTCAGCAAGGCCAGCTGCCGTCACTACCTTCTCCGGGAATGAGTTCCAGTGTCTAACTACGCGCTGAGTAAAGAAAAACTTTCTGCGATTTGTTTTAAACCTACCACATTCTAATTTCGTCTTGTGTCCCCTGGTTCTATTATTGTTAGAAAGCGTAAACAAACGCTTCACATCTGTTCGCTCTATCCCGCTCATTATTTTGTAAACCTCTATCATATCACCTCTCAGCCACCTTCTCTCCAGGCTAAAGAGTCCTAGCCGTCTTAACCTCTCCTCATAGGGTAGTCGTCCCATCCCTTTTACCATTTTTGTCGCCCTTCTCTGCACCTTCTCCAATTCCTTTATATCTTTTTTGAGATGAGGCGACCGGAACTGAACACAATACTCCAGGTGCGGTCGCACCATGGAGTGATATAACGGCATTATAACATCCTCATGCTTGTTTTCCATCCCTTTTCTAATAATACTCAACATTCTGTTCGCTTCTTAGCTGCCGCAGCACATTGAGCTGAAGATTTCAACGTCCTATCCACAATGATTCCCAGATCCCTTTCTCGGTCCGTAACTCCTAATGCATAACATAGCTGTAATTCGGGTTCCTCCTTCCCACATGCATCACTTTGCACTTGTCAAAGTTGAACTTCATCTGCCATTTGGACGCCCAATCCCCCAGTCTCACAGGGTCTTCTTGTAATTTTTCACACTCCTCCCGCGACGAGACAACCCTGGATAACTTTGTGTCATCTGCGAATTTAATTACCTCACTAGATACTCCCATCTCGAGGTCATTTATAAATATGTTAAAAAGCAGCGGTCCCAGCCCAGACCCCTGAGGGACCCCACTAACTACCCTTCTCCATCGAGAATACTGACCATTCAACCCTACTCTCTGCTTCCTATCCTTTAACCAGCTCTTAATCCATGATAATACACTGCCTCCGATCCCATGGCTCTCCAGTTTCCTTTGGAGTCTTTCATGGGGCACTTTGTCAAACGCCTTCTGAAAATCTAGATATACAATATCCACCAGCTCCCCTTTGTCCACATGTTTGTTCACCCCCTCGAAAAAATGCAGTAGATTTGTGAGGCAAGACTTCCCTTCACTAAAACCGTGCTGACTTTGTCTCGGTAGTCCATGCTTTTGTATGTGCTCTGTAATTTTATTCTTAATGATAGCCTCCACCATTTTTCCTGGCACCGACATCAGACTCACCGGTCTATAATTTCCCGGATCGCCTCTGGAACCCTTTTTAAAAATCGGCGTTACATTGGCCACCCTCCAATCTTCCAGTACCACACCTGTTTTTAGGGATAAATTGCATAAATTGCATATTACTAACAGTAGCTACACAAGTTCATTTTTCAGCTCTATTAATACTCTGGGATGAATACCATCCGGTCCCGGTGATTTACTACTTTTCAGTTTGCAGTGAAATCATTTAGTTTTTCTGACTCGTCCGCTTCAAATACCTTTTCCGGCACCGGTATCCCTCCCAAATCCTCCTCGGTGAAGACTGAAACAAAGAATTCATTTAATTTCTCCGCTACGGCTTTGTCTTCCCTGATCGCCCCTTTAACACCACCGTCATCCAGCAGCCCTACCGATTCTTTAGCCGGCTTCCTGCTTTTAATATGCTATGTGTTTTCGCTTCTAACGCTAACTTTTTTTCAAAGTCCTTCTTAGCCCTCCTAATCTCCTTTTTGCATTTGGCTTGACTTTCCTTATGTTTTATCTTATTGTCTTCAGTCGTTTCCCTTCTCCATTTTCTGAAGGATTGTTTTTTGGCTCTAATAGCTTCCTTTACCTTACCGTTTAGCCACACCGGCTGACGTTTGCTCTTTTTTCCTCTTTTTCTAATACGCGGAATATATTTGTCCTGTACTTCTAGGATGGTGTTTTTGAACAGCATCCACGCCTGATTCAAGTTTTTTACCCTTTCAGCTGCTCCCTTCAGTCGTTTTTTCACCGTTCTTCTCATTTTATCTTATTCTCCTTTTCTAAAGTTAAACGCTAGTGTATTTGATTTCCTGAGTTCACTTACTTCGTAGCCAATATCAAAACCGATCATATGATCACTGTTATCAAGCGGCCCTCTCACCGTTACCCCCTGCGCCAGATCACGAGCTCCACTAATGATTAAGTCTAGTATTTTCCCTTTTCTTGTCGGCTCCTGAACCAGCTGTTCCATGAAGCCGTCCTTGATTTCGTCAAGAAATTTCACCTCCCTTGCATGTACTGATGTTTCATTAACCCAGTCTATATCTGGATAATTGAAGTCACCCATTACTTACATTGCCCTTTTTATTCGCTTCCCTAATTTCCCTTGTCATTGCTACGTCCGTTCTCCCTTTTTGAAAAAACCTCATGTGCTGCTTTTGCTCTTGTTCTTTCTCCTCCCAATAGTTAATATTGGCAACAGAAGTTGAACTCTCTGAAGAACCAAAATACACAAATGCTCTTGAACAAATTTACATCTGCTCCAAGTTACCCTCCTTGTTTGTATTTTAACTGCTGCTCCTGCGCTTTGTATTCTGGCTGAAAGACAAGATAAGAACTTATCTATACAATTTAACAAAGAGAGACAGTCCCTGCTCAAAGAGCTTACAATCTAATAGACAAGTGAACGAGATCCTCTGTTCATTATTGGCCAAAAAAACCTTCCAGGAGTGATATGTGGTATTCAATGTCGTTCACACATTTGCAATTATATTCAACAAAAGAGTGATACGTCGTATTCAATATCACTCATAAATTAGCAATTATACTGAACCGGTCTACATTATGATGCAAAAAGTATGGTATTGAAAGAGCACTTATCTTTCAAACCACTAGCTACCAGCACTAGGAAGTTCTTCAGCTGAAGTTCTTTCCTTCTCTCCTTCGCCCCAAGCCGACGATGGCCAGCGTTTCGTCTTGGAATTGGTCTTAGGCTTTTTCCTATTATGCCTGTGCTTAACCTAAGCGGGGCTGCTTTGGAATCGGTCTCAGGTTTTTTCCTGTTACAGAAGTACCTCCAGGCTACCGCAACAGCCCAGAAGTAGTTCCCACCCCCAGTATACACCATTTCCGGTGTTACAAAAATAATTTTATTTTTGTATTGTTGGTGAGTACCTGGCAATAATCGAGCACTGGCGCATGCTGCCCGGTTACTGCTAGGTTAGCATGGGAGCCTGTACCACCACCTCAGTGCTCCCACCAAAATGGCCGCACGGCAAGTGCTTTACTTGCCACATAGCTATTTCTTTAAAAAAAGAAAGACCTATTACCCTCTGCAGTGGGACTCAAACACACACGCTGAAGCCTGCACAGGCCCTCTTTTGCCTCAGCTTCATAAAAGGACCCCATAATGCCATATCTCCACTAATTTGATCCACCATTTCAATTCAATAAAATTTGACCCTAGAGATAACAACGTCCCTTTGGCTATCCTCAATCTGTGATATACTTACATTAATGTTTGCCTGTTCATCAATTTTTTTTCCTCTGGAATGTTGCATTTTAGTTTTTCATTGTCCTCTTCTGTGGTATCAGTCTGATCCTAAACAAAATTATTGATTTAATTATTCTGCTGTTAACTTATCCTCACTTAGCACACCTTTTACCCCTTGATCATTCACACAGCTGACACCTCATAGACTCCTTGATTCATATTTGCTTCTAATCATTCATAGAGGGGCATTTTTAAAATGACGTCTAAGTACGATTTTGGATGTTTTGCACAAAACTTCCAAAATCTAAATTTGAAAGAAGGTCATTTTTAAAAAAGTAAAATGTCTATCTTTTTTTTTTTTTTTCAAAAATACTATTTCAAACAAGGTTTTGTGGTTTGGATGTTTTTATTTTTTGGTCTATTTTGAAAAAAAATCAATAAGTGCAAAACGTAGAGATTCATGCCACTAGGGTGTAGAAGGCGCCATCATTTTTAGTAGAATGGCACCCTAGAGATCCCAGGAGAGCAGTGGGGCACCGTAGAGAGCACTATTGTGCACTAAATTCTCCCAGGTATACATCTCACCTTTAATCCCTTATCTTGTCCCTTGAGTTCTCCAAAACCTAGTACCACCTCCTCCACTGTACTACTACTACTACTACTACCATTTAACATTTCTAAAGCGCTACTAGGGTTATGCAGCACTGTACAATTTAACAAAGAAGGACAGTCCCTGCTCAAAGGAGCTTACAATCTAAAGGACAAAATATGTACACCACTACAATAGCCCCTATGGGTGAAGGAGGCACCTATATGTGGGTACAGTAGGGTTTTGGTGACTTTGGGAGAGGTCACAGTTTCTACCACAAGAGTGACAAGAGATAGTGACCTGAGTCCTCCACTCCACAGTGCACTGCACCGACCACTACACTAATACAGGGACCTGCATGCTGCTGTAATAGACCTAACTTTAACATCTGAGGCTATCATAGAGGCTGATGTCATTTTTACTCACATTATTAGGGGACATTAGGGGGTCAGTGACCACTGGGGGAGGTATTGGGAGTTATCCCCTAGTTTTTTCCAGTGGTCATTTAGGCCAAACTTGTGTGTCTTATTCGTTATAAAAACAGGTCTAGCTCAAAACTTCTTAGCTTTAGTCCTGGACGGTTTTGAATTTGTTCCATTATGGCTGAAAAATGTACAAGTCTTAGGAATACCCAGATCCTACCCTTACTATGACCTTGATACACTTCCTTGAGATTTGGATGCACTACAGAAGAACAGCATTAAAAAATCTGAAAAATAGGCTTAAAAAATACTTATTTAGATGTTTTTGTAAGAAAAACATCAAAATGCTGCTTTATGCCACTTTTTAGATGTTTTTCTATTTTGAAAATGAGCCCTATACTACCGTTTCTTCTCTCTATTACATGCTTCTTTTCAAAGTTATTCTTGGTCTGTTTTATTACTTTCTGCTTATAAATTATCAATGGCTCTTCTCATCTATGTTTTCCTTTTTAGGACCTGGTTTCTATGTTCTGAAAGAGCTATTTTCAGCTTTCCCCGTCTCATCCATGTGACTGTTAAACACTGGAGTCCATTGCTTGATCTTCTTTCATCATTATTGGATGCATGGAATATGTTTTATTTAGACTTTCAAATTGACTCTATTCTATAGTGTCCAGGCAGTATAAAAAATGGTTTACTGTTCAATTGCTCCTGTTCTATTTTTTGTAGTAATATTTTAATGGCTGCCTCTTCATCCTGTCCAGGTGAATGGTAGTATAGCCTAACAATATTCTCCTCCCTATAATTCATAGAATTGTTATTCATCAAGTTGGCATATTGTTTATAGTTACCTTCAAAACTTTTATTCTATTTGACCTTTTGACACCTATATCCTTTCTGGTATAACTTGGACTTTCAGTGCTCCCTTTGGCTATTCTCAATCTATGAGATACTTACAGAAATATCTTTCTCTACTTCATTTTTCTCCACTGTAATATTTGACTTCAGTTCAAAATCAATGCCCTCTGCTCTGGAATCAATTGGGACCTGGGCAAAATTATTGATTTGATTATTCTGTTGTTTTCTCAGCATGCCTTTTAACCTTATTCCTTCAGCTCAAATAAGCATTGTTAGAAGCATTGTTTCAGATCAAAACTTGTTCTCTACCTACAAAAGTGTGATCCTAGGTCCAAATATTATGTTTCTGTTGCAGAGATACATTGTTAACTCACTGGGAATGGCCGCCGACCAGTTAACTCAACTATCCAGTCATTTTCACCAGCATTTAACCGGTTATGTGCCACTGAAAATAACAAAGAGTGGAGAAACTGGATCCGCTACATGGATAAAAATAAAAGAACAGCAAAAATTAGCGAGATCAACATGACACTCCCAAGACACCGTAGGTACGAGTAATAAAATGTTTTAGTAAATGAAAATTAAAAGAGACTCGACACGTCATCATATGTTTCCTGGAGTTTCACCAATGTGTTGGTGTGGCTATGGTCAAAGGGGTACGATGGGACCCCTTTGGTGGGGTTGCATTAAAAGTAGGGCCTATAGGTTGCAGCATTGGATCCAAAGACCTATTAAATGGTCCCCTGAGTTTTTTATATTTGCCAAAAACCACCAGGACTTACTAAGTCGCAGGCGTTGATGGTCAGGCAAGCAATGGTGGCGGCGAGAGTTGTGATTACTGGGCATTGGAAATCCAGGGAGGCCCTGCCTTTGACGAGATGGTTAAATAAACTTTGGTTCATATGTGAAATGGAGAGGCTTCGGGTTGTTTGAGGCCACATGGAGGGGAAATGGGAGGCAATATGGGAGCCCTTTCTAAAACATTGCACATGCTAGGGGGGGGGGGATTAGGGGAGGTAGTTTGGGTAGGGAGGAGTGTGAAATGGGTGAGGAGAGGGGAGGGGAGGGGGATGGGCCTTGGTTTGATAAAATCTTACAAATTTGGGGTCAATCTTTGAGCTGTAAGTAGAATTAGAATTCCTGTTGCTGTTGAAGTGTGTTGATGTATTTTCATGGAGTATGTGCAGAGGTTATGCTGTTAGATTTCGATTGCAAGAAGTCAGCTGTTATTGCTTGAGTAGTACCCTTTGTACAGGAATTATTTAATGATCAATAAAGACTTCATACAAATAAAAAAAAAAAGACTCAACACGGAGTCGTGTTTCGGCAAAAAACGCCTGCTTCAGGAGTCTGTTTGTTGTGTAAACCAATGAATGGAACACCATAAGTGAGGTAGTCAAACCAAGGCTTTAAAAAGGCTAATGACAGATGAATGTGTTAAAAAAAAAACAGCCAATCAAAACTGCAGCTCAAAACATCCGCAGTGTCGCTAAGCTAGCAAAGTGCAAGCTGGCTATGTTGTCAGTGTTCTGGGGCATTGCAGGGGTGTAATCAGGTTAGCGCCCCATAGTTACAGCTAATTGGCCAATGTGAGTGCAAAAATAGCTGTTCTATCTTTATGTGCTAGTGCATGGCCAATTAGCTCTGAATATAAAGTTAACTATGCAGTCACTTACCGCTGTAACTATGGGCTGTGTCAACAAAGATGGTGTTGCATTTTGTATGGGAGACTGGCAAATAAAGATGGGAGAGGAATGGGTAGCTAAAAGGGTACTGCTTATACTGCAGTACTGCCTAGTGTTTGTCACGGTTGTCACTGTATCCCATGCCTGCACTCACCTCACCTCCTGGTGGCCCTATGGCTGCTGTGGACTGTCTTCTTCCTGTTTCCCAGACATGTTCCAGAATTAATTCCAGTCCTGGTGTTCCAGCACTCCAGGCTGCCAAGCCTCACCTGTTCCAGCCAAGTCTGTCTGAGAATCCTGAATCCTGTTCCAGAATCCTGAATCCTGTCCAAGCCAAGCCAAGTCCTTTCCAGCATCTGGTTCCAGCCAAGCCAAGTCCGTTACTGCATCCGCTTCCAGCCAAGCCAAGACAAGCCAAGTCCGTTCCAGAATACGGTTGTTCCAGTCCTGCTTATTCCAGCCCTGTATTACACCAACAAGCAGGGGGGCACCGGTTCTCGCCCTCTGTGTCGGGAAGCTGTCAGGATGCGGCTTTGGGCGCACCATCACGGCATGTTTCTCCAAGCCACGTATCTGGCAGGCGTAAACAACAGTCTGGCCAACAGGTTGAGCAGGATAATGCAACCTCACGAGTGGTCGCTAAACATGGGCATTGTCCACAAGATCTTCCGAGCATGGGGCACCCCCTCAGTGGATCTCTTTGCCACTCAGAGCAGTCACAAAGTCCCTCAATTCTGTTCCAGACTTCAGGCCCACGGCATACTATCATCAGATGCTTTTCTCCTACATTGGGGAACAGGCCTTCTGTATGCGTATCCTCCCATACCTCTAGTAGGGAAGACTTTGCTGAAACTTAAGCAAGACCGAGGAACAATGATTTTGGCTGCTCCCTTCTGGCCTCGTCAGATCTGGTTCCCTCTTCTTCTGGAGTTGTCCTCCGAGGAACCATGGAGATTGGACTGTTTTCCGACCCTCATCACTCAGAACGAGGGGTCGCTTCTACATCCCAACCTCCAGTCTCTGGCCCTCACAGCTTGGATGTTGAGCTTAGAGGTTGCCTCCTTGGGAGGAAATGGGGAATGACGTCCCCATACTCCCCCAGTGGTCACCAACCCCCTCCCACACTAAAAAAATAAAAATAAAAACCTTTTTTGCCAGCCTGTATGGCAGCCTCAAATGTCATACCCAGCTCCCTGACAGCAGTATACAAGTCCCTGGAGCTGTTTTTAATGGGTACAGTGCATTTCAGGCAGGCAGACCCAGGCCCATCCCCCTCCTACCTGTTACACTTGTGGTGGTAAGTGTTGAGCCCTCCAAACCCCCCCAAAACCCACTGTACCTACATGTAGGTGCCCCCCTCCACCCATAAGGGCTATGGTAGTGGTGTAGACTTGTGGGGAGTGGGTTTTGGGGGGGATTGGGGGGGCTCAGCACCCAAGGTAAGGGAGCTATGCACCTGGGAGGTATTTGTATATTTTTTTCAATGTTCGATTATGCCCCTTTATGTGACCCGGGGGAGGAGAGGTCACGGGGGGGGGGCAGGGGAGGGGAATATGTGGCCCGGGGGGAGGGGAGGCAGGGAATATGTGATGCGGCAAGGTGAGAAAGGGGCGGGGTAAGGATGTGAAAGGGGTAGGGCGTGGGCGGGGCAGGGGCGTGACATGTGTCCTCTTTTTCAGAGGACAAAATATGGTAACCCTAATTACAAATGCCTTACTTTTGTGAAGGAATTTTAACTTTTGACACTTATTTTGACACTTATTTTTATTTTATATTAAATTGTATAGTATTCTAGCAATTTGCTTGACCAGACAACTTCACACTATTTCTTTGATACCAGCACAGCTTAAGAACTGGCCCTTTTAAATAATTTTGAGACCCAAAAATACATTGCCAGAGATTCCTATTATTTTACAAGTCTCCATGGCGGCCTCCTTTCATTTTGAGTCCAGGTGTGATTATTTGCAACCATTTCGGGGCTTCTATGTCTTGTTTGCACATTCCCACATAATCGTAAGAATCTCATACCCACCATAGTCCCACAATTGCTGGAGCATTGCCAGCAGCATCAGCCATTTAAAAGCATTAATTTCTCCAGCCCCATGGTTTATTTTAATCTCCAGTACTTCCTTGAGCTTTTTCCCTAACTAGTCCTCTCAGGAAATTCCAGATCAATATTCTAGCATGTCAGCCTGATGAACTGGAGTGAAAAATATTCCTGAAATATTGGTTTGGTGATCTGTTATTTGTGTTAGCTCTGAATATAAAGTTAAATGTGCACATACCCACACAATCGTAACAATATCATACCCACCATAGTCCCACAATTGCTGGGGCATTGCCAGTAGCATCAACCATTTAAAAACATTAATTTCTCCAGCCCCATGGTTTATTTTAATCTCCAGTACTTCCTTGAGCTTTTTCCCTAACTACTGCTCTCATTGAAATTCCAGACCAATACTATAGCAGGTCAATGTTACTGCTGGAATATTGGTCTGGTGACCTTTTATTTTTTTCATGGGAAATGCAAAGCTAGGAGCAAAGGGCTGTTAGACCCAATAACTGCCAATATGGGGCCAATGGATTCCCACTGTATGGGATTTATATCATCAGCTAGATCTTGATTGCACCCCTAGCCTAAGAAACCAATTAATTCTCTTCCCCTACAGAAACGAGATGCATTCACTAAGCTGCTTCCAGTGAATCTTTCCCCCATTATTGTGGGGTGGTCAGAAATGCAGGCCTGTCCCCAAATCTCCATTCTAAAACTGTGTAACTTGGCATTTCTGCCCTCTTCAACTGAACATATACAGTAGAATCTTACTGCACACCCCAAAAACACACCTCCCATAATGATCCAAACAACTGGCTAGGTGAGCCCTGAGGACAGTGTTGCAAACCTCTGACTCAGGTGTTTGTAAAGGAGACTGGAAAATAAAGGTGGTGGAGGAATGTTAACTAAAACGGTTGTACATATACTGTATTCTCCGAGGACAAGCAGGCTGCTTGTTCTCACTGATGGGTGATGTCGTTGGCAGCTCCAGAACCGGAATTCTCCCTAGAAACCAAAATTTTGCTAGCCTTGTGCTCCCGTGCGCATGCGCAACCGTCTTCCCGCCCGCAGCGCGAGCGTGCTCCTCAGTCTTCTTTTTTCCGTGGCTCGGGACGCTGCTTTGCTGCTGTTCTCTGCCCCAGAGACCCCTCGCTGCGGTTCTACGGACTCTCCGTGAGATTTTTCGCTGGTTTTTGGCTGTTTTTGAGTATCCTCAACTTTCTTCTCTCTTCCGTTAAAAAAAAAAAAAGAGTTCTTTTCCTTATTTTTCCTAGAACTTTGCTCCCTTTAAGTTTCCTTTCTTTTTCGTTAAGCGGTCATTTTGGGCCGCCCATGCGGGACTTTTTTCCTTTCTTTTTGGTGTCATCTTTTTCGGGCACCATCGCGTTCGACCTCACTGGCGCGATTTTTCCGCCCATGTCCGCAAAGCCTGCCAGCGGCTTTAAGAAGTGCACGTCGTGCAACAAGACAATCTTGCTCACTGACAGACACGTTTTGTGTCTTCAGTGTTTGGGAGCTGGTCATCGTCCCAACGCTGGTACTCTGTGCCTCCAATTGAAAAGGAGGACTCAGGCGGCGAGATTGGCTCAGTGGAACATTTTGTTCGGAGCCGGATCCGGTCCTTCGTTGTCGACGGATCATCGCCGGTATCAATGTCGGTATCGGAGGGTGCAACGACGTCCAGAGCGCAGCCATCGAGCGGGTCTCCACCTGTTTCGAGGGCTCCTGTTCTGCAGGCCCCCCCGGGATTGACCTACTTCGGCCCCAGCCCCGAGGAGACGTGTGGATTCCACGTCTTCCTCTTTGGTACTGGAGGGTACCGTTGGCATGCTTCGGGCAAAGGCTAAGAAGCATCGCCATCGGTCACCTTCCCATCACGGTACCGAGAGCTCCGGGACGCCAAGGGATTCAGCACCCAACAAGCGCCAACACCGGGAGGATCACTCGCCCTCCATTCTGGAGATGTCAGTGCGCTTTACCCAGGACAGCCCAGTACCGCCTCCGAGCTCCAGGCAGGTTCTGTCATCGTCGCCTGTACCGGCTCCTTTGCCTTTCTCTACAGCTACTGTGAACGAGAGCCTCCAGGCCATACTGCCAGAGATTCTGGGAGAGCTGTTGCGTCCATCTCCAGTACCTTCGGTGCTTGTGCCGTCGGTACCGTCTGTTGTGGTACCGCAGGTGCTTGCGCCGTCGGTACTGGTATCGGCCACCACCCAGGTTGACTCCCCGCCGACGTCGTTGGAGGAAGCTTCGTCACCTGCGGCTCGGGAGTCTTCCTCTCGACATTGCCATGAAGGACATCGTTCCTCGGCATCGAGGCGGGCCCGGCTTCAGACTGAAGTTCATTAGCTCATGTCCGATACCGAGGGAGAGAACTCGTGGGAAGCAGAGGCAGAGACCAGATTTTTCTCTGATGAGGAGTCTTGTGGTCTGCCCTCTGACCCTACTCCCTCACCTGAGAGGAAGCTTTCTCCCCCGGAGAGTCTTTCCTTCTCTTCATTTATCTGGGAAATGTCTATGGCCATTCTCTTCCCTGTGGAGATGGTGGATGAGCCCAGGGCTGAGATGTTCGAGGTCCTGGATTATCCATCTCCACCTAAAGAATCGTCCACAGTTCCTCTTCATAATGTCCTCAAGCAGACATTGATCACGAACTGGGCGAAGCCATTAACTAACCCCCACATTCCCATGAAGATTGAGTCCCAGTACCAAATCCATGGGGACCCAGAGTTAATGAAGACCCAATTACCTCATGACTCTGGGGTAGTGGATTTGGCCCTTAAGAAGGCCAAGAGTTCTAGGGATTACGCCTCGGCGCCCCCTGGGCGTGAGTCTAGAACTGTGGATTCTTTTGGGCGGAAGGCCTATCATTCTGCTATGCTCGTGTCCAAAATTCAATCTTACCAGCTCTACACAAGCATCCACTTGCGGAACAATGTGCAGCAGTAGTAGTAGTTGGCGGACTTGGTTGATAAGCTCCCTTCGGAGCAGGCCAAGCCGTTTCAGGAGGTGGTCAGGCAGCTGAAGGCGTGTCATAAATTCCTGTCCAGGGGTGCTTACGATACTTTTGATGTTGCATCTAGGGCCGCCGCTCAGGGTATAGTGATGCGCAGACTCTCATGGCTGGTTCCCACTGACCTGGACAGTAGAGTCCAGAAGCGAGTGGTGGATGTGCCTTGCCGGGGGGATAATATTTTTGGTGAGAAGGTCGAACAGGTGGTAGAGCAGCTCCACCAGCGGGACACCGCTTTCAACAAACTCTCCCACCGTGCGCCTTCAGCATCTACCTCAACTGGTAGACGATTTTTGGGGGGAAGGAGGAATGCTCCCTACGCTTTTAATAAGCACAGGTACAATCCACCTTCCTGACAGCCGGCTCAGGCTAACCCCAGTGCGCTCGTTCTCATCAACAGTGTGTGCCTCAACAGGTCCCTGCAGCTCCCCAGCAAAAGCAAGGGAGGGGCTTTTGACTGGCTCCAGTTGAGCATAGCCGACATCAAAGTGTCCATGCCGGACGATCTACTGGTTGGAGGGAGGCTAAAATTTTTTCACCAAAGGTGGCCTCTCATAACCTCCGATCAGTGGGTTCTTCAAATAGTCCGGTTAGGATACTACCACAATTTGATCTCCAAACCTCCAAATTGCCCTCCGGGAGCTCAGTCCTTCAGCTTCCAGCACAAGCAGGTACTTGCAGAGGAACTCTCCGCCCTTCTCAGCGCCAATGCGGTCGAGCCCGTGCCACCGGGGCAGGAAGGGCAGGGATTCTATTCCAGGTACTTCCTTGTGGAAAAGAAAACAGGGGGGATGCGTCCCATCCTAGACCTAAGGGCCCTGAACAGATATCTGGTCCGAGAAAAGTTCAGGATGCTTTCCCTGGGCACACTTCTTCCCATGATTCAGAAAAACAATTGGCTATGCTCTCTGAACTTAAAGGATGCTTATACACACATCCCGATACTGCCAGCGCACAGGCAGTATCTTCGATTCCGTCTGGGAACACGACACTTTCAATATTGTGTGCTACCCTTTGGTCTCGCCTCTGCGCCCAGAGTGTTCACAAAATGCCTGGCTGTCATAGCGGCGGCTCTTCACAGACTGGGAGTGCACGTGTTCCCTTATCTCGACGATTGGCTGGTAAAGAACACCTCAGAGACAGGAGCTCTACAGTCAATGCAGATGACTATTCAACTCCTGGAGCTACTAGGGTTTGTGATAATTATCCAAAGTCCCATCTTCTTCCAGTACAAAGACTAGAATTCATAGGAGCTCTGCTGGACTCTCAGATGGCTCGTGTCTACCTCCCCGAGACGAGAGCCGACAATCTCCTGGCTCTTGTCTCTTGGGTACGGATGTCTCAGCAGATCACAGCTCGGCAGATGTTGAGATTGCTCGGCCACATGGCCTCCACAGTTCATGTGATCCCATGGCCTATCTTCACATGAGATCAGCTCAATGGACCCTAGCTTCCCAGTGGTACCAAGCTGCTGGGAATCTAGAGGATGTCATCCAACTGTCCACAAGTTTTCTCAAATCCCTGTATTGGTGGACAATTCGATCCAATTTGACTCTGGGACATCCCTTCCAAATTCCTCAGTCGCAAAAAGTGCTGACTATGGATGCGTCTCTCCTGGGCTGGGGAGCTCATGTCGATGGGCTTCATACCCGAGGAAAAACGGTTTCAGATCAACTTCCTGGAGTTGCGAGCGGTCTGGAACGCTCTAAAGGCTTTCAGAGATCGGCTGTCTCATCAAATTATTCATATTCAGACAGACAATCAGGTTGCCATGTATTACATCAACAAGCAGGGGGCACCGGATCTCGCCCCGTGTCAAGAAGCCATCAGGATGTGGCTTTGGGCACGCCGGAACGGCATGTTTCTAAAGGCCACCTATCTGGCAGGCGTAAACAACAGTCTGGCCGACAGGTTGAGCAGGATAATGCAACCTCACGAGTGGTCACTCAATTCGAGAGTGGTAAGCCAGATTTTCCAAGCGTGGGGCACTCCCTTGGTAGATCTTTTTGCCACTCAGACCAATCACAAGGTCCCTCAATTCTGTTTCAGGCTTCAGGCCCACGGCAGACTAGCGTCGGATGCCTTCCTACTTCATTGGGGGGAAGGCCTCCTGTATGCTTATCCTCCCATACCTTTGGTGGGGAAGACTTTGCTGAAACTCAAGCAAGGTTGTGGAACCATGATTCTGATTGCACCCTTTTGGCCTCATCAGATCTGGTTCCCTCTTCTTCTGGAATTGTCCTCCGAAGAACCGTGGAGATTGGACTGTTTTCCAACCCTCATCACTCAGAACGAGGGGGCGCTTCTGCATCTCAACTTCCAGTCCCTGGCTCTCACGGCCTGGATGTTGAGAGCATAGATTTTGTCTCCTTGGGTCTTTTGGAGGGTGTCTCCTGAATCTTACTTTCTTCCAGAAAGGATTCCACTAAGAAGAGTTACTTCTTTTTATGGAGGAGTTTTACCGTCTGGTGTGACAGCAAGGCCTTAGATTACACAGACCCTGCTTGAATACCTTCTGCACTTGACTGAGTCTGGTCTCAAGACCAACTCTGTAAGGGTTCACCTTAGTCCAATTAGTGCGTATCATTACCGTGTAGAAGGTAAGCCGATATCAGGACAACCTTTAGTTGTTCGCTTCATGAGAGGTTTGCTTTTGTCAAAGCCCCCCATCAAACCTCCCACAGTGTCATGGGATCTCAATGTCGTTCTCACCCAGCTGATGAAACCTCCTTTTGAGCCACTGAATTCTTGCCATCTGAAGTATTTGACCTGGAAGGTCATTTTCTTGGTGGCAGTTACTTCAGCTCGCAGAGTCAGTGAGCTTCAAGCCTTGGTAGCTCATGCTCCTTATACCAAATTTCATCATAACAGAGTAGTCCTCCACACTCACCCTAAGTTCTTGCCGAAAGTGGTGTCGGAGTTCCATCTGAACCAGTCAATTGTCTTGCCAACATTCTTTCCAGGCCTCATACCCTCCCTGCTGAGCGTCAACTCCACACATTGGACCTCAAGCGAGCACTGGCCTTCTATCTGGAGCGGACAAGCCCCCACAGATAGTCCGCCCAAATGTTTGTTTCTTTTGATCCCAACAAGTGGGGAGTGGCTGTAGGGAAACGTACCATATCCAATTGGCTAGCAGATTGCATTTCCTTCACTTATGCCCAGGCTGGGCTGACTCTTGAGGGTCATATCACGGCTCATAATGTTCGAGCCATGGCTGCGTCAGTGGCCCACTTGTAGTCAGCCACTATTGAAGAGATTTGCAAAGCTGTGACGTGGTCTTCTGTCCACACATTCACATCTCATTACTGCCTACAGCAGGATACCCGACGCAACAGTTGGTTTGGGCAGTCGGTGCTGCAGAATCTGTTTGGGGTTTAGAATCCAACTCCTCCCTCCTAGGTCCATTTTTATTCTGTTCCAGGCTACACTCTCAGTTAGTTTGTTAAGTTGTTAGGTCAATCTCAGTTATGTCCTCGCTGTTGCGAGGTCCACTTGACCTTGTTTGTTGTTTTGAGTGAGCCTGAGGGCTAGGGATACCCCATCAGTGAGAACAAGCAGCCTGCCTGTCCTCAGAGAAAGTGAAAGCTATATACCTGTAGAAGGTATTCTCCGAGGACAGCAGGCTGATTGTTCTCACAATCCCACCCACCTCCCCTTCGGAGTTGTGTCTTCCCTTTCTTTGCTTTTTACTGGACTGAGGAGCACGCTCGCGAATGCGCAATGCGCACAGGAGTGCGAGGCTAGCAAACTTTTTGTTGCTAGGGAGAATTCCGGTTCTGGGGCTGCCGACGATGTCACCCATCAGTGAGAACAATCAGCCTGCTGTCCTCGGAGAATACCTTCTACAGGTATGTAGCTTTCACTGTACTGGCTAGTATTATACCTACTACTTCCCCAGCATTCTCCTCTCTATCATTCATAGAAGTACTATTCATCCAGATTGTATATCATTTATAGTTACCTTTAAAACTTGTATTCTATTGGCTTATTGCCACCTCTAACATATACCCCCAGATTTTATATAGCGTAACTAGAATTCCGCGCCAAAATCCAGGCGAATTCTATAAAAAATGCACATAACTTAATTTGCTTAATAAGCTAATCAGCATTGTTAACAGCACTTAACAAGCAATAATAAGCACTAATCAGCAATAACTAGAATTTACCTGCAGAAATCCCTAAGTGTATTCTGTAATGCACTGCGCCTAAATTTTAATGCGTACAGGCAAAAAGGAGCATGGTCATAGGCGGGGAAATGGGTGTTTCAAGGGTATTCCAAAATTTATACCTGTTATTATAGAATATGGAACAGTGTGCATAAATCTGTGTGCTGGCATTTACACTACATTTTCATTGGTGTAAAAAGATGTGCATAATTTTAGGTGCTGTGATGTCGGCATAGGTGAATTCTATATATTTTATCCAATTGGAAGAATAATTCAAAACTTAACATTCATTTTTGGTGGAATAATGTTATACTAATTCATAAATATTGTACAGCCTACACTGGTCACTTCCGGATGTCTAATCACAAAGTTTGGTTAACACAGCAGCAGTATTTGGATTCAAATCTAATAGACTAGCCGTTGAGCCCGTTAAAACGGGCTACTATTGGAATGGGGGTTTTCCAAGGCCCCCCCCCTGAGGTCACCTTTGCCCCACCCTCCCACCCCCCCACCCCCGAGGTCGCCGCTACCGGTACCCCTCCCCCGGATTCGCCGCCACCCCTCCACCCGGCCCGGGCCCTCTGTTCGCTATTAATTCAACTTACATCGCTGCAGCATGCAGATCAGCTGAGCTCCCGTTGGCCTGGCCTTCCTTCTCTGCCTGTGTCCCGCCCTCATGTGACGTACCGTCGGCGAGGGCGGGACACAGGCAGGGAAGGAAGGCCGACCGGAGCTCAGCTGATCTGCATGCTGTGGTAATGTAAGTGGAAATAATTGCGATCAGAGGGCCTGGGCCGGGTGGAGGGGTGGCGGCGGCGACTCGGGGGGGGGGGGGGTGGGGTTACTGGTAGCGGCGACCTCGGGGGGGGGAGCGCAGTTTCCCTCTCTGTCCCACCCCCATCATCACGTATTGACGCGGGGGCGGGACAGAGAGGGAAGTCTCTACTGCGCATTTGCGAGTGAGTCGGTCACTCACCGTTTATATGTTTGCTAGTCATCTGAGCACAACCATCTGATCCCCTTTTCCCCTTTCTTCATTTTCCCCTCTGTCCTTTGTTTATTGTTTCCCTCCAAATTATTGTTTATTTTTATGCTTCTTCCATTGTTGTATACCTGTTGTATACATAATTCGATTTTATGATCTTTACCAGTATTGTAGTTATATGTTTGATATCTTATGGTTCTTCTTATGGAATGGCAATTACTTTGTATTTTGTAATACATTTGGATGGATGTCACACTTAAAAATAATAAAAAATAATTAAATTGAATTGATCTACCCTGTCATTTCAATAAACTTTGATCCTTGTTATGACAATATCCCTTTGGCTATTCTTAATCTATGAGATACTTACAACAATGTCTCAATTTTCTGTTCCCGATTTTTTTTTCTCATCCTCCTCTTTTAAACTAGCCAAATTACTAATAGCCACATGGAAACTGATATTGTACAGGACATTTGCATTATGAAATACATTTACAAATGAGTACAAGTGCCCTGTTTATAATACTTACATTGATCTCTGAGGCGCCGTCTCACTGCCCTGATCATGTCAGGGTTGTGGCTCCTAATTCTTCTGAACCTCCGCCGGAAGGACTCTATCTCCCTCCGAATGCCAAATCTTCTGCAAGATATAAGTTTGTACACCAGGAGTCAGGGGATGGCCCTTCTTGCCTTCAGCACACAAATTCATTTAGAAATCAAATAGGAGAGACTCACAACATTGATTGGGGTGGGGGGACAGTTTGTGCTTACATTACTGAGGGAGCTGTTATATGTGTAGCTACAGGATTATTATTATTATTATTAGCATTTGTATAGCGCTACCAGACGCACGCAGCGCTGAACACCTGACACAGAGAGAGACAGTCCCTGCTCGATAGAGCTTACAATCTAAAATACGGACAGAGGTTAGCCCAGAAGGGGGGGGGGGTGAGAAAACACTTACCTCTCCAACCTGTCCCTGATCTCACCTCAGGCTTGGATGGAGAGAGTCCTGGGGGGCAGGTGGCGGTGGTGGGGGAAAAGAATATGCCTGTGCTTCAAGCACAGGTGTACTAACAGAAGATTCTCTCCCACAGGAAAGTTAGGCTCCCTCCTCAGTGCCATGTTTCTCAGTGAATAACTGTTGAAAAAAGTGCAGCGCCTTATATAGACGGCCTTGCGTGATGGACGTCCTTACATGCCCAGCTCCATATATAGATCACCATCCCATATATGGATCGGGCAGTACGTGCATGTCTTCTTGGCATGTATAATGGCTCCACGCATGGCCGGCCGTGATGTATGGACGTACATGGGCATGGACGTACTGTCGTCACACATGCGGGGCCTACGTGTGGAATTTTCCTTATATGGGAGTTCTCCTTATATGGATCATTATCAAGTGTGCGAACTTCATATCTACACAATAAAATATGTATGTTCCTTATATTTCCCATAGCTGCATGTTCCGCAAGTACAGTGCATGTAGTTGCAGACATCCAGGTACGGGGAAAATTTAAGGAACTGACGTATTTTTCATATACTTTGGCCGGCCCTGATTTGGCCGGTTTCAACCACAATAATGGAATGTGATGGCAGCCTTTCTCGTATGCTTTGGCAGGCCCTAATTTGGCCGGCTCCGACCGTATTATCAAAACAAAAGATGGCCGCCCATCTCGTTTCGAAAATACGGTTGGCCCTGCCCTTAGCGGTGCCGTCCTTTTTGATGGCCGCCCTTACAGATGGCCGGCCGCTTTCGATTATGCCCCTACATATGTCCAGATTTACCCGGACATGTCCTCTTTTTGAGGACATGTCTGGACGGATTTTGCCAGTCCGCCCATTTGTCCGGATTTCTGGACAAACGGGCGGGCCTATCCTAGCCTCCCCTTACTTACTATCTAATGCCCTGGTGGTCTAGTGACCGCTTCAGGGCAGGAAAGAGCCCCTTCTTTCCTGCCCGGAGTGCCACCCTTGCCCTGCATCCTGTTGCTGTGACGGTCTCGGGATGACCACCGGAAGGAATTGGGGATGACCTCCCCATACTCCCTCAGTGGTCACCAACCCCCTCCTACTTTAATTAAAACAATTACAATTCAAAATGGACGCCGAGAGTTGAAGCAGCCTCGTGAAACTTCAACTCTCGGTGGCCATTTTGAATCCCGAGACCGTCACAGCAACAGGATGCAGGGCAAGGAGTAAGGACAGAGCTCTGGGCAGGAACCCGAAGAGGTCACTATACCACCAGGGCACTAGATAGTAAGGGGAGGTGAATATCCAGCTCATTTTCGAAAGAGAAAGCCGGCCTTCCATATCATCAAGCTGATCAATTCATAGACTGGTGGGTTGTGTCCATCTACCAGCAGGTGGAGATAGAGAGCAAACTTTTGCCTCCCTATATGTGGTCATGTGCTGCCGGAAACTCCTCAGTATGTTCTCTATCTCAGCAGGTGGTGGTCACACACAGCAGCAGCTCTGGCTAGGCCTCCAAGCCTAATTTTTAGGTTTTGTTGAGTGCCTGGGGTTGAGGGCTCTTTTGAGCAAGTGCAAACCTGGTGGTGCCAGGTCCCTCCTTTTCTCCCCCCTCCCGCTGGCTCCGTTAAAAAAAAAAAAAAAAAAATTTTAAACGTCCTTAAAGGCGTTTATTTCGACGTTTATTTAAACGTTCATTGCAGCTACTCACTGGGACACCAGGTCGTTACAGCTCGGAGCGGAAAGCAGGTAATTTTTACCTTTTTATAGCGGGCAGGGGGTTCCCCGATTGATCTCCACGTGGCATATGGCGTCGGAGGGCGAGGGCGCAAAGAGTCGCTCCCCGGATCGCTTAGGCGCTTCAAGAGGGGATGCGGGGGTCTTTAAGTCTGATTCGCCCTTGTTGGGTGACAGTTTCGTGACCGATGAGTGTCCCGGTCCTTCCTCCGGCGTGGCGGTTTTTCCCGCCATAAACGCCCATCCCCCGCTGCTCGCCTCCGCCATCTTGGCCGGCCACGCGGCTCGGACGGCTTCTTCGTGGGCCGCCCTTGAGGGAGACATTAATGCCATGGACGCCCTTAATTTGGGCGACGGCACCAAAGCGGCTAAAGTTAAGCGCCGTTTTTCCCGCGCGGCTCCTTCGCGGAGTGTCACGCCGGACGCCATTTTGGATGCGCAGCATGTCTCTCCCCCGCTCTTGCGAGCGCCGGTTGAGGGTGCGTCTAGGGCTGTAGCCCAGACTGCGGAAGTGCACAGTCTGGGGGGTTTCTCCCCTGAGTTTGTTTTGCTGCTGCATCAGGCTTTTCTTATGCAAAACGCTGCCCCTGCTCCCTCTTTTGGTAAAGAGGTTGAGGTCCCCGGAGGTAAACGCTCTCGGGTTGATTCCCAGGCCTTGGAGGACCTTGTCTCCTCCGATGTAGATGAGGGCAGCGTATCTGAGTTCTCCCAACGGTCCTTTGCGGATTCCTTGGAGGAGACGGATCCCCGCTCGGTTGGAGCGGATGACCCCTCTGCAGCGCGGCTTTTTAGCTCAGAGGATTTGCCCAACCTGTTAGTGCAGGCCATGGGCATTTTGAAGATTTTCTCTCCGGAGGACGTCTCTCCCTCAGCCCCTGTTGGCTCTGCCATTATGCTGGGGACGAAACGCCCGCCTAGAACCTTCCACGTGCATGATGCCATGCACACCTTAATTTCGGCTCAATGGGATGTCCCGGAAGCGAGCCTCAAAGTGGCTAGGGCTATGTCCCGCCTCTATCCTTTGCCTGAAAGTGAACGTGAGGCCTATCTGTGGCCTACCGTGGATTCTTTAATCACTGCGGTGACTAAGAAAACGGCTTTGCCGGTGGAAGGTGGCACGGCCCTAAAGGACGCCCAAGACAGAAGATTGGAGGCGGCCTTAAGGTCGTCCTTTGAGGCGACTGCTTTAAGTTTGCAGGCCTCGGCTTGCGGTTCCTATGTGGCCAGGGCGTGCCTGACTATGGTGCAGCGGGCTTCCCCCTCGGATCATTCCTTGAGGGCTGATTGGCCGGCCCTGGAATCGGGCTTAGCCTATTTGGCAGACTTGCTGTATGATGTCTTGAGAGCCTCAGCTAAAGGCATGGCTCAGACAGTCTCTGCGCGGCGGTGGCTTTGACTGAAACATTGGTCTGCTGACCACGCCTCTAAATCCCGCCTGGCTAGATTGCCTTTTAAAGGCAAGCTGCTCTTTGGGGTCGAGCTGGACAAAATCGTGACCGATCTCGGCACGTCTAAGGGCAAGAAGTTACCAGAGGTCAGGGCTCGGGCTAGTACTCGCCCCGGTACCTCCAGAGGACGGTTTCAAGAAGCCCGTCGGTACCGCCGGGCAGGTCGGGCTCCTCTGCCCCCTCTTCCTTCAAGAGGAATTTCTCCCCCAAGCAGCATTACTTTCGCAGAGACCACCGTCCCGGAGGTGCTCCCTCCAGTCCTCCCCCAGGGTCTCGTACCCAATGACGGGGCCTTGGTCCACGCCCCAGTGCAGATGGGAGGACGGCTGTCCTCGTTTATGGGCGAGTGGACCACAATAACTTCAGACGCTTGGGCGCTGGAAGTCATCAGAGACGGCTACAAGCTAGAGTTCTGCCGACCCTTAAAAGACGGGTTTCTACTCTCTCCCTGCAAGTCTCCGGTCAAAGCTGTGGTAGTGCAGCAGACCTTGAACATTCTGATCCGCCTGGGGGCGGTCGTTCCGGTGCCAGAAAATCAGCTTGGCAAGGGATGTTACTCCTTTTTCTTTGTGATACCAAAGAAAGGAGGTTCTGTACGGCCTAGCCTCGACCTCAAAGGGGTCAATTGGGCCTTGAAAGTTCGGCACTTTCGAATGGAGACCCTCCGCTTTGTTATAGCGGCAGTGAAGGCAGGAGAGTTCCTGGCATCCTTGGCCATCAAGGAAGCGTACTTGCATATTCCCATCTGGCCTCCTCATCAACGCTTTCTGCGTTTTGCAGTAATGGGCCGACACTTCCAGTTCAGAGCCCTCCCGTTCGGGTTGGCTACTGCTCCGCGGACCTTCTCCAAAGTAATGGTGGTCTTCGCGGCCCTCCTGAGGAAGGAAGGAGTCAAGTCCATCCTTATCTGGACGACTGGTTGATCCAAGCCCCCTCTTATGCAGAGTGCGGCAAAGCTGTGAACCGGGTGGTTGCTCTTTGAGCTCCCTGGGATGGATCATCAACTGGGAGTAAAGCCAGCTGCGCCCGACTCAGTCCCTGGAGTATCTGGGACTTCGATTCGACACCCAAGTGGGCAGAGTGTTCCTGCCAGACAATCGGATTGTCAAGTTTCAGGCTCAGGTGGACTAATTCCTAGTAGCCTCTCCTATTCGGGCTTGGGACTACGTGCAGCTGTTGGGCTCTATGACGGCCACGATGGAAGTAGTGCCCTGGGCCAGGGCTCATATGAGACCACTGCAACAATCTCTACTGCTGCGCTGGACTCTGATGTCGGAGGATTAGGCTGTGCGCCTTCCCTTGGACCCAGCAGTGCGCAAGGCGCTGAGCTGGTGGACGCAGACAGACAAGTTGTCTGCAGGAATGCCTCTGGTGACCCCGGAGTGGATTGTCGTCACGACAGACGCCTCTTTGATGGGCTGGGGAGCCCACTGCTTGGGAAGGACAGCGCAGGGGCTCTGGTCTCCTGCAGAGGCAAGTGGTCTATCAACCTCCTGGAACTCAGAGCCATTCGGTTGGTGTTGTTGGAGTTCATCCCGGTACTGGTGTTGAAGCCTGTACGGGTCCTGTCGGACAATGCCACGGCTGTGGCCTATGTCAACCGCCAGGGAGGTACCAAGAGCGCCCCTCTAGCCAAGGAGGCTATGAATCTGTGCCAGTGGGCGGCAGCGAACCTGGAGCAGCTTTCAGCGGCCCACATTGCCGGAGTCATGAATGTCAAGGCGGACTTTCTCAGTCGCCATACCTTGGAGCCCGGAGAGTGGCAGCTATCTGCTCAGGCGTTCTTGGACATCACGAAGCGCTGGGGCCAGCCGAGCCTAGATCTGATGGCGTCATCGGCCAATTGCCAAGTGCCGCGCTTTTTCAGCAGAGGACGGGACCCTCGATCTTTGGGAGTAGATGCTCTTCTCCAACAGTGGCCGACACAAGAGCTTCTCTATGTGTTCCCTCCCTGGCCCATGTTGGGCAGGGTGCTAGACCGGGTGGCAAAGCATCCCGGCAGGGTAATCCTGGTGGGTCCGGATTGGCCCAGACGTCCCTGGTATGCGGACTTGATCAGGCTCTCAGTCGGCAATCCTCTGCGGCTGCCAGTGGAGCGGGGCCTGTTACATCTGGGTCCCGTGGTGATGGAGGATCCCTCCCCCTTTGGTCTTCCGGCCTGGCTATTGAGCGGCAGCGTCTGAGAAAGAAGGGCTTCTCAGACAAGGTCATCGCCACTATGCTGAGAGCGAGGAAGCGCTCTACTTCTACTGCTTACGCCAGGGTTTGGCGTATCTTTGCAGCGTGGTGTGAAGCAGGCTCACTTTCTCCCTTCACTGCTCCAATTTCTTCAGTGTTGGCGTTCCTGCAAGAAGGTCTGGACAAAGGCCTGTCGCTCAGTTCCCTGAAAGTTCAGGTAGCGGCTCTGGCTTGCTTCAGGGGCCGCCTGAAGGGTGCTTCCCTGGCTTCGCAGCCAGATGTGGTGCGCTTTCTCAAGGGAGTTAATCACCTGCGCCCTCCTCGGCACTCAGTGGTGCCTGCGTGGAATCTCAACCTGGTGCTAAGAGCATTGCAGAAGCCGCCTTTTGATCCCTTGTCGAGGGCATCTCTGAAAGACCTGACGTTGAAAGCAGTCTTTTTGGTGGCTATCACTTCAGCCAGAAGAGTTTCCGAGCTCCAGGCACTCTCATGTCGAGAGTTTTTTTCTGCAGTTCACTGAGGCAGGAGTGACTATTCGCACAGTGCCTTCCTTCCTGCCCAAGATGGTTTTTCGCTTCCATGTGATTCAGCAGCTCTGTCTCCCTTCCTTTCGTAGGGAGGTCTACCCAGAGGAATACTCTGCTCTCAGTTTTCTGGATGTGAGACGAGTCATCATCAGATACTTGGAAGTGACCAAGGATTTCCGGAAATCGGATCATCTGTTTGTCCTGTTTACAGGTCCTCGTAAGGGTCTGCAGGCTTCTAAGCCTACAGTGGCAAGATGGGCAAGGAAGCCATTGCAGCGGCTTAGGGGGCCGCGGGGAAGGCCCATACCTTTGTCAGGCATTACCGCTTGACTGTGGCTGCTCGGGCGGAGGCCCGGTTTGGAGCTTCAGTGTTGCGGTCAGGGATTTCTATGTCCCGCCCTGGGTGAGTACTGCTTCGGTACATCCCACCAGTCTATGGATTGATCAGCTTGATGATATGGAAGGTAAAATTATGTATCATACCTGATAATTTTCTTTCCATTAATCATAGCTGATCAATCCATAGCCCCTCCCAGATATCTGTACTGTTTATATTCTGGTTGAATTTTAGGTTCAAGTTTAGCCTTCAGTTACTTCAGGAGGACTTCGTGTTCAAGTTCTCCTTTCACTTGGATTCTTCAAGAGTTGAGACGAGTTTGTGTTACAGTGAGCTGCTGCATTCCTCTCCCCTCCGTTTTACGGGGCTGGATTGAGATTTAAATTCTGCCGGCACTCCCTCCCGCTTTGTGCGGCTGTAGGGCAGCTTTGTACCCCTCCCGCTTCGACGGTGTTAGGGTCAGTCAGCTCCTCCCGCGGTTGCGGTTGCAGGATAAGCCAGATCCCCCCGCATCGGCGGGTGTGGTGTCCCTCCCCCGCTCCGCGGGGATGAGCTGGACGGATTCCCCTCCCCCACTTGTGTGGGGATGAGCTGGGTTAATTCCCCTCCCCCGTTTCGGCGGTGGTGAGCTGGGCAGAGTGTCCCTTCGTGGGTGTAATTCTCTAAGTGCTGAGTCCTGCGGATGGAGCTTTGATATCGACATACTGAGGAGTTTCCGGCAGCACATGACCACATATAGGGAGGCAAAAGTTTGCTCTCTATCTCCACCTGCTGGTAGATGGACACAACCCACCAGTCTATGGATTGATCAGCTATGATTAATGGAAAGAAAATTATCAGGTATGATACATAATTTTACCATCTTCCAACACAAATCGGGAGATGGCCAGCGATCTTGCAAAAGCGGCCAAATCGGTATAATCGAAAGCCGCTATTTTGAGCCCATCGCCGCTTTCCCGTCGCAGAGCTGGCGAAAAGTGAAGGGGCGTGTCTTGCCTAGTGAAGGCGGGACATGGGTGGGCATGGGCGGGGTGAAGAAATGGCCGGCTTTAGCCCACAATGGAAAAAAAAACGGCTTTAACGAGAATTTTGCTGGCGTGACTTGGTCCCTTTTTTTCAGGTCCAAGCTGCAAAAAGGTGCCCCAACTGACCACATGACCACCGGAAGGAATTGGGGAATGACCTCCCCATACTCCCCCAGTGGTCACCAACCCCCTCCGACTTTAAATAAAACAATTACAAACATATGTTGCCACCCTCTATGCCAGCCTCAAATGCCGTACCCACCTCCATGATAGCAGAATGTGTTCTGTCCTCCAACAGCCTTTGCCTGCTTGTGGCTCTGGGGTGAGTGTGACACCTTTTCTGTGATTTGCACTGCAGAGAGTCACATCAGCAATGCATTGTGGTGGGGGTAGGTATTGGTAGTTGGTAGGCTCTACTCCCCTGGTGCGTTTCCCCCTGCTTACTGGGTCAAAGTGTGCCCTGTTGTGGTTTTCTGTTGTAGTCCATGCGGTAGTGGCCATATTGGGAAGACAGGTTTAGATCCCTTTCCTGTGTTACCCACATTAGAGAACGTAGTTCTTACCTTGAATGGTACTGAAAGAGGGCATGGTACACTATTGTGCCAGCTCTGACCTACTGCTAATCTCAGTACCAGGGAGACTCGTTGCCAGTGGGGCACAACCACTGATCTGCAGTTAACTGTGAGTGAACGTGGTATTCCAGTAAAGGACATTTTCAGAGAGATTAGTCTTCAGGTGTGAACTGGTGTGCCCACGTTATACAGCAGCAATAAGTTTTAGTGGGTGCAGTCCATTTGTGGGTAGTGGGTGTTGGTGGGGGGTTGGGGGGCTCAGCTCCCAAAGTAAGGGAGCTATGCATGTGGGAGCTGTTTCTGCAGTCCACTGCAGTGCCCCTCGGGTTCCCGGTTGGTGTCGTGGCATGTGAGGGGGGCCAGTGCACTACAAATGCTGGCTCCTCCCACAGCCAAATGCCTTGAATGTGGCCGGGGTTTGAGATGGCCGACACAACTTTCCATTATCGTAAAAAACGAAACCGGCCATCTCAAACCACGGCCAAATCCAATGCATTTGGCTGGCTGGAACCGTATTATCGAAACAAAAGATGTCCGTCCATCTTTTTCAATAATACGGGGCTGGCCAGCTGTTTGCGCCGCCGCCAAAATACATCGCCGGCCATGTATTTCGCCGGCGCCGTTCAATTATTCCCCTCCACGTGACCCGGGGGAGGGGAGGGGAGGTCACGGGGGGGAGGGGGCAGGGGAGGGGAATATGTGACCCGGGGGGAGGGGAGGCAGGGAATATGTGAAGTGGCGGGGTGAAAAAGGGACGGGGTAAGGATGTGAAAGGGGTGGGGTGTGGGCGGGGCGGGGGCGTGACATGTGTCCTCTTTTTCAGAGGACAAAATATGGTAACCCTAATTACAAATGCCTTACTTTTGTGAAGGAATTTTAACTTTTGACACTTATTTTTATTTTATATTAAACTGTATAGTATTCTAGCAATTTGCTTACCCAGACATCTTCACACTACTTCTTTGATACTAGCACAGCTTAGGAACTGGCCCTTTTAAATAATTTTCAGACCCAAAAATACCTTGCCAGAGATTCCTATTATTTTACAGGTCTCCATGGCAGCCTCCTTTCATTTTGAGTCCAGGTGTGATTATTTGCAACCATTTCGGGGCTTCTATGTCTTGTTTGCACATTCCCACATAATCGAAAGAATCTCATACCCACCATAGTCCCACAGTTGCTGGATCATTGACAGCAGCATCAGCCATTTAAAAGCATTAATTTCTCCAGCCCCATGGTTTATTTGAATCTCCAGTACTTCCTTGAGCTTTTTCCCTAACTACTGCTCTCATCGAAATTCCAGACCAATATTGTAGCAGGTCAGGCTGATGTTACTGCTGGAATATTGGTCTGGTGACCTTTTATATTTTCATGGGAAAGGCAAAGCTAAAAGCAAAGGGCTGTTAGACCCAATAACTTTGCCTATATGGGAGCCAATGGATTCCCACTGTATGGGATTTATATCATCAGCTAGGGAAAAATCTTCCCTGACTGAAGGTCTTGATTGCACCCCTAGCCTAAGAAACTAATTAATTCTCCTCCCCTGCAGAAATGAGATGCATTATTGTGGGGTGGTCAGAAATGCAGGCCTGTCCCCAAATCTCCATTCTAAAACTGTGTAACGTGGCATCTCTGCCCTCTTCAACTGAACATATACAGTAGAATCTTACTCCACACCCCAACAACACACCTCCCATAATGATCCAAACAACTGGCTAGGTGAGCCCTGAGGACAGTGTTGCAAACCTCTGACACAGGTGTTTGTAAAGGAGACTGGAAAATAAAGGTGGTGGAGGAATGTTAACTAAAATGGTTCTACATATACTGTAGTACTGGCTAGTGGTATACCTACTACTTTCCCTGCTACTTCTCCACTGCCCCTTTGCCAAATGGCACTCTTTTTCCTCCACCTGAATCAGATGCTTATTCTTCCTTTGCATCTTTCTGTTGTATTACATGGGGAGTGTCAGGTTCTCAGGTTCAGAGCCCGCGGGGCCGGGCTCTGGAGCAAACGAGAGCCCTTGGGCTGCTGCCGAGGAGCGACAGCAGCAGGCAAAACCCACCAACCAACACTGGGCCAGCACACCAGCAGGGACTGCAGGCACTGCCCAGCGAACCGGAACACATGGACTGGAATCCCCCGGACTGGAGGACACAGGACTGGAACCCCCCGGACTGGAGCGCACCAGACTGGAACACACACCGGACCGGAACACACTGGACTGGAGCACACTGGACTGGTCCGCACAGCTTCACCTGCGCTTAGCTACTAAGCCCCCCAGGAGTTGAGCTCCTGGGTTTGAGTAGCCGGCAGGACTTACTGGATACCGGATGACACAGGGACCAGGACTGGAAACAGAAGTACTCCTAAACCTAAACTGATCTACGTGCTCCCAAGCCCTAAACCAGCAGGAGTGTTCCTAACAGTAAACTGACAAAAGGACTTCCTAAGCCCTATACTAAACAGGAGCTCCTAAGCCCTGCTCAAGAAAGGAACTTCCTAAGCCCTAAACTAACAGAGCAGGGAACTAAACACAAAGCTAACACAGGTGCTACTAAGCACCAAGCTACAAGCAGAGCTCTACACTAACAAGCTAAACACAAAACTAACAAGCTACCTAAGCACTGCTCTAGCAAGCTAGATACAAAACTAACAAGGAGCTTCCTAAGCACTACCCTGGCAAGCAACCAGAAAAACTCCTAGCATTTAAAGGGAAGACAGGGGAGCCACAAGGAAAAAGCAGGGAAGCTAACACATAAGCCAAAAGTGATTCTAAATCACCAAACACCAACAGCAAAGACTGCAATGCTCCCAATAGCACAAACCCAGAAGTACTTCTAACAGCAAACTCTGCAGTGTTCCTAACAACACCAACCCTGAAGTACTTCTATCAACAACAGAGCTTCCAAAGCCCTACACACAGCAATGCTTCCAAAACCAAGAGGGAAAAGCAGGGGAACCAAAAAGGGAAAAGCAGGAAAGCTAAACACACAGTCACCAGTGCACACTGCACTAACACTAACCTGGACCTTAGCAAAGCAAGCAGGGAAACTAGACAAAAGTCAGAAGTGCACACTGCACCACCCTACCCAAAGCAAACACCACCGTTGCAAAGGCTCTGAAGGAAACAACACCACTTCCTTATCAAGGCCCTCCCTGATGATGTCACACTCCCTAGACCTAGGCAAAAGCACACTGACCCAGAGAGGCCCAACTCACACCAATGCAAAACCGTGAAGCACTTGAAGCCAGTACACCCAAAGAGAGGTAGAGCAACTCAGGCAACACACATAGGTGCAGTATAGTGAAACAATTAGAGCCATTCTGCTGGAAGCTGCCAGCACAGAGAGACAGAGCCAGCTCAGAAAGGACAGACAAAAGAAACAGAAGCCAGCTAAGAAGCTGACCCCCAGGAAAGAGGTAAGTTTGAGAGGGGTTCTGACCCCAATCATAACAGGGAGACTTTTTCAGCCATGGGTCACACAGAGTGCTTAATAAATATACATCCTCCTTTCCACTTTCAGTTGCAAAGAGTCCACCAAAACCAACAACCTCTGCTGTCAAAAACTCTCTATATTTCCCTCCACTATCAGGATGACAAAACACACCAGCATTCTCCTCTCTATCATTCATAGAAGTACTATTCATCCAGATTGTATATCATTTGTAGTTACCTTTAAAACTTCTATCACAAATGAGTACAGGTGCCCTGTTTATAATACTTACGTTGATCTCTGAGGCGCCGTCTCATTGCCCTGATCATGTCAGGGTTGCAGCTCCTAATTCTTCTGAACCTCCGCCGGAAGGACTCATCTCCCTCCGAATGCCAATATCCCTTTGGCTACTCTTAATTTATGAGATACAACAATGTCTGTCTCAATTTTGTCCATGTCTATATGTTTCTTTTCCTGATGTTTTTCTCCTCTTCTCCTTTTATATCGGTTGAGACCTGGGCAAAATTATTGATTTAATTATTCTGCTGTTTTCTCAGCATGCCTTTTAACCTTATTCATTTGGCTCAAATAAGCATTGTTAGAAGCATTGTTTCAGAACAAAAATTGTTCTCGTACTACAAAAAGTGTGTTCCTGGGCTAACAATTATGTCTCTGTTGCAGGGAAACATTGGGTCCCTTTTAATATAATCATCTCAGTTCATAATGACTATCGCTCCACCTTTATCTGCAGGCATAATGATAATGCTCTGATCATTTTGTAAATCCTTCACAGCATTCTTTTCGTCTTTAGATAAATTATAAAAAATTCTTCTATTGTCTTGTTTTTCTAATAATGTAATATCATTACGTACCACACTCTCAACTGCTTTTATTAAAAAATGTGAATTTTCCGGTGGAATCCATCTACTATCTTTTTTGACTATTGATAAATCTGTTGTATTGTTAATTTTACCTGCAAAAAAGTCTATTATTTTTAATTTCCTAATAAACTTATAAAATTCTGTTCTTGTTCTGAATGCATTATACTGAGGTGAGGGTATGAAGGAAAGACCCTTATTTAGAACTTGCTTTTCCACATCAGTTAGTGATCTAAGTGCGGGGTACAAATGTAACAAAAATAAAAAATAAATAAAATCTATCAGTAATATTGTAGATTGTAGTTAATACTGGTTCTTGTTTTCCTGTCTTTGTTTGTAGTGGTTGAATCTGCCTCTATCTCTATGTCTTCCTCCACCTCTATTTGGTAGAAAACGTTTTTGGTATTCCGATATAGAATTGTCTGTAACAAATCTCTTTTTCCATAATTGGCCTATTTGCATTGCCTGTTTGTCTACATTAATCCGTGGTGGGGTTGTATAGAGTGATGCTGACGGGTCAAAGACCTCATCAGGATCGCTCCTTGGTCTTTTCCTCTCTATATGTGTGAGGACTATATTCTGTTCTTCTATTATCAACTTTTTCTATACCCTTGTTTCGAACATAATCATTTTGAGTGTTATGTGCAACAGTGGGGTATTGCACTCTAGTTGTCTTATTTACCTTCTTGTAATTGCTCTGCTTTCTTTGATTACTATTTCTATGCCATGGATATATGTTTTTGTTTTTGTAATCCTCATCATCCCTTCTAAACTTTTCAAATTTGATTAATCTCAAATCTCTTTCGAACTGTTCACTGCTTTTCTTAAAATCCTCGTTTAATATATTGAAACAGGCATCATTATCCTTTAAAAATGTTAGTTCCTTATCTAATTCTTCTTTCGTTTTCTGTTCCCTTTCTTTACATGTTTTGATTATTAAAATCATTAAATCTAAGGAACATTTATTTAAAATTGCTTCCCACTGTAACACAAAAGCTTGATCCTCAGTAAACATGGTAGATAACTTACTCATTCTTAAACCCTTCAGAATTCTTTTATATCTACAACATTCAAATAAAGATGATCTAGTTCAAGTCTTTTACTTGATGTCTTATATATAAGACCATGAATGTAGATATATTTTTGCTCAGGGCGAGGATTTTATTTTTATTTTTACTTTTACAAATCTATTCTCTATGCATTTTTCATTATTTTTAATCATTATTTATTATTTTTTTATTTCTTCAATCTTATATTCACATTTTTACTGCATTTAATTAACACCATTTTTTAAGTTGTGTCTCATTTAAATAATTGATTAACTTTTAACTTATCCAATCTGACACATGTTTCACCTTCACACACTTCACACAAATCATTTTAACACCATTTGGCACTTTGACATTTTAAAGCAATCACAGGTTTGATGTGTTGATTCAGAATTTGAACAGGAAATGAGATATAAAAGGAAGTCCTTTTACTTCCAATGGTTTTTCCAGCTTTGATAGCAGACTACTTGCTGATGATTTGGAAACACAACAGTAAGTAAACCTTATTTAAGACGATATATCATTTTTTAAGACGTTGTTGACATTAGCAACTTTCAAGCTTAACAATGGTGTTTTATATGATAGCAATTGGAAGACGATGGTGTTATAAAAATAAAAATATTAACTTATAAATGTTTGAAATCTTGTTCAAATGCTGTCAGTAATGAGAATATATTTTTATAAGATCAGTGCGTTATGAGACCTTAAGGTTCATCGAGGGTAACTTTAATTTATGGTTATTATTTTAATTCACTATTTATTCATGTATTGTTCAATTATTAATTTTTCAATCACTCGTTTTATTTTTTATTTTTCATTTTTTATCATCATTTTTTAAAATTTATTATTTATTCATTTAAACAATTTTTACAAGAAACCATCTTGCTTAAGAAAGAGTCAAATTAACAAATAATTTTTAAACAGGGAAAAAAAAAGGAAAAGAAAGAGTAAATAAGTCTTTACACTTTCAACAATATAAGACACTCAAGTCCATAATTGGAGATCCAAGAATTTAAATTTAGAGAGAACTATAACTCAGGAACTAATACAAGGTAATCCTTCTCTACTAGGAAACTGTACTTTATCTTTACTGCTTCGCCATCTTAGCTGAGACGATTAGCGAAGACAAATGTCCAGGTTCAGTAAACATATACTTCTTTCCCCCCAGCCTAATTATGCATTTGCAGGGGTATCTTAAAAAGAAGGTACCCCCCAGGTGCAAGATTCCAGGTTTGAGGAGCAAAAATTGTTTCCTCCGTCGTCTCGTCTCCTTGGAGACTTTTTATCATTTTAATTATTATTTTTTTCATATTTTTTCATTTTTTAATTTATCTAGTTGATTAATAGCGAAGCTGATCATATGTGAATATTATTGGCAGAAATGCATGCTGTGAAGACGATAAACTACAAGTTTGTTTAATTGATATTGTTGCCAGGATCTGTCGGGCAGCCATTGTGTTCAGTGACTTTTATGGGCAAAGTTTTAATGTCTGTGGGTCAAATCTGGCTAACACGAGTATAAACTCAGTGCGAAGTTCTTATGGACATTAATATCAGTGTTTTGACAAGAGACAAATATTAGGATAAGATTATATGGAAAGTGGTAATGTTTAGCACGAGTTTATTTAGATAAGAAGAATTGTGACTTTGTATGGAAGCCTGGTCTGAACTGGGACTTGATATGATTTAATGTTTCTATTGTATGTTTTAGTGAGTATATGTGGTGGTATGAGTGATATGAATGTGAGATAAGACGACAATATGTGTTCAATTTTTATAACAATTCAAAATTTAATAAAGATTGTAATAATGAGTTTATGAGGTTGCTAGATAATTTAGTGTTTGATATTCATATGTAACCAGTGATACATTTTTTATCCTAGAACATAATTATATATATATATATATATATATATATATATGCATTTTATATATATATATACATTTTTTGTTATATTTTCTTATGGTATTGTTTAATTCAAAATATTAAATATCACTGATTTGTTTTTATAATGTTCAGAGTCTATAATTTTATGTGTTTATTATAGCCCCTGACGCAACCCTTTTTTTGGGCGAAACACAGCCTGTGTCGGGCAACTGTCTTATATATGGGATCTTCAATAAAACATTTTGGATATTATACTGATCTGCTTGCTCATTTTCCACTGTGACACCGTAAATTTAGACACCCTTCATAGACTACACCTAGGCAGAAATGTTTAGCTCGCGGAGTTTAAATGTGTGATATATAGAATCTGGCCCATAGTGCCATCCTCAATTGAATTGATCCACCCTGTCATTTCAATAAAATTTGATCCCTGTTATGACAATATCCCTTTGGCTATTCTTAATCTATGAGATACTTACAACAATGTCTGTCTCTTTTTCAGCCTCCTCTCCTTTCAAATCAGTTGAGACCTGGGCAAAATTATTGATTTAATTATTCTGCTGTTTTCTCAGCATGCCTTTTAACCTTATTCATTCGGCTCAAATAAACATTGTTAGAAGCATTGTTTCAGAACAAAAATTGTTCTCGTACTAAAAAAAGTGTGTTCCTGGGTCCAACAATTATGTCTCTGTTGCAGGGAAACATCAGGTCTGTTTTACAAAGGCGCACTGAAAAATGGCTTGTTGTAGTTTCGACGTGTGTTTTGGATGTAAACAGAATCATTTTTCTGCACACCTGTAAAAAATACCTTTTTTAAATGTTTTCTGAATACGGACTTTCGACAAACTGAAAATTGTTACGCATTCATTTTGTGTTTGAGACATTACCACCGGCCATTGACCTGGCAGTAAATTCTCACACGGTAACCAGGCGGTAATGACCTTCGTGCGTCAAATGCCACTTGACAAGCTCCCAATACGTGCATCCGAAAATAAAAATTGTATTTTTCGGACATGCGTATCGGACGCACACCAAAAATGAAATTCCTGCAAGAACCACTTCGTAGCCGGGCGTTAACTCCATTTTGGCGCTCGTTGGGCGTGCATAGATGCTTATGTGGCTTAGTAAAAGGGCCCCATTGTAAAGTCACTGGGAATGGCCGCCGACCGCTTAACTTTCTTATCGGCAGCTATCCAGTCATTTTCAACAGCATTTAACCGGTTATGGGCCACTGAAAATAACAGGATAGCACCAAAGTGCAAGCCAGCTATGTTGTCATTGTTCCGGGAAATTTCAGGGGTGTATTCAGGTGAGCTCCCCATATTTACAGCTAATTGCCAAATGTTAATGCATAAATAAAACTGAAAACAAAGCTGTTCTATCTAATTCTCAATATTACATGAAGCACTGTCAGGATTCTGCCCCTCCACAGCACCGAAACAGTACTAGTCACTTTCATAGCCAAATTCAAACTAGAAATTACTACAGGCAAAAACATCCTCTTACTACAATTCGACATGTCGAGCGCATTCGACATGGTAAACCACAATATATTAATAAGACTACTAGACACGTTTGGGATCGCTGGAAACATACTCAGCTGGATCAAGGGTTTCCTAACCACGAGAACATATCAAGTAAAATCAAACTCATACATATCATCACAGTGGAGGGCAGACTGTGGAGTACCACAGGGATCAACACTATCACCGACCCTCTTCAACCTAATGATGATCCCATTAGCCAAGTCCTTAACTAACCAAGGCCTTAACCCTTTCATCTATGCAGACGATGTCCTAATATGCATCCCTTACAAAACTAAACTGGCAGAAATCAGCAACGAAATCAAGCTAAGCTTAAACATCATGGAATCATGGGCAAATTCATTTCAACTAAAACTCAACAAAGAGAAAACACGCTGTCTCATCCTCTCATCCCAATACAGCACGGACTCCCCACAAGTATCGATACCCCAGATTACACCCTCCCTGTATCAGACAGCCTGAAAATCCTCGGCATTATTATGGACCGTAACCTAACTCTGGAGAGCCAAGTGAAATCCACCACAAAGAAAATGTTCCACTCAATGCGGAAACTCAAATGCGTGAAACAATTCTTCCCAAGGGAAACTTTTCGCAACCTGATACAATCAATGGTAATAAGTCAACTAGATTACTGCAATGGAATCTATGCAGGATGCAAAGAACAAACCTTAAAGAAACTTCAGACCGCTCAAAACACGGCAGCTAGGCTTACATTTGGAAAAACGCGATTTGAAAGTGCAAAACCACTCCATGAAAAACTACACTGGCTCCCAATCAAGGAACGCATTGCCTTCAAAATCTGCACAATCGTTCACAAAATCATCTACGGAGAGGCCCCTGCAAACATAAGTACATACATAAGTACATAAGTAATGCCACACTGGGAAAAGACCAAGGGTCCATCGAGCCCAGCATCCTGTCCACGACAGCGGCCAATCCAGGCCAAGGGCACCTGGCAAGCTTCCCAAATGTACAAACATTCTATACATGTTATTCCTGGAATTGTGGATTTTTCCCAAGTCCATTTAATAGCGGTTTATGGACTTGTCCTTTAGGAAACTGTCTAACCCCTTTTTAAACTCTGCCAAGCTAACTGCCTTCACCACGTTCTCCGGCAACGAATTCCAGAGTTTAATTACACGTTGGGTGAAGAAAAATTTTCTCCGATTTGTTTTAAATTTACTACACTGTAGTTTCATCGCATGCCCCCTAGTCCTAGTATTTTTGGAAAGCGTGAACAGACGCTTCACATCTACCTATTCCACTCCACTCATTATTTTATATACCTCTATCATATCTCCCCTCAGCCGTCTGTTCTCCAAGCTGAAAAGCCCTAGCCTTCTTAGTCTTTCTACATGACAGACCTTATTGACCTACCAACCAGAAACGCATCCAAATTAACACGAACATACCTAAATGTACACTACCCAAGCTGCAAAGGACTTAAATACAAATCTACTTATGCATCCAGCTTTTCTTACATAAGTACAAAACAGGGGCGTAGCTACAGGTGGGCCTGGGCCCATCCAGTCTTGGTTCAGGCCCACCCAGAAGCACTACACCCAAACCAATTCCCTCCCTTCCCTCCAATCTCACTCCCATGTCCAGCACAGCGCCTCTTCCCTTCACCCTCACATGTCCGGCGGCTCTCTCCCCTCCCACAGTTCCGGCACCGCCACCTCCGTATCTTCCTTACCCACCCCCCATCCTTGTCGCGGCGCTTGCTCACTCTATCATCGCCGCCCAGCAGAAACTTCAAACAGCGCATCAGCGCTGTGTCAGAGCCTTCCTCTCTGCTGCATCCCACCCAGCCTGCGTAAACAGGAAGTTGCGTGAGATGCGGCAGAGAGGAAGGCTCTGACACAGCGCTGACGCGCTGTTTGAAGTTCCTGCTGGGCGGCAATGATAGAGAGCAAGCGCCGCGGCAAGGATGGGGGGTGGGTAAGGAAGACACTGAGGTGGCGCCGTGCTGATGCTGGAACTGTGGGAAGGGAGAGAGGTGCTGGACATGGGGGTTGGAGGGGAGGGAAGGGGCCCTGGACATGGGGGTTGGAGGGGAGGGGCCCTTGACATGCATGCTTGTGGGTGGGAGGTTGGAGAGAAGGGAGAGAGGTGCTGGGCATGTAAGGAGGTGCTGGAGGGAAGGGATAGAGATGTGGAACTGTGAGGGGAGGGAAGGGATAGAGTTGCTGGATATGTAGGGGTAGAGAAGGGATAGAGGTGCTCGATATGTGGGTGGGAGGGAAGGGAGAGAGGTGCTGGATATGTGGGTGGGAGCGAAGGGAGAGAGGTGCTGGATATGTAGAAGGGAGAGATGTGCTGGGTGAGGGTGAGGGTGTGGGAGGGAAGGGAGAGAGCTGCTGGATTTGTGGGGGAGGGCAGGCAGGAAGGGGGAGAGGTGCTGGGCATGCAAGGGAGGCTGCAGCAAAGGGAGAGAGGTGCTGGATATGCAGGGGAGGGCTGGAGGGAAGGGAGAGAGATATGGACCTGCAAGGGGGGCGAGAACGAAGGGAGAGAAGTACTGGACCTATGAGAGGGGGAAGGGTTAGTGTTAGAGGAAAGGGAGAGGGATGTTGGATCAAGGAGATAAAGGAATAAGGGGGGGGGGGGGGATCAAATGCTGAACCCACAGTGGAGAATGAACCAGATGCATAAGGGGGAGGGAAGAGAGAAGGAAAGTTGCTGGTTGGAGTGGGGTTAGAGAGGAAAGGTGTGTGGGAGGGAGAAAGGGGACATAGAGAGGTACAAAGAAACAGAAGGGAGATGATGAGCATTGGATGGGAGCATGGGGACAGGGACACAGATGAGATGCTATATTGGGATGACATATGGGCACATAGGGGCAATGCCTGACATGGGGGTGGGGAGGGAGATATGGGAATAGAGATACAATGGACATGGGGGGGGAGGAGATATGGGAATAGAGATATAATGGACACAGAGGGCAGATACCAGACAAGAGGGAGAATAGGAACACAGATGGGAGATGCTGGGCATGGGGTACATGGGTGCACAAAGGAATGATGATGGATGCGGGAATATGAACACGGGAGATTCTGGATAAGGAAATATATGGACACAGAGATGGGAGATGGATGGTGGACATGGAGACAGAAAAATGTCAAATGGACAGGAAAGACACAGGGAAGCAGAAACCAGAGACTGGGACCAATATGATATGAAAAATAAAATGACCAGACAACAAAAAGGTACAAAAAATTATTTTTATTTCTATTTTGTGATTAGACTATGTCAGATTTGGCATATGTCAGACATGGCTGGGGCCCAGGTAAGAAATCTGGGAGAGGACCCCAAAGCCCATTACCAGGCTGCACCTTCTTCAGCTTCTGGCAGGCTTGGGGCTCTCTCTGGCCAGAGAGTCAAGCACAATTGCCCTATTTGCACCCCCCCCCCCCAAAAAAAAAAAAAACCACCATCCCTGGCATGTGATACCTTTATATTTTGCACAGGAGGAAATGCCTTTCTTTTTTGTTTCTCTAGTGTTGTACTACAAGCAAGGTCTGATTTCTTGGGTAGTGTTGTACTACAAGCAAGGTCTGATTTCTTGGGGTTTCAGTTTAATTTATATTTATAGAGTTTGTGGTCACTTATTCTGTATTTGGCTCTTGTGTTCTGTGTGCGTGGCCCCGAGGTATTCTGTCACCATGAAGTTTCTATGTAGCATTCTGTAGTAATTTGGCTTGTTCAGTTTTCTTGATAGATGTATCAATATTTTAGAGCCGCTTTTCATAGGTAGAGGATCCTTGTTTTGGAAGTTAGTGCTGGCATAGTAGATTTGCTCTAGATTCTGAGTGACTTTTTGTTCGTAGATTTTTTTAAATTACTTTACAACATGTCTATTATTGAGATTACCACAATTTCTTTGTATGGTGAGTTTTATGGGGAAATGTCCTTGCTGTGCTCTGCATCCATTGTTGATGGAAGGCCAGGAGGTGCTCTGGATGCGGAATGTGTTTGGCGTTCAGTGTTTGGCTTTCAATACCATATGTGTGTTGGAGGACCGTGGCTCAATGGGGGCTGAAGAAGAGTGCAGTTCCTTGTACTTCCTTTAGCTCTCAATTAATTGGCCACTGAAGCTTGCACTGCTACGCTCATTGAAGTAACACAGTAACATAACATAGTAGATGACGGCAGAAAAAGACATGCATGGCCCAACAAGATAAAATCATATGTGCTACTTTTTGTGTATACCTTACCTTGATTTGTACCTGTCCTTTTCAGGGCACAGACCGTATAAGTCTGCCCAGCACTATCCCCGCCTCCCAACCACCAGTCCCGCCTCCCACCACCGGCTCTGGCACAGACCGTATAAGTCTGCTCAGCACTATCCCCGCCTCCCAACCACCAGCCCCGCCTTCCACCACCGGCTCTGCCACCCGATCTCGACTAAGCTCTTGCAGTAAAGTATAAGAAATCTTTAGAACAATCTTTTCTTATCAAGCTATTCATTTTTCCATCAAGCCCAGTATCCTGCTTCCAACGGTGGCCAGACTGGGTCCCAGAATAGTAGAAAAGATTTTCTCCTAGGACAAGCAGACCTATTTATTCTCACAAGTGGGTAACACAATCCCACGTTGCCCAGTTTGGAGTTTCTAACAAGCTCAAACAGAGCTTTGTGGAGTGTGAGAAATGTTCCACCATGTATGTTCAAGTGCCTTCCCGCCTGCCGCGAGAGCGCAGTTCAGTTAGATACTACATCAAAATGGAAATGTAAATAGGAATCAACTCCAAGGGGAGGTGGGTGGGTTTGTGAAAATATAAGGCCTGCTGTCCTTGGAGAACACCTGCTACAAAGTTACAAAATTTGTGCGCAGAATTTGCAACTTTGTATGCCGAGTTTTGATATTATTGCGCAGAATTTTTTATTTTTGTGCAAAATTCTGTGTACAAAATTTGCAAAGACTGCAAGTTTATTTGGCATAATTTAACCAATACGTTTTGCAGCCCCCTCCCACCCACGGCATTTTTTAGCCCCTCCCTCCCCCACACATAGCATTCCCTTTTCTGTAGTCCTCTCCCTCCCTCACAGCATCCCCCTTCTACCCACAGCATCCCCTTTTTATTTACTGTCACCCACAGCATCCCTCCTTTCTTTTTTACAGCCCCTCCCTCATAGCATCCCTTTTTTTTGCATCCCTCTCCCACCCACAGCTTATTCCTCTTTTGCATTTCTGTGTTGTACTGTATGGTGATACTCTCTTTCAGCCATGGGTCACACAGAGTGCTTAATACATAAACATCCTCCTTTCCACTTTCAGTTGCAAAGAGTCCACCAAAACCAACAACCTCTGCTGTCAAAAACTCTCTATATTTCCCTCCAGGATATTCACTATCAGGATGACAACACACAGGTTTGTCCTACTTGAACTCAGCATCCTTGAAGGGCTTCAGGACTTTTATGACCTGAGTCATATTTGCCCAAATTCCTTTCACTATTGATCTTGGCCTGGAATGACATCTGAAGAGATCTGCCCAGCCATAGAGTTTCATACAAAGGTTCTTTGGATACCATAAAGTCCCACCCCCACCTCCTTCTTCATCTTAACAATACTGTTTCCACTACCTATTACAAAATGGCCAGTAATGCTGGTTCTCTCTCTCTAGCCTATTGCCATCCTCCCAAAGTGCCCTTATTTCCTGTAATATTTGGGCATCACTGTTTTATTTAGACATGAATCAGACATATAAATAGTTTTGAGCTTGTACAACTAACCTTAAAAGAGAATCTCCTCCCCCTTTTGCGGACTCTCGCCCGGTGCATTTTGTGCATATGGTGCATATGGATAAGTGCCCTTATTTCCTGTAATATATGGGCATCACTGTTTTATTTAGACATGAATCAGACATATAAATAGTTTTGAGCTTGTACAACTAACCTTAAAAGAGAATCTCCTCCCCCTTTTGCGGACTCTCGCTCGGTGCATTTTGTATTACTGTGGGTAGGAAAGTTCTTTGCTTTAGTGACTTCAAGAGAAATCACCATGGACACGATCTCATGAGTTCCACAGAAACAAGGTTTCCTTTATGACATCACTAGTTCTTTCTGCCTCATTTTCAATTAGTTGTATTGGTTTGTTTATAAGCTAAATAAGTCGTTAAGCCCATTAAAACAGGCAAGAGTTTTAATTTCTGAAATGTAATTTAAAAGTTGATGAACGTAATGTCAGTTGATGTCTATAGTACACTTTTATATACTATGTTCTTTGTGTAAACAGCATTAGATCCTTCAATTAATTTTCCTTGTTCTAATGTCTCTTTAACTAAAACTTTTACATCTGAATCATTTCTAACTCTAGAAAATGCGACATACAGCTGTCCATGGGTAAAGACAGGGTTTGGTAAGTAGATTCCAACCTTGTCCAAAGTTTGTCCTTGCGATTTATTAATAGTTATGGCAAATGCTAAATTAGTGGGAACTGACGTCTTCTAAGTTGAAATGGTAATCCTGACTCTGTTATAATATCAATTCTTGTAATGAAATAGCCAAAGCAAGAAATACGAGTGGATGTCTTTAATCTCATCTCTATTCCTCTTCTTCCCCCTTACTCCTTACCCTTCTCTTGCGCCCTATGGAATGCCTGCTCCATCTGCAATAAACTTCCCTACATTCACGACCTCTTCATTTCTTGTTCCCTCCATCTACTTGCCTTAACCAATACTTGGCTCTCCCCTGATGACTCTACTTCTGTTGCAGTCCTTTTTTCTCATACCCTTCGCCCTGCCGGCCACAGTGGTGGCGTTGGATTACTACTCTCTCCCTCCTGCAAATTCCAACCTCTTCTTCCACCCCAGTCTCACTGCTTTTTGTCCTTTGAAGTCCACTCCATCTGCCTTTTCACTCTTCTTCCTCTCCGATTGGCAGTCATTTATCGACCCCCTGATAAAGCTCTTTCATCTTTTCTCACTGACTTTGACGCCTGGCTTTCCTTCTTTCCTGAACCTACATCCCCCTCCATTATCCTTTGTGATTTTAACATCCACGTTGATGATTCCTCTAACTCTTATGCTTCCCAATTCCTTGCCTTAACGTCCTCATTCAATCTTCAGCTATGTTCCTCTGCACCTACCCACCAAAACGGTCACTGTCTCGACCTTATCCTCTCCTTCAACTGCTTCCCCTCCAGCTTCTGTTCCTCAGCTCTTCCCCTTTCTGACCATCACCTATTAACCTTCACACTTAAGCACCCTCCTCCCCAGTCCCACCCAATCTCAACCCCCACTGTCGCGTGTCACGCGCCTACCTGCTTCCCTCCCGCCTCAGTCCCACCCCCACCTCCTTCTTCATCTTAACAATACTGTTTCCACTACCTATTACAAAATGGCCAGTAATGCTGGTTCTCTCTCTCTAGCCTATTGCCATCCTCCCAAAGTGCCCTTATTTCCTGTAATATATGGGCATCACTGTTTTATTTAGACATGAATCAGACATATAAATAGTTTTGAGCTTGTACAACTAACCTTAAAAGAGAATCTCCTCCCCCTTTTGCGGACTCTCGCCCGGTGCATTTTGTGCATATGGTGCATATGGATAAGTGCCCTTATTTCCTGTAATATATGGGCATCACTGTTTTATTTAGACATGAATCAGACATATAAATAGTTTTGAGCTTGTACAACTAACCTTAAAAGAGAATCTCCTCCCCCTTTTGCGGACTCTCGCTCGGATGCATTTTGTATTACTGTGGGTAGGAAAGTTCTTTGCTTTAGTGACTTCAAGAGAAATCACCATGGACACGATCTCATGAGTTCCACAGAAACAAGATTTCCTTTATGACATCACTAGTTCTTTCTGCCTCATTTTCAATTAGTTGTATTGGTTTGTTTATAAGCTAAACAAGTCGTTAAGCCCATTAAAACAGGCAAGAGTTTTAATTTCTGAAATGTAATTTAAAAGTTGATGAACGTAATGTCAGTTGATGTCTATAGTACACTTTTATATACTATGTTTTTTGTGTAAACAGCATTAGATCCTTCAATTAATTTTCCTTGTTCTAATGTCTCTTTAACTAAAACTTTTACATCTGAATCATTTCTAACTCTAGAAAATGCGACATACAGCTGTCCATGGGTAAAGACAGGGTTTGGTAAGTAGATTCCAACCTTGTCCAAAGTTTGTCCTTGCGATTTATTAATAGTTATGGCAAATGCTAAATTAGTGGGAACTGACGTCTTCTAAGTTGAAATGGTAATCCTGACTCTGTTATAATATCAATTCTTGTAATGAAATAGCCAAAGCAAGAAATACGAGTGGATGTCTTTAATCTCATCTCTATTCCTCTTCTTCCCCCTTACTCCTTACCCTTCTCTTGCGCCCTATGGAATGCCTGCTCCATCTGCAATAAACTTCCCTACATTCACGACCTCTTCATTTCTTGTTCCCTCCATCTACTTGCCTTAACCAATACTTGGCTCTCCCCTGATGACTCTACTTCTGTTGCAGTCCTTTTTTCTCATACCCTTCGCCCTGCCGGCCACAGTGGTGGCGTTGGATTACTACTCTCTCCCTCCTGCAAATTCCAACCTCTTCTTCCACCCCAGTCTCACTGCTTTTTGTCCTTTGAAGTCCACTCCATCTGCCTTTTCACTCTTCTTCCTCTCCGATTGGCAGTCATTTATCGACCCCCTGATAAAGCTCTTTCATCTTTTCTCACTGACTTTGACGCCTGGCTTTCCTTCTTTCCTGAACCTACATCCCCCTCCATTATCCTTTGTGATTTTAACATCCACGTTGATGATTCCTCTAACTCTTATGCTTCCCAATTCCTTGCCTTAACGTCCTCATTCAATCTTCAGCTATGTTCCTCTGCACCTACCCACCAAAACGGTCACTGTCTCGACCTTATCCTCTCCTTCAACTGCTTCCCCTCCAGCTTCTGTTCCTCAGCTCTTCCCCTTTCTGACCATCACCTATTAACCTTCACACTTAAGCACCCTCCTCCCCAGTCCCACCCAATCTCAACCCCCACTGTCGCGTGTCACGCGCCTACCTGCTTCCCTCCCGCCTCAGTCCCACCCCCACCTCCTTCTTCATCTTAACAATACTGTTTCCACTACCTATTACAAAATGGCCAGTAATGCTGGTTCTCTCTCTCTAGCCTATTGCCATCCTCCCAAAGTGCCCTTATTTCCTGTAATATATGGGCATCACTGTTTTATTTAGACATGAATCAGACATATAAATAGTTTTGAGCTTGTACAACTAACCTTAAAAGAGAATCTCCTCCCCCTTTTGCGGACTCTCGCCCGGTGCATTTTGTGCATATGGTGCATATGGATAAGTGCCCTTATTTCCTGTAATATATGGGCATCACTGTTTTATTTAGACATGAATCAGACATATAAATAGTTTTGAGCTTGTACAACTAACCTTAAAAGAGAATCTCCTCCCCCTTTTGCGGACTCTCGCTCGGTGCATTTTGTATTACTGTGGGTAGGAAAGTTCTTTGCTTTAGTGACTTCAAGAGAAATCACCATGGACACGATCTCATGAGTTCCACAGAAACAAGATTTCCTTTATGACATCACTAGTTCTTTCTGCCTCATTTTCAATTAGTTGTATTGGTTTGTTTATAAGCTAAACAAGTCGTTAAGCCCATTAAAACAGGCAAGAGTTTTAATTTCTGAAATGTAATTTAAAAGTTGATGAACGTAATGTCAGTTGATGTCTATAGTACACTTTTATATACTATGTTCTTTGTGTAAACAGCATTAGATCCTTCAATTAATTTTCCTTGTTCTAATGTCTCTTTAACTAAAACTTTTACATCTGAATCATTTCTAACTCTAGAAAATGCGACATACAGCTGTCCATGGGTAAAGACAGGGTTTGGTAAGTAGATTCCAACCTTGTCCAAAGTTTGTCCTTGCGATTTATTAATAGTTATGGCAAATGCTAAATTAGTGGGAACTGACGTCTTCTAAGTTGAAATGGTAATCCTGACTCTGTTATAATATCAATTCTTGTAATGAAATAGCCAAAGCAAGAAATACGAGTGGATGTCTTTAATCTCATCTCTATTCCTCTTCTTCCCCCTTACTCCTTACCCTTCTCTTGCGCCCTATGGAATGCCTGCTCCATCTGCAATAAACTTCCCTACATTCACGACCTCTTCATTTCTTGTTCCCTCCATCTACTTGCCTTAACCAAAACCTGGCTCTCCCCTGATGACTCTACTTCTGTTGCAGTCCTTTTTTCTCATACCCTTCGCCCTGCCGGCCACAGTGGTGGCGTTGGATTACTACTCTCTCCCTCCTGCAAATTCCAACCTCTTCTTCCACCCCAGTCTCACTGCTTTTTGTCCTTTGAAGTCCACTCCATCTGCCTTTTCACTCTTCTTCCTCTCCGATTGGCAGTCATTTATCGACCCCCTGATAAAGCTCTTTCATCTTTTCTCACTGACTTTGACGCCTGGCTTTCCTTCTTTCCTGAACCTACATCCCCCTCCATTATCCTTTGTGATTTTAACATCCACGTTGATGATTCCTCTAACTCTTATGCTTCCCAATTCCTTGCCTTAACGTCCTCATTCAATCTTCAGCTATGTTCCTCTGCACCTACCCACCAAAACGGTCACTGTCTCGACCTTATCCTCTCCTTCAACTGCTTCCCCTCCAGCTTCTGTTCCTCAGCTCTTCCCCTTTCTGACCATCACCTATTAACCTTCACACTTAAGCACCCTCCTCCCCCAGTCCCACCCAATCTCAACCCCCACTGTCGCGTGTCACGCGCCTACCTGCTTCCCTCCCGCCTCAGTCCCACCCCCACCTCCTTCTTCATCTTAACAATACTGTTTCCACTACCTATTACAAAATGGCCAGTAATGCTGGTTCTCTCTCTCTAGCCTATTGCCATCCTCCCAAAGTGCCCTTATTTCCTGTAATATATGGGCATCACTGTTTTATTTAGACATGAATCAGACATATAAATAGTTTTGAGCTTGTACAACTAACCTTAAAAGAGAATCTCCTCCCCCTTTTGCGGACTCTCGCCCGGTGCATTTTGTGCATATGGTGCATATGGATAAGTGCCCTTATTTCCTGTAATATATGGGCATCACTGTTTTATTTAGACATGAATCAGACATATAAATAGTTTTGAGCTTGTACAACTAACCTTAAAGGAGAATCTCCTCCCCCTTTTTCTGACTCTTGCACGATGCATTCTGTCAGATATTGTGGGAAATGGTATTACTGTTAGTTCTTTGCTTTAGTGACTTCAAGAGAAATCACCATGGACACGATCTCATGAGTTCCACAGAAACAAGATTTCCTTTATGACATCACTAGTTCTTTCTGCCTCATTTTCAATTAGTTGTATTGGTTTGTTTATAAGCTAAACAAGTCGTTAAGCCCATTAAAACAGGCAAGAGTTTTAATTTCTGAAATGTAATTTAAAAGTTGATGAACGTAATGTCAGTTGATGTCTATAGTACACTTTTATATACTATGTTCTTTGTGTAAACAGCATTAGATCCTTCAATTAATTTTCCTTGTTCTAATGTCTCTTTAACTAAAACTTTTACATCTGAATCATTTCTAACTCTAGAAAATGCGACATACAGCTGTCCATGGGTAAAGACAGGGTTTGGTAAGTAGATTCCAACCTTGTCCAAAGTTTGTCCTTGCGATTTATTAATAGTTATGGCAAATGCTAAATTAATGGGAACTGACGTCTTCTAAGTTGAAATGGTAATCCTGACTCTGTTATAATATCAATTCTTGTAATGAAATAGCCAAAGCAAGAAATACGAGTGGATGTCTTTAATCTCATCTCTATTCCTCTTCTTCCCCCTTACTCCTTACCCTTCTCTTGCGCACTATGGAATGCCTGCTCCATCTGCTATAAACTTCCCTACATTCACGACCTCTTCATTTCTTGTTCCCTCCATCTACTTGCCTTAACCAAAACTTGGCTCTCCCCTGATGACTCTACTTCTGTTGCAGTCCTTTTTTCTCATACCCTTCGCCCTGCCGGCCACAGTGGTGGCGTTGGATTACTACTCTCTCCCTCCTGCAAATTCCAACCTCTTCTTCCACCCCAGTCTCACTGCTTTTTGTCCTTTGAAGTCCACTCCATCTGCCTTTTCACTCTTCTTCCTCTCCGATTGGCAGTCATTTATCGACCCCCTGATAAAGCTCTTTCATCTTTTCTCACTGACTTTGACGCCTGGCTTTCCTTCTTTCCTGAACCTACATCCCCCTCCATTATCCTTTGTGATTTTAACATCCACGTTGATGATTCCTCTAACTCTTATGCTTCCCAATTCCTTGCCTTAACGTCCTCATTCAATCTTCAGCTATGTTCCTCTGCACCTACCCACCAAAACGGTCACTGTCTCGACCTTATCCTCTCCTTCAACTGCTTCCCCTCCAGCTTCTGTTCCTCAGCTCTTCCCCTTTCTGACCATCACCTATTAACCTTCACACTTAAGCACCCTCCTCCCCAGTCCCACCCAATCTCAACCCCCACTGTCGCGTGTCACGCGCCTACCTGCTTCCCTCCCGCCTCAGTCCCACCCCCACCTCCTTCTTCATCTTAACAATACTGTTTCCACTACCTATTACAAAATGGCCAGTAATGCTGGTTCTCTCTCTCTAGCCTATTGCCATCCTCCCAAAGTGCCCTTATTTCCTGTAATATATGGGCATCACTGTTTTATTTAGACATGAATCAGACATATAAATAGTTTTGAGCTTGTACAACTAACCTTAAAAGAGAATCTCCTCCCCCTTTTGCGGACTCTCGCCCGGTGCATTTTGTGCATATGGTGCATATGGATAAGTGCCCTTATTTCCTGTAATATATGGGCATCACTGTTTTATTTAGACATGAATCAGACATATAAATAGTTTTGAGCTTGTACAACTAACCTTAAAGGAGAATCTCCTCCCCCTTTTTCTGACTCTTGCACGATGCATTCTGTCAGATATTGTGGGAAATGGTATTACTGTTAGTTCTTTGCTTTAGTGACTTCAAGAGAAATCACCATGGACACGATCTCATGAGTTCCACAGAAACAAGATTTCCTTTATGACATCACTAGTTCTTTCTGCCTCATTTTCAGTTAGTTGTATTGGTTTGTTTATAAGCTAAACAAGTCGTTAAGCCCATTAAAACAGGCAAGAGTTTTAATTTCTGAAATGTAATTTAAAAGTTGATGAACGTAATGTCAGTTGATGTCTATAGTACACTTTTATATACTATGTTCTTTGTGTAAACAGCATTAGATCCTTCAATTAATTTTCCTTGTTCTAATGTCTCTTTAACTAAAACTTTTACATCTGAATCATTTCTAACTCTAGAAAATGCGACATACAGCTGTCCATGGGTAAAGACAGGGTTTGGTAAGTAGATTCCAACCTTGTCCAAAGTTTGTCCTTGCGATTTATTAATAGTTATGGCAAATGCTAAATTAGTGGGAACTGACGTCTTCTAAGTTGAAATGGTAATCCTGACTCTGTTATAATATCAATTCTTGTAATGAAATAGCCAAAGCAAGAAATACGAGTGGATGTCTTTAATCTCATCTCTATTCCTCTTCTTCCCCCTTACTCCTTACCCTTCTCTTGCGCCCTATGGAATGCCTGCTCCATCTGCAATAAACTTCCCTACATTCACGACCTCTTCATTTCTTGTTCCCTCCATCTACTTGCCTTAACCAAAACTTGGCTCTCCCCTGATGACTCTACTTCTGTTGCAGTCCTTTTTTCTCATACCCTTCGCCCTGCCGGCCACAGTGGTGGCATTGGATTACTACTCTCTCCCTCCTGGAAATTCCAACCTCTTCTTCCACCCCAGTCTCACTGCTTTTTGTCCTTTGAAGTCCACTCCATCTGCCTTTTCACTCTTCTTCCTCTCCGATTGGCAGTCATTTATCGACCCCCTGATAAAGCTCTTTCATCTTTTCTCACTGACTTTGACGCCTGGCTTTCCTTCTTTCCTGAACCTACATCCCCCTCCATTATCCTTTGTGATTTTAACATCCACGTTGATGATTCCTCTAACTCTTATGCTTCCCAATTCCTTGCCTTAACGTCCTCATTCAATCTTCAGCTATGTTCCTCTGCACCTACCCACCAAAACGGTCACTGTCTCGACCTTATCCTCTCCTTCAACTGCTTCCCCTCCAGCTTCTGTTCCTCAGCTCTTCCCCTTTCTGACCACCACCTATTAACCTTCACACTTAAGCACCCTCCTCCCCAGTCCCACCCAATCTCAACCCCCACTGTCGCGTGTCACGCGCCTACCTGCTTCCCTCCCGCCGTGGGGAGGCGGGAGTCTGTGGCGCCGGCGCGGGCAGATGGCCGGCCAATCGGCGGCGCTAGAACACGGGGCCGATGCCCACTCCGCTGTGGGGTCGGAGGACTCTGGAGCTCCGCCTCCCTCACGCCCATTGGAGGACCAGGGGATAGCTCCGACTGGGAGTTCAGGCAGGGCCTATCCGAAGAAGCCCTGCCGACTCCCAGGGTCGGATTGGAGGAACTCGCCGGTGGGGGCGGGAAGGTGCGCTATTTAAACTCCGGGGCTGGCTGTCATCGGCGCTTCCGGTTTGTCGTTTCTCCGAAGCCGGCACAGTGGTTTTCGCGTGGAGTGCTAGCTGCCCTTGCTAGCTACCATTCAGAGACTGTGCTAATCTTTTTCCAGGAGTGCTAGCCGCCCTTGCTAGCTACCATTCAGAGACTGTGCTAATCTTTTTCCAGGAGTGCTAGCCGCCCTTGCTAGCTACCATTCAGAGACTGTGTTAATCTTTTTCCAGGAGTGCTAGCCGCCCCTGCTAGCTACCATTCAGAGACTGTGCTAATCTTTCTCCAGGAGTGCTAGCCGCCCCTGCTAGCCGCCTTTCAGAGACTGTGCTATCTTTCTCCAGGATTGCTAGCCCTCGTCCAGAGCCCGAGCTGAGATTTCTCCAGGATTGTTAGCCATCGTCCAGAGCCCGAGTTGAGATTCCCACAGAGTGCTGTCCGACTTTGCTAGCCCTCCATCCATTGACTGTGTTACTGACTACCAGCCAGGTCAACCGGCACCCCGCTGTTCCAGCAGTCCTGCTGGCCGCCTGCAGCTGGGGGCTCAACCCTTGGTGAACGGCGGCCGCCGCGGGTGAAGATTCGGGGTGCACGGCTGTCCTCTGAGGTCTTGCGGGGCCTTAGGGAACCTAAGGGCTCACCCACAGTAGAGACAGGACAGGAACCGGAAGCCATGAGCTCGCCTACGCAGCCCGATCTACGGGACCTGGCCAAGGTACTTAAGCGGCAGCAGGAGCAGCTGAACGCCCTGTCAGGGGCCCTCCAGAACGTGTGCTCTCAGCTTTCCACGCTTCAGGTACAGAACCAGGCCGCTGCGGTCCAGGGGGCCGCAGCGGCTCCCCGTCCGGGAGGGTTCCGCACGGGACCTCGGTTCCCTGAGCCGGCACGATATGGTGGGGCCCCCGGGGGTTTGTCGGGGGTTCCTCAATCAGTGCAACCTGGCCTTCCGGATGCAACCGGAGGCATTTTCTTCAGACCAAAGCAAGGTGGGATATATCATGGGCCTATGCGAAGGGAAGGCCCTGGCATGGGTGTCTCCGTTAAACGAACAGCAGGACCCCATCTTGGACGATTATGCCGAATTTCAGTGCCGCTTCCGCATGGTGTTCGACCTCCCGGGCAGGCCCTCTTCCGTGGCGTCGGAACTGCTGCGGATTCAACAGGGCGAGGGAACGGTGGCAGATTATGCCATTCGTTTTCGGACCCTAGCCACGGAACTGCGTTGGAACCAGGAGTCCCTGGTGGCAATCTTTATGGAAGGACTGCAAGAGCGAATCAAGGACGAATTGGCAGGACGAGAGGTCCCGGGGCAATTGGATGCCCTGATTTCGCTCTGTATACGAGTAGATACCCGGTTCCAGGAGCGAGCTAGAGCCCGGGCAGAACGGCAGAAGTGGGCGCGGGGAGCGTCCCGGACCGGCAAGGGCCCGTCCCCTCGCCGTGGGAACCGGGATTCCAAGGAGAATGGGGAGGAACCGATGGTTATTGGCCGTCAACGGCTAGCTCCCTCAGACAGGAAGAAGCGTTTGTGGGACGGACTGTGCCTCTACTGTGGTGAGGCTGGGCACTTTGTCCGTTCTTGTCCCGCTCGGGCGGGAAACGCTTCCCCCAAGGCACCTTGAGGGGAGGGGTCTTGGGGCACTCCGCTCCCCTACCAGATTCCCTGGTAACATTGCCAGTAACTCTACGTTGGCACGAGACCATGATCCGGACTCGGGCCCTGGTGGACTCCGGGTCGGCGGGCAACTTTATTTGCCACGAACTGCTGAGACAGATGGGCTGGCCTATGCTTCCTCGTCGACCGGCCTTGCAAGTAACTTCCATTCAGGGAACTACATTGCCGCAGCCGGTCACGGAAATCACCCCCTTTTTGGAACTTCAGGTGGGGGAAGATCACCGGGAAGAAGTTCAATTCCTGGTACTGTCCCGGACCATTCACCCGGTGGTCCTGGGCTTGCCATGGCTACGGTGTCATAGTCCCGTTATTGACTGGACCGGAGGGAAGATCCGGTCTTGGGGTGACACCTGTTGGGAGATCTGTTGTAAGGCCCGGACCGGCAGCTGCCCCACATTGGCTATTGCACCCGAGGGGGCACTGGCAGGTCTGGGCTCTCTGCCAATGGACTATAGGGACTTCAAGGATTTATTTAGCCCAGTGGAGGCAGAGATCCTACCGCCTCATCGGTCCTTCGACTGTGCCATTAGGTTGATGGCAGACACCATGCCACCCCGGGGCCGGCTGTATACCTTGTCCCGGGAAGAAGCCAAGGTAATGCGAGAGTATATCCGGGAGAATCTTCAGAAAGGGTTCATCCGCCCCCTCGACGTCCCCTGCCGGGGCCGGGTTCTTTTTTGTGACCAAGAAGGATGGCTCCTTGAGGCCCTGTATTGATTATCGAGGGTTAAATGCCATCACTGTAAAGGATCGTTTCCCTCTATCACTCATTCCAGAACTCTTTGACAGGCTGCAGGGAGCCCAGATTTTTACTAAATTGGACTTGCGGGGGGCCTATAATTTGGTCCGGATCCGGCAGGGGGACGAATGGAAGACTGCATTTAATACCCACGAGGGACATTTTGAGTATCGGGTGATGCCGTTTGGCCTATGCAACGCCCCTGCAGTGTTCCAGCGATTCATCAATTCCGTGCTCGAGGATCTATTGAACTCCACGGTGATTGTATACCTGGACGACATCTTGATCTTCTCCAAGGACCCCGCCGAGCATGTGAATCATGTTCGCGCGGTGCTGCAACGTTTACGGCATTCCCGCTTGTTCGCCAAACTCAGTAAGTGCGCTTTTCATCAGCGGTCTCTGCCATTTTTGGGACACATTCTGTTACCCGGGGGATTGCGGATGGACCCTGACAAACTCCGCGCTATTCGGGAGTGGCCTCAACCACTGGGATTGAAAGCGTTACAACGTTTTCTGGGGTTCGCAAACTATTATCGCCAGTTTATCCCTCACTATTCGCAATTGACAGCGCCGTTGACGGCGCTCACGAAGAAACACGCGAATGTCCGGGACTGGCCAGCAGAGGCGCAGGTAAAAGAGGCTTTCAACTCAGCGTCCATCCTGTTGGCCCCGGATCCAGAAAAACCCTTTATTGTGGAGGTGGACGCGTCCGCCTTGGGGGCCGGGGCGGTCCTCTCTCAAGTTAACCCCAAAGGCCGGCGCCAACCTTGCTCCTTCTTCTCTCGTAAATCTCGTATACGGTGGGGGATAGAGAGCTCTTGGCATTAAAACTAGCCTTGCAAGAATGGAGGCATCTGCTGGAGGGAGCCGAGCACCGGTTTACGGTGATCACTGACCACAAGAATCTTCTGTATCTTCAAGAGGCCCAACGGCTAAATCCTCGACAGGCCCGTTGGTCATTATTTTTTGCCAGATTTCACTTTCAACTGGTGTTTCGGGCTGCGGCTCAGAATACCCCTGCGGACTCTCTCTCCAGAGCTTTTGAGGTTCCAGAGGAGACGAAGGAGATCCATCCCATGTTGGATCCGGCATGTCTCAGTGCGGCCGCGGGGGAAGTTACTCCTACAAAAGAATTCGTGCCGCCCGCCGATCGGGAAAAAGTAATGCAGTGGGGACATTCGTCCAGGTGGGCCGGGCATTTCGGATATCAAAAGACCCTCCGTTTCATCGCAAGACAGTACCAGTGGCCTCAAATGAGGCGAGACATTCTTCAATTCGTCACCACCTGTCCTGTTTGCGCCCGGACTAAACCGGTAATTGGGCACCCCGTGGGGGACTTGCAACCGCTGCCCGTACCGACAGCCCCGTGGACGGAGCTATCAATGGACTTCATCACCGACCTTCCCAGTTCCCGGGGACACACGGTGATTTGGGTGGTGGTTGACCGTTTTTCCAAGATGGCCCATTTCGTCCCATTGCCGGGACTTCCATCGGCGGCTGCCCTAGCCCAACATTTCATTCAACACATTTTCCGGCTTCATGGGCTGCCCACTCGAATCATCAGCGATCGAGGACGCCAATTTACCTCACGTTTGTGGAGAGCCTTGTGTGCGGCTCTGGGAGTTAAAACGCATTTTTCCTCAGCCTACCATCCCAAGACCAATGGAATGGTCGAACGGATTAATTTTGCGGGCCTTCGTCAACAAGTGTCAAGACGACTGGACCTCGTTGCTTCCTTGGGCCGAGTTTGCCTACAACCACAGTGATCACTCGGCCTCGGGGAACTCCCCTTTTTTCTTAGTGTATGGGCGATACCCCCGGCTTCCAGCACCATTTCCTTCTGATTCCCCGGCGCCCATGGTTACCCATACCTTAACTGACCTGCAGAAGGTCTGGGAGATGACTCAAGCGCAACTACAGCGAGTGGCTGCCAAGTACAAAGGTTTCGCTGACCGCCACCGGAGAACTGCCCCGGCGTTACACCCGGGTCATAAGGTATGGCTCAGTACGAAACACCTGAGACTTTGCGTCCCCTCGTGAAGGTTGGGACCCCGGTATATTGGGCCATTTCCGATCCAATCTCGGATTGGAGCGGTCACGTACCGGTTGCGCTTACCAAGCACTCTGCAAGTACATAATGCCTTTCATATCTCATTGCTGAAGAGTTTCCGAGGCTCTCGGTGGCACCCGCAAGACCAGGAGACGGTGGTCCCCGAGGCGGATCCTGATCCGGAATATGAGGTTGAAGACATTCTGGACTCCCGGAGGCGACGGGGGAAGTTGTACTATTTACTGGCATGGAAGCATTTCAGGTCCGAAGACAATTCCTGGGAACCCGCTGCCAATGTGCATGCCCTGGACTTGGTAAGGGCTTTCCACACACGGTTCCCTCGTAAACCGGGCCCCGGAGGAGAGGGGACATCCGGGGGAGATACTGTCGCGTGTCACGCGCCTACCTGCTCCCCTCCCGCCGTGGGGAGGCGGGAGTCTGTGGCGCCAGCGCGGGCAGATGGCCGGCCAATCGCAGCAGGGGGACCGGCACCGCCGCGGACCGGCGGACCGGGTCGGGGTCGGCGGCCAGCGATGGCGGCCGCCGGTCCCGCCAGGGAGAAAGCCAGGAGGGGATCCGCGCCGCCAAAAATGGCAGCGCTAGAACACGGGGCCGATGCCCGCTCCACTGTGGGGTCGGAGGACTCTGGAGCTCCGCCTCCCTCACGCCCATTGGAGGACCAGGGGATAGCTCCGCCTGGGAGTTCAGGCAGGGCCTATCCGAAGAAGCCCTGCCGACTCCCAGGGTCGGATTGGAGGAACTCGCCGGTGGGGGCGGGAAGGCGCGCTATTTAAACTCCGGGGCTGGCTGTCATCGGCGCTTCCGGTTTGTCGTTTCTCCGAAGCCGGCACAGTGGTTTTCGCGTGGAGTGCTAGCCGCCCTTGCTAGCTACCATTCAGAGACTGTGCTAATCTTTTTCCAGGAGTGCTAGCCGCCCTTCCTAGCTACCATTCAGAGACTGTGCTAATCTTTTTCCAGGAGTGCTAGCCGCCCTTCCTAGCTACCATTCAGAGACTGTGCTAATCTTTCTCCAGGAGTGCTAGCCCTCGTCCAGAACCCGAGCTGAGATTTCTCCAGGATTGTTAGCCATCGTCCAGAGCCCGAGTTGAGATTCCCACGGAGTGCTGTCCGACTTTGCTAGCCCTCCATCCATTGACTGTGTTACTGACTACGAGCCAGGTCAACTGGCACCCCGCGGTTCCAGCAGTCCTGCTGGCCGCCTGCAGCTGGGGGCTCAACCCTTGGTGAACGGCGGCCGCCGCGGGTGAAGATTCGGGGTGCACGGCTGTCCTCTGAGGTCTTGCGGGGCCTTAGGGAACCTAAGGGCTCACCCACAGTAGAGACAGGACACCCACATCTAGGAATCTTCAAGCTATTGACCCCCTTACTCTGTCCTCTTGTGTCTCTAAACTTTTCTCTTCCACCACTCCATCTAAATCTGTCAGTGAAGCCATTTCTTCCTATGATACTATTCTCTCCTCTGCTCTGGACACTCTTGCCCCTCCCATGCCCTGTCCTACTAGGTGTACCAAACCCCAGCCTTGGCTAACCCCTGAAATCCGCTACTTTCATTCCTGTGCCCGCTCTGCTGAACGTTCTTGGCTTAAATCCTGCACCCTTGCCGACTTCATTCATTTCAAATTCATGCTTAACTCCTTCCAGTCTGCCCTTTCCCAGGCCAAACAGGATTACTTCACCCAATTGATAAATTCCCTTGGCTCTAACCCTCGACTTCTCTTCGCCACACTGAACTCTCTTCTCAAAGTGCCTCCGTTACCAATTCCCCCTTCTCTTTCTCCTCAGACCCTAGCTGAACACTTCCACGATAAAATCCATAAGATTAACCTTGAATTTTCATCCAAACCCTCCCCACCTCTCTCTCCCTTAATCCGCACCCCCCACTCTCCTTCCTCTCCTTCTTTTTCCTCCTTCTCTGAAGTTTCTACTGAGGAAACTGCCCTTCTTCTTTCCTCCTCTAAATGTACTACCTGTTCATCTGATCCCATCCCCACTCATCTACTTAGCACTATCTCTCCTACTATCATCCCTGTCATCTGTCACATCCTTAATCTCTTACTTTCCACTGCAACTGTTCCTATGGCCTTCAAACATGCTGTTGTCACTCCACTCCTTAAAAAAACCCTCACTTGACCCTACCTGTCCCTCCAACTATCGCCCCATCTCCCTTCTTCCTTTCCTCTCCAAATTACTTGAACGCGCTGTTCACCGCACTTTCAGTGTTCACTCTGGTGGTTCCTCTTTAACTTCCATCCCGCGTTCAGTTGGTATCCCCCAGGGTTCTGTCCTTGGAACCCTCCTTTTCTCCATCTATACCTCTTCCCTTGGTACCCTGATTTCATCTCATGGCTTTCAATACCATCTTTATGCTGATGACTCTCAGATCTACATCTCCACCCCTGAAATCTCAACCGTAATCCAGGACAAAATTTCATCCTGCTTGTCTGACATTGCTGCTTGAATTTCTTACAGAAATGGGCCTTTTTTACTAGTAAAACATAAAAACAAAGCAACCTCATAAATAATACAAAATTAATATAAAAATGTAGATGAAAAATGATAAGTAGACAGATGACTCACTTACTGACTAAATGAACAGGGCACCAAAGTGGTTAAATATAACCCCCCCCCCCCCCCCCCCCCAGTTTATATTTAACAGTTTTCCCCCTTTTTTGACGGGAAAATGTTATCCCGGTTTATAAATGTTATCTCAGATAGGTTTATATTTGAGTGTATAAGGTATGTACTCATAACGGTGGAGACACTGCCGTGGACCAGGTGGATCGGGGGCATCGGCGTTCAACTGAGTATAATCGTGACATTCAATAAAATCAAAGTCCAAAATGGGTAACCTTCCAAACCTGTATCAAATTGCCACTCCTTGAATATTTTCACAGATCTGATCTTGTCTCTCCCTATGTCCCCCCTCGGGCACTCCGCTCTGTAGATAAATCTCTCTTGTCTGTCCCCTTCTCCTCTACTGCTAATTCCAGACTCCGTTCATTTTATCTCGCTGCACCTCACGCCTGGAATAGACTTCCAGAGCCTGTACGTCTAGCCCCGTCTTTGGCCGTTTTCAAGTCCAGGCTAAAAGCCCACCTCTTTGACACTGCTTTTGACTCCTAACCACTACTCTCTTGCCCTGTACCTCACCTCTTTAATTCCCTCACCTCTTAGTTGTTCTTTCTATTTACCTGTCTTGTCTTATTTAGATTGTGAGCTCTTTGAGCAGGGACTGTCTTTTCGTGTATGGTGTACAGCGCTGCGTATGCCTTGTAGCGCTATAGAAGTGATAAGTAGTAGTAGTAGATCCATTCTCCATTAATCACTTGTCTGGAGGATGGTTCCGGTGTTCTTCGGTCGGCGCGGGGCAGGGTCTCGGCATGTCCCGTGTTTCTTGTGCCGCTTCGTCGGGGAGCCCAGAATAAGGTGTTATCTTGTGGTTATGTGAAAATACTTACCCTTTAGAAAAATGCTGAAAGCTCATCTCTTTAAGCAAGCCTACCCTAATGACTCAACATAATCTTACCAACCTCCACTCCCAATTCTGTTCTGACTTAGATACTGACCTCCCATCTTTCTCTTCTCCATCTCTCCTTACTTCTATCCCTCCTTACCCCTTTTCTCCCAAATCATACTATCCTATCTTGTCTAACCTCTCTTTTCCTAGTCATATATTATCAAGCTCAACTTATCATACACTACCAAGCCCAACTTTACATTGTTTCACTACTGTTTTTGAAATTTCTATTCTATAACTTTGTATTGCAAATTACTATGTAAGCCGCATTGAGCCTGCATTGTGTGGGAAAGCGCGGGGTACAAATGTAATAAATAAATAAATAAATAACCAGCTCAATCTTTACCACAAAGTCAAAGGCTGTGAACCAGAAACAACAGTACACATTAGTTCAGCTGCATCCGCCGTTATTGACCAGAGGTGGCAACATTTCCTATATAATAATTCTCACCTCCAACGTTCTAATGTGCCTGGTACCGTGGCTCTCTCGGAGGTGGTCTGCTAGGCAGTTTAGAATGCACTGACATCAGTGATGTCACTGACAGCTGATTCCAAGGCAAGGGGAGTGCCTGGGAAACAGCTGTCAGTGCCCCCCCTCGGCGCAACACCCAAGCCCCTGCCCTGCAAAACCGCGAGCCAGGCAGCGGGAGGAGTAGGGAAACACGCGAGTTTCCCTACTCCTCCCCCTGCCTACCAATCAGCTCTCAGTGCCCCCCCTCAGCGCAACACCCAAGCCCCTCCGCCCCGGCACAGCACCCAAGCCCCTACTCCCCCTCGATGTATCACCCAAGACCCTCCCCCCGGCGCATCACCAAAGCTCCTACCCCCCCTTGGGCAAATCAACTCCCTCGCCACCCGCAGCTGCCAATACTAACGCTGTCCGGCCGCCGCTGCTGCTTCTCCTGTGGAGCAGCAGCGGCCGATACAAAAAGAAAAAAGCCAAAAAAAGATTTTTAACCTGAAACACGGCTCCGTAGACAACCATCTGGCATTGGCTGTCGTCACTGCAGCTGCTCATCCTCTCCCCTCCACGTCACTGCCCCTGCAGGAAGACCCCGGAGGAGCGCAGCGACGTCAGAGGGGAGAGGAGGAGCGGCTGCAGAGATGACAGCCAATGCCAGATGGCTGTCTATAGAGCCGTGTTTCAGGTTTAAAATCTTTTTTTGGCTTTTTTTTTTTGTACCGGCCACTGCTGCTCAACAGGAGACGCAGCAGCGGCCGGACAGCGTTAGTATTGGCAGTTGCGGGTGGCGAGGGGGTTGATGTGCCCGAGGGGGGGGGTAGGGGTTTGGGTGATGCACCGAGGAGGGAGGGGAGGGCCGCTGCACATGCGTGGCTGCAGGGGCAGTGGAGGGTTGGTGGGGAGGGGGTCCTGAGATCAGATGGATGTCTGCAGGGGGGGGGGGGCAGGGGAGACAGGAAGGACACTGCAGGGGGGGGGGGGATTACCTTGCTAGCGCCCGTTTCATTGCCTACCGAAACGGGCCTTTTATACTAGTATATAATAAAACACTAATGAAATCTAGTTGATTAAGAAATTACCAGTCATTCTCCAGAAGATGGCGACGTGCTCTCACTTTCCTCTGAAAAGTTGGAAAAAAAATAATGAATGGAGTTAGAGTCACTTATATCAATAGAAGGGTCACAGTTAAACGAAAAACTGGCACCAAACTTTATAATAGAAAATTAAAAACTTGTAATCTCAAAAGACTACTGACTAGCAGATATATTATTTGCAAAATAAATAAAAATAGAAACTGCAAAAATATATATCAGTTGAATGTTCAAAAGTGTGATAAAACATAAATGAAGTAAAAAAAACCCCATAAAAACAAAATCACTGCGGTTGACGTCAGATGGATGTCACTAAAACTAGTGTAGATAATAGCGCATATCTTAGAAAGTATTTAAAAATAGATAAAAAGATAAAACAGCCAATGCTAAAGCTCAATAAGAGGTCTACTGCCACTGACAGAGACATGACAAAACACTAATATATAAAAAATAAGTGTCTATAGAAGCAGATATATATCAACATACTTATTGTGCACAGTAATGGACAATAAACAAAAAAATCTGCCACTGATGCCAAATAACATATACTATATTTCTGAAAAATCAACTATGCATAAAAAATGAGAAGAAAAAATAAAAAATGAAAACATAAATGGATTCCAAGAATAAAGTCAAAATAAAAGAGCTCAAAATGTCACAAAAAAGGCAGTGTCCCATTCATACTACACATAAATCAAAGAAAGAAAGGCAAATCTGTCTCCATATTCAAGTTTGTAGTTCAAAGATTAGTTAAGTACATAAGTACTGTACGTAAGTATTGCTATACTGGAACAGACTGAAGGTCCATCAAGCAGAGCATCCTGTTTCCAACAGTGGCCAATCCAGGTCACAAGTACCTGGCAAGATCCCAAAATAGTACAATACATTTTATGCTGCTTATTCTGTAAATATTTTAATAATGGTCTATGGGCTTTTCCTTTAGGAAGCCATCTAAACCTTTTTTAAACCCCACTAAGCTAACTGCTTTTACTTAAGTCTCTGGCAACAAATTCCAGAGTTTAATTACATGTTGATTGAAGAAATATTTTCTACGATTTGTTTTAAATTTACTACTTTGCAGTTTAATCGCATTCCCCCTATTCCTTGTATTTATGGAAAGAATAAACAAGCGATTTACGTCTACCCGTTCCACTCCACTCATTATTTTATAGACCTCTATCATATCTCTCCTCAGCTGCTTTTCCTCCAAGCTGAAGAGTTCTAGCCACTTTAGCCTTTCCTTATAAGGAAGTTGTCCAGGTTAGAGTGCTTTTTCCTATTCCCGTCAATCACGGTGTGACACCCAGCATACGTCAGTCCACACTCCTCCCTCCTTTCCTTTTTCATTTTCAAATACAGATCAGCACATATGTTACACTCATTGCTGCCACTCCAGCGCTTTATTTTTGTACTTTTTAGTCTAGCAATTATCGGCGTCGGATTGATTTAGCATATCCCATCCCACTCACTGGATGCTACTTGGTTCCGGCATTCATTCACTGATTGCATTTTTACTCCATTTGCCTTCCCCTTTCTTTGCAATGCGTGCTTGCCCTCCTTTAAATTTGGAGTTTCCTTCGTCAAATAGATTCTCTGAGTTTTAACACATAGCTTTTCCTCTGTTTTTTCACAGTGGCATATGGGTGCACTACATAGCACTCTCACTAGAGCTCTGATGTTTTACACTCCGCAGTCCTTCCTTCATCTTCCACTTTTTTCAGTGTTTTCCTCCTTTTGGGCACTTCATAGTCACTACTGATTTTTCCTTATGTTAGTCCTCTCCATATAATTACCCTCTTCTTCCGTTCTTCTTCTTAGACTTCATCTTGCTTGTGTGAACGATTGTTTCTCACACATCACCTGGAAATTGTCAATCTTTTAAAAGGTATGTCCATATTGTCAAGACTCTTGGGGCTTGATAACTTGAGACCCCAATATCTTGGAGTATAACCTTGGCACACCAATCACCTGAAGTCTCTATTATTTTTATGAAGTCTCTTTTATTGAAAACATCACAGATAATTTACTCACAGATAGATGTTCAGAGGTGCTGCTCCAGGACACAGAGACTCCTTAATCTGAGAGCTGTTGAGGGTGGAGATCTGAAGAGAGGTAGATATATCGCAGGGGGGGAAGGATAGTTGAACAGGTAGAAATGGTCCAAAGCTGGGTGACTGGAATGTGCAATATCTTATTAGGGAGGAGATATTTTCAAGGTAAAAAAAAAACAGGTTCGTTACAGGGAGTTTCAGCAGGACAGAGCTGTCTGGAATGAGGTGGTACATGCTCCATGTCTCTGGCTAGGTGGTTGGAAAGCCTCATGGCTGAAAAGACAAAGAGGTGTAGAGGCTTCACACAGGCTCAGGGAGGAGTAGATAGAGACCAATGGGGACAGAGCCTGCCATCGGGTAGCAAGGGGTGGTCCTAGAGGACGGCTCTCGATTGAAGGGAAAGGTCATACCTGGCTGACCTTCCAGGACAGAGATAGTGAGAATGACCAGGAAATGATAGAAGGACAAAAGAGCCAAGCTTGGCAGAGAGAGAGAGAGGAGGTCTGGGCAGCCTCACAACCAGTGGAACAGTTCTTACACAGCCAAGCAAGTGTGGTTGCACTGCCTGTGAACTACATTACCCACAGTGCATTGCTCATGTGTCTTTGCAGTGAAAACTGCAGCAATGATAGTCCTTAGAACTGAGAATAACAGTAAAAGTATTACACGCATTTTAGGATCACGTTATAAACTGGTGCGAGGCTGTCGGGGGACAGAACACATATATTAACCTTTCCTTTCACCTTTGTGATATTTGATTTTACTTTTTCCCACATCACACATCGTTTTACGCTTTTATATTCATCCTTCCAGTTTATACTATTTCATATTACATTACACACTCATTCCTTTAAACACTACTTGGCACTTTTTCTTTCCTCTTCAGTAGAACCAAATCCAGCAAGTATAGATACATAACTGTTCTAAACTTCCACAAAGTATACCATTAGTATTGCCCTCCAGCACCTATAATTGTATATATGAACCACTATCAGGCTTATTTCCGAAAGAGAAGGGCGCCCATCTTTCGACACATCGGGAGATGGGCGTCCTTCTCCAAGGGACGCCCAAATTGGCATAATTGAAAGCCGATTTTGGGCTTCCTCAACTGCTTTCCGTCACGGGGACGACCAAAGTTCCAGGGGGCGTTTCGGAAGCATAGCGATGGTGGGATTGGGGCGTGCTTAACACATGGGCGTCCTCGGCTGATAAAGGAAAAAAGAAGGGCATCCCTGATGAGCACTTGGCCGACTTTACTTGGTCCATTTTTTCTTGTGACCAAGCCTCAAAAAGGTACCTGAACTGACCAGATGACCACCGGAGGGAATCGGGGATGACCTCCCCTTACTCCCCCAGTGGTCACTAACCCCCTCCCACCCTAAAAAAAATTATTTAAATATGTTTTGCCAGCCTCGATGCCAGCCTCAAATGTCATACCCAGCTCCCTGACAGCAGGATGCAGGTCCCTGGAGCAGTTTTAGTGGGTACTGCAGAGCACTTCAGGCAGGCGGACCCAGGCCCATCCCCCCTACCTGTTACACTTGTGTTGATGTGAGCCCTTCAAAACCCACCAGAAACCCACTGTACCCACATCTAGGTTCCCCCCTTCACCCCTTAGGGCTATGGTAGTGTTGTACAGTTGTGGGGAGTGGGTTTTGGGGGGTTGGGGGAGGCTCAGCACCCAAGGTAAGGGAGCTATGCACCTGGGAGCAATTTGTGAAGTCCACTGCAGTGCCCCCCTAGGGTGCCCGGTTGGTGTCGTGGCACGTCAGGGGGACCAGTGCACTAACGAATGCTGGCTCCCCCATTACCAAATGGCTGGCATTTGGTCGTTTCTGAGATGGACGTCCTCGGTTTCCCTTATTGCCGAAAACCGGGGACGACCATCTCTAAGGTTGACCTAAATGTTAAGATTTGGGCGTCCCTGACCGTATTATCGAAACGAAAGATGGACGCCCATCTTGTTTCGATAATACGGGTTTCCCCTCCCCTTCTCGAGAACATCCTGCAAGGATGCCCTCAGGAAAACTTGGACGCCCCGTTTGATTATGCCCCTCCACGTCTTTATGCTCGCATCATAGAGATGAGAGCATAAAGACGTGGTGGTTCATATATATAGATAGAGATGATCATGACCCTGATCATAGAGATCAGGGTCATGATAATTACGACTATATTAGTTCACATTTATTTTTACTATCCAAGACGTACATACCGTTACCTATTTATATTCTCCATTTGCAGACTCGTGCCTGGTTTTACCATTCTCCTCTGCAAACCTTTACAATTTGTCCTTGAACCACAATTATATACAGGTTAGCTTATAACTTGGTGTTTTGATAATAGTTAAGATTTACAGCTCCTTTTAAACAGAAATTCACACTGTAATTCATATTTCATTTTGTTTGATTTTGAAACCCTCCCTTTTTTAAGTCTGCTTTTACCTGATAATCCTTGTTTGCTAGAAGTTTTTATTATACTAGATGTGTATATAAGTTTTTTAAAATATTTTTTATATATGCACACCTTTTTATGTATATGAATTTATTAGTTGTAATTATACTTTTTAGACTCCTGAGGAAGGTACTATTGCCAAAACATAGTGCCATGTTGAGTCAACTTTATTAAAGGACCCCTTTTGTACATCTCCTTCTCATCTCCTTTGGTTATGGAAGAGTCTTGTTGATCACGCTACTCCCTTGGTTCAGTTCTCTGTACCAACATTCCTCAATAAGAAGCAAAGAAGCATTATTTTATTTATTTATTGCATTTGTATCCCACATTTTCCCACCTATTTGCAAGCTCAAAGTGGATTACAATATTTCATGGATAGTGGAAATGAGCAAAGAATATACATTTAGTGTTACAGAAGGAGTTTGGGATGTGTGGTAAAGAAATACATAGTAATAATATAGTACATAGTAATAATAAGGCAGAAGGTATTATTAGACATTTCTGGATATAGTGGGGTATTTCACATGTGTTGATCTTTGTGGTATGTTTTGTCAAAGAGATGGGTCTTCAGTAGTTTGTGGAAGTTGGTCAGTTCATAGATCACTCTTAGGTTGCGTTCCAGAATTGCGTGCTCATATAGGAAAAGGTTGATGCGTGCATTAGTTTGTATTTTAGACCTTTACAGTTGGGAAAATGAAGATCAAGGAATGTCCAAGATGATTTTTTAGCATTCCTGGGTGGTAGGTCTATCAGGTCTGACATGTAGGCTGGGGCGTCACCATGGATGATTTTGTGAGTTAGGGTACATATTTTGAATGTAAGGCGTTCTTTGAGTGGGAGCCAGTGGAGCTTCTCTCATAGGGGTCTTGCGCTTTCGTATTTTGATTTTCCGAATATGAGTCTGGCTGCTGTGTTCTGGGCTGTTTGGAGTTTTTTGAGTATTTATTCTTTGCAGCCAGCATAAAGTGAGTTGCAATAGTCCAGATGACTGAGTACCAATGACTGTACCAGATTCCGGAAGACGTTCCTAGGGAAGAATGGTCTTACTCTTTTTAATTTCCACATTGAGTGGAACATCTTTTGGCTGTGTTTTTCACGTGGTTCTCAAGTGTTAGGTGTCGATCAATGGTAACTCCAAGAATTTTTAGGGTTTCCGAAATTGGTAAATTTAGTTTTGGTGTGTTGATAGTGGTAAATTTGTTCGTATTGTGTTGAGATGTATTAGGCATTGGGTTTTTTCTGCGTTGAGTTTCAACTGAAATGCATCTGCCCATGAGTGCATAATATGTAGACTTTGGTTGATGTCGTTGGAAATTTCTGTTAGGTCTTGTTTGAATGGGATGTAGATCGTTACATCGTCAGCGTATATGTATGGGTTGAGGTGACAGATCAATATTTGTAAAAACTTGAAATCTCCCTGGAACGGATGCAGTTCCTCAATACCATAACTTAGTTAGTTGTCACGAAGAATTATTTTACATTTGAGTTGCAGTATTTTCTTCAAGTGAAAGGGGTTGTGATGGGAGCGAATGCAGCTCCCACGGTGGCTTCCTTATATAAGGCTAATTTTGAATCAATTTATGTTTATGAATCAGAGTACAGTTCACATTTAGCTGTATAGAAAAGATTCATAGGTTCATTTTTCTAGTTTGGACAGGTGATTTGACCTCCTTGACATCAAAGTATTTGAACAACTGTGAGTTAAATATTACATTTATTTCACACATAGGAGAATATCACATTGATTTTTTGGATATTCATGTGGATATTTTGAGGGTTATTTCTTTTTACTTCAGCTTTCGGTAAACCTAAGGACCATAACACCATTCTTCATTTTAAAAGTTATCATCCCAGAAAGCTTCAGAAAAGTTGGTCAGCTTTTGTGATTAAAACGCTTGTGTTGTGATGTACAGATGTTTAAATATTAATCGCTAAGTATAAAGACCAGATTTATTGTGAGTGTTTATTATAATAAAATAGTGCACAAAGCATAAAAAGCGAGCCTACAACACACATAGACATTAGCTAATACATAAACCTAAACTAGCCACAATAGAAGTAGATCAACTTCTGTTCTAACATATTATAAAGGCGACTGAATGTTATAAGGAAAGCCATTTGTAAATACTGGCATGTTTTGTGCTTGCTACCAGTTTTTGAACAGCTGCCCCAGTTTGCTCATATGAGAGCTAGAAACCTGCACATTAGGGGTTATCAATGTAACCATTGCATCTATCCTATATAATAAAAAGCACCTCCAACGTTCTCTGAAGCTGACTCTGTGGCAGTGTAGGGTTCGTAAGTCTGTCATTCAGCGTTTCATTGGTTCTCACTATCCGCAACGTCACAAGAACGAGGAACCAATGAACGCCCAACCCGCCTGCTCGGACCGTCATTGCCACACAACACAAACCCATGGTGGCGATTCTCCTCTCTCCCCTGCCCCCCCTCCAGGCACCCACCGATTCTCCATCGCACCTTTGAAAGCCCTGCCCGTCTGTAGCCTTCCCTTCCAGTTCGATCCCTCAGAATCCTGCCCTCGCGGAAAGAGGAAATGATGTCAGAAGGCGGGACTCACAGGGAACGAACTTGAAGGGAAGGCTACAGACGGGCAGGGCTTTCAAAGGAGCGACGGAGAATCAGTGGGTGCCTGGAGGGGGGCAGGGGAGAGAGGAGAATCACTGGGTGGCTACAGGGGGGGCAGGGGACAGAGGAGAATCGCTGGGTGCCTGGAGGGGGGGCAGGGGAGAGAGGAGAATCGCTGGGTGGCTGGAGGGGGGACACGGTAGAGTGGAGATCGCTGGGTGGCTGGAGAGCGGGGGGCAGGGAAGAGAGGAAAATCGCTGGGTGGCTACAGGGGAGGACAGGGGAGAGAGAAGCATCGCTGAGTGGGTGGAGGGGGGCAGGGGACAGAGGAGACAGTCTCACTCTCTGTCACACACACACACACACACTCGCACATTCACTCTCTCTCTCTCTCTCTCACACATAGTCACTGTGAAACACACTCTGTCAAACATACTCTGAGGAAAACCTTGCTAGCGCCCGTTTCATTTCTTTCAGAAACGGGCCTTGTTCACTAGTTGCCAATATACTATGGAAACCTAGGGTGTGCTACATTAGAAAACTGGTAAAAGATTTATTTTGCAAGCTCGAACAGACTGTAGTTAGACTCAGCTAGTTCATGCTATACAATATTCATGTGGATAGTGGTATATAGGACAAAAAAAACATAAGATCAAGTTACATATAGCTGAACATTTAAGCAATATTCACAAAACCCAAATAGAAGCCCCCTTAGTGGTGAACTAGTTAGAGGCAACAGATCAATGCACAGAATTAAAATCTTTAGTGCTGCTTCAGATGGAGACCAGCAGAGCTGCGGATGTTTCTAAAACACTTTTGCTTGAAGAATAGAGATTTATTTTTTTGTGAGATACTTTGCAACCTAATGGACTTAATAAGGAGGTGGAGTGGTGCAATTTTGTGAAGACAACTTTTCACTTCATAATGGAAAACTGATTTCTATTGTGAGTAGTTGAGCACCATAAGTAAATATTGAAGTAAATGTTTTAATAGTTAATAAAGGGTTCTTTTTAAGCTCAACAAGTTCAGTCCTCTTTGAATGGTACAAACTTACTTTCTCCTTGCAGTCTTGCCTCCTGACGATGCACAGCAGCGAAACGTGATATTCACATTAAAAGCATTATTTTTCAGATTGTATATATTGGACAAGTTTTTATATTGAGAGAAATGGCATCACTTTATTTATATGTATGAAAAAATTATATAGAGGAATATGCAGATTACAATATGGATTGTTTTTAAAACACAAGCACAATGAATGGGAAAAGTTCGGAAGGAGTGTGATTTCCTATGCACCAAGAAGTCATAGTAAGAGTGAAATCTTTATTTAATAACAGATGCAAACGCCCACAGAAGGTGAGCTGTCCACAGAGGAACCCAAAACAGGCAAAACAAACAGGTCCTCTCACAATGAGTGTCTTCCTGAACAAGGTCTTTATTGAAAGTAACACAGTTGACCCGACACGTGACGTGTTTCGGCCTTACCTCTCACCGGTCTAAATATTTCATACAGGTACTTATTTGTACCTGGGGCAATGAGGGGTTAAGTGACTTGCCCAGAGTCACAAGGAGCTGCCTGTGGCTGTAGTGGGAATCGGACCCTGGTCCCCAGTTCCCCAGGACCAAGGTCAACCATGTTAACCACTAGGCAACTCCTCCCCTATTATATGAATTTCTTAAAGTTTTAAATAAAAGCACTTAGCTTTGTATATAGCTATGAACATTGGAGCCATTGGTCGGTGGTCCTGCTGTTCATAGCTATATACAAAGGTAAGTGCTTTTGTTTAAAACTTTAAGAAATTCATATAATATAAATAAAATAATAGGATGAAATATTTAGACCGGTGAAGCGGTAAGGCGAGCTAAGAAAAGTTCTGGTTCTGAACAGATGAGTTGCTGGTGTAATGGAAAATGTTCCTCTGCTGAATGAACTGTTCTCTTAGTTGTTGTTTTTCATGGAACAATAAAGATGACGTTAAGAATAGATGTATAAATCCCGCATCCCTTACCCCCACCCCACCCTATCCCATCAATCAGATGAGAGGCAGCAGCAGCAGCACATCCTCTTGAGGAATCTTTTAAATCTGTAAATAATGAATATAATAATTAATTTATTTAGTTGTCCAGGAAAGTCCCTGCTGCAGGTGGCTCAAGCTAATCTTTACTAAAAGACCCCCCATGCAACATACATGCATATTCACAGAATAGTACTGAGGCAGAATTTTGGCTTATACATGAGTATCTGCACATATATGTGCCTAAATAACATTATTTTGGTTATTTAATTGCAATGTCACGAAGTAAATGTACGTACTTGGCACTACTAACTCTCTCTTTAAGAGCCCTTCAACTATAACTACTCCCCTAACAAGGCTCATATAAGGTTTTAACCTCCACCTTAACCATATATCATATAGAAATCATTCATATGTTTTTTATCGCCTCAGCAGTGTACATGACCAACTTCACTCTTTTATTGGACATTCAACAGCACCCAAATCCTCACTGGTGATAATATTTTATTAAACTGTTTCTTCATTTACTTATTTAACTGTTCATTTTACTTTTTAATCTCTAAGTTACTTATAAGCAATACTTAACTTGCACTGAACGGTCAGACCAGGGGTTCAACAATGCCCGACATGCATGTTTCGCCCTAAAAGGCTGTGTCAAGGGCTCCCCTAAAAAAATACATAAATATAAGTGCATTAAAACATCGTCTTTAAGGAGGCAGCACAGGTCCCGTATTTTACAAATGCCCAGCTGTCTCCCCAAACTATACCCCATATTTTATTCTAAACCATACTTCCAACCTACCCTTAGCCGTTCTTTCTGGATTTCCTCCTGCTAAGATGACGATGGCTTCCTACTCTGTCCTTTTAGCTTCTCCTCCTCCTATTGATGTCTCCACCCCCTGAGTCTGATGGACCAATCACAATTCCCCACTACATTAAGGTAGCTCCTTATATTAAGGTAGCCCATTCTAACTCAGCATTAAGTCCCTGTGGGGTCACTGTTTTCAAGAAATATATATACCATTGCTCTCTGTAATTCAAAAGTTTTTTCACCGATCCTCCCTCCCTGCCCACATGCACATGTTCCAATACTCGCCATTGCATATCTTCTATTCTATGTCCTTTCTCAAGCCAATGTTCTACAATCGGGGCTTGGCAGTTTCTCGTCATAATCTTAGATTTGTGCTCAGTTAACCTCACTTTTATAGGTCTACTCGATCTCCCAATGTACATAAGTTGACACGGGCATATTATCACATAAACTATATTTCGTGAATTACAATCTGTAACATCCCTTGCTGTCAATTTTTTCCCCCTCCCCGGGGGTATCCAGTCAGATCCTTTTATAGTGAGCTTACACCATTGGCATTTCTCACATTCCTTATGTTCACCACCTTTCTTCCTTCCCACAGGTTTCCCAAACTTATTGCCTGCTAATGTTTCCCCTATCGTTTTCCCTTTAGTATAAGCTATCATGGGATATTCCTCAAATCCTCCATATAGTTGGATAATATGCCAATGTTGTCTTATATAGACCACTAGGTTTTTACTAATCTCTGTATAGGGCAACACACAAGTAATTCTCTCCTGCTGCATATCCTTGCGATCTTCTAACAGGAGTGGGTGCTGCGCAAAACGCGCCCTCAGGTATGCTTTTCTTATCGCAGCTTTCAGATAGCCCCTCTCCTCAAATCTCTGGCTGAGCTCTTTCGCTTTTTGTTTAAAGTCATTCAAATCAGAACATACTCTTCGAATTCGTAAAAATTGACTAATGGGGAGACTATATTTCAATTTATACGGATGGTAACTTCCAAACTGGAGAAGAGTGTTACGGCTTACAGGCTTTCTATATAATGATGTCTTCAATCTCCCTTGATCTTTAAATACCATCATATCCAAAAACTCCATTTTTTGCTTGCTCGCTGATTTAGTAAATTTGACATTATCATCCAAACTGTTCAGCCATTCAATAAATTCATCCAGTTCATATTCAGACTCAGTCCATAAAAAGAAAATGTCATCCAAAAAACGTTTCCAGCACTTAACAGCCCTAAACTTCTCAGCTGGATAAATCTGTTGTTCCTCCATACGTGCTATATATAATGTGGCCACTGAGGGGGCTAAAGTAGCCCCCATTGCCACTCCTTCCGTCTGCTCATAGAATCGATCATTATACCAAAAATAATTATTTTGGATCACCATTTTCGCCATATGCATCAATAAATCTGTAGGGATGCGTAGATGCTCCGTCCTTTGTTGCATTTTCTCTCGAATGATATCTAGTGCCCCCTGTTGTGGAATTCTTGTATATAAAGAGACTATGTCCAAAGTGACCAGCCATGTCTCATCTGTAACATCCTCAATCAATGTTATCTCTCTCAAAAAATGTGAAGAATCCTTCAAGTAAGATGGCATCTCACCTACAAATTTGTGTAAAAATATATCCAAAAACTTTGAGAGTGGCTCCAACACTGAGGACCTAGTACTCACAATTGGGCGTCCAGGCGGATGAATCAATGCTTTATGGATTTTGGGTACAAAGTATATCTTTGGAGTTTGCGGATTTTCTTCTAACAAAAAATGTCCTTCCTTTAAAGTCAAAATATGATCTTCAACTGCCGGCTCCACCAGCTGCTTGATCTTCTCCTGTAAGCTCTCCATAGGGTCCTCATCCAAAATTTTATATGCTCTTATATCCGCTAGCTGACGCTCTGCCTCTTCACAATATTCATCTCTCCCCCAGATGACCGTAGCTCCCCCTTTGTCCGCTTTGCCAATTATAACATCAGGATGTTCCTGAAGCTGTTTTAACGCTTCCCACTGTTTAAAAGACAAATTATTCTTTCTTCTGTGTTCCCCACTCAACTCAGCCTCCAACACCTCCAAATCCCGAAGAATTAGGTCTTTGAATGTTGAAACCACGGCATTCATAGGGCCAGGGGGAACCCATCTCGATATAGGTTTCACTATAGATGTATCCATCCCACTGGCATTCTCCAAAAAATATATCCGGCACTGCAATTTTCTAAAAAATTTTTGTAATGCTATACGCAGACGGAAGCCATCATGCAGGGTTGTTGGAACAAATCCTAGCCCCAGATGTAATACTTGCTTCTATATATGTGAAAGAGGATAAGAGGATAGATTTATTACTGTTTCCGAGTGTTCTTCCCCCGAGGTGCTTCCAACCGCCCTCGGTCTCGATCCTTGATCAATGGCTGTTTTGATTGGCCCACCCTTGCTCTTGTTTTTGGTCGTTCTTGCTCAAGCGGTTCAGGGTCACTTCCCGTGCCCACTTCATCACTGTCTCCTGATGATCCTTCAAAAGCCACCCTTTTTCTATTGGTCATTATTACTTCTCTTTTCTGCCAAGTATATACTCTATCCATCTGATAATATCTCTCATCTCTTCTTAATTTTTTAATCTTCAGCTGCCTCGTAGATTCTTTCAACTGATGTATCGTTGTTTTTAATTCTAACCTTCTCTTCAAAAATTTGAAAGGAGAATCTCCTCCCTCTTTTTCGAACTCTCGCCCAATGCATTCCGGCCTCGCAGGCTCCTTCCATAGTTGATAATGTGGGAAATGGATCTCTCTATGGATGTAATAAACTGGCATTACTATGGATAAGAAAGTTCTTTGCTTTAGTGACTTCAAGAGAAATCACCATGGACATGATCTCACGAGTTCCACAGATACAAGGTTTCCTTTATAACATCACTAGTTCTTTCTGCCTTATTTTCAGTTGGTTGTATTGGTTTGTTTATAAGTTAAATTATAAACTGCAATCTCATTTAGAAATCACTAAGAATTTTTTAATGTGTACAAATAACATAGCACGTGTTATTACATTTCTAACTTGCCTTCTCCCTATAAGGTCCAAAGAAAAGTCACAATTTAAGACTCCAGGGAATAGCACTATGAATAATAAAAAGCAAAATATTATGGTATTTCAATTTTTGAATTAAGGTGCAGGTTTATTAAGCAGTGCTAAGAAAAATAGCATGTATGTAATTAGTGCGTTGTTTGACGCATGTTAATGCCAACAACAACACGTGCCGGCAATAGCGTGTGGGGGCATTAGTACTATATGCACGTTGCTGGCAGTCTTATTGACAATTGACATTGGCGTGTGAAAGTGTCATTAAAGCGTGGCAAAAAATCTCAATTAACGCATGTTAATGTTGACAAGTTTTCTTGTGGAGGAACTGGTGTGCTGGGAATGGTGTGAGATGGGAGTGAATACTCTGTGGGTGTCACCCTGTCATCCAGGGTTCCTTTTATGGAGAAGTGGTAAAAGGGGACCTGTACTGGTGTCTACATGTGTTTTTGTGATGCACTGAGGCTCCTTTTACTGCTGTATGTAAAAGGTAGGTTTTACTGTTTTTTGAAGAAATGTCTGTGCAACAAGTGATTCAGTTGTCCTGTGGACATTTGGGGTGGGGTGAACAGTTACCACAACCCATTGAGGTAGCATTAGGTTAAGTGTCCCGCAATAAACTGCCGGTAACTAGCGTAGGAAAAGGCTGCTGTGGTAATCTTGCAGTACTTATGTTTTAGTCCCTTCATCTCTGAGCTCTCTACCAAAACCATTATCCACACTCTTATCACTTCTCGCCTAGATTATTGCATCCTGCTTCTCACCGGCCTCCCACTTAGCCATCTTTCTCCTCTTCAATCAGTCCAAAATTCTGCTGTGCGACTCATTTTCCGCCAAAGTCGCTATGCTCACATTAGCCCTCTCCTCAAGTCACTTGACTGGCTCCCTATCCGTTTCTGCATTCAATTCAAACTTCTCTTAATGACCTATAAGTGCATTCACTCTGCCGCTCCCCAGTACCTCTCCACTCTTGTCTCTCCCCATGCCCCCCCCTCGGGTACTCCGCTCTGCAGATAGATCTCTCTTGTCTGTCCCCTTCTCCTCTACTGCTAATTCCAGACTCCGTTCCTTTTTTCTCGCTGCACCTCACGCCTGGAATAGACTTCCAGAGCCTGTACGTCTAGCCCCGTCTTTGGCCGTTTTCAAGTCCAGGCTAAAAGCCCACCTCTTTGACACTGCTTTTGACTCCTAGCCACTACTCACTTGCCCTGTACCCCATCTCTTTAATTCCCTTACCTCTTAGTTGTTCTGTCTGTTTACCTGTCTTATTTAGATTGTGAGCTCTTTGAGCAGGGACTGTCTTTTCATGTATGGTATACAGCGCTGCGTATGCCCTGTAGCGCTATAGAAGTGATAAGTAGTGGTAAGGCTGCTTTGAGTTTACTGTTGTTTTGAAAAAGAGCTTGCAGGCTGGGAGAAAGAGGTATTCTGCAGTAGTCTGAGTGTATAGGATTGGCACATGCCTTTGGCAGGTTTTAGCCGTTGTTGGTTAAGGTAAAATTATGTATCATACCTGATAATTTTCTTTCCATTAATCATAGCTGATCAATCCATAGACTGGTAGGTTGTGTCCATCTACCAGCAGGTGGAGATAGAGAGCAATCCTTTTGCCTCCCTATATGTGGTCATGTGCTGCCGGAAACTCCTCAGTATGTCGATATCAAAGCTCCATCCGCAGGACTCAGCACGTAGAGAATTACACCCACAAAGGGACACTCTGCCCAGCTCACCACCGCCGAAACGGGGGAGGGGAATTAACCCACCTCATCCCCACACAAGTGGGGGAGGGGAATCCGTCCAGCTCATCCCCGCGGAGCGGGGGAGGGACACCACCCCGCCGATGCGGGGGGATCTGGTTTATCCTGCAACCGCAACCGCGGGAGGAGCTGACTGACCCTAACACCGCCGAAGCGGGAGGGGTACAAAGCTGCCCTACAGCCACACGAAGCGGGAGGGAGCGTCGGCAGAATTTAGGTCTCAATCCAGCCCCGTAAAACGGAGAGGAGAGGAATGCAGCAGCTCACTGTAACACAAAATCGTCTCAACTCCTGAAGAATCCAATTGAAAAAACTTGAACATGAAGTCCTCCTGAACAGGAACTGAAGACTAAACTTGAACCTGAAATGCAACCAGGATAAAAACAGTACAGATACCGGGAGGGGTATGGATTGATCAGCTATGATTAATGGAAAGAAAATTATCAGGTATGATACATAATTTTACCTTCCATATCATCATGCTGATCAATCCATAGACTGGTGGGATGTACCGAAGCAGTACTCACCCAGGGCGGGACATAGAAATCCCTGACCGCAACACTGAAGCTCCAAACCGGGCCTCAGCCCGAGCAGCCACAGTCAAGCGGTAATGCCTGGAGAAGGTATGAGCCGATGCCCAAGTTGCTGCCTTGCAAATCTCTTCCAAGGAGACGGACCCGGCCTCCGCCATCGAGGCCGCCTGAGCTCTAGTGGAGTGAGCCTTCAGCCGGATAGGCGGCACCTTCCCTGCGGCCACATAAGCCGCTGCAATGGCTTCCTTGATCCATCTTGCCACTGTAGGCTTAGCAGCCTGCAGACCCTTACGAGGACCTGCAAACAGGACAAACAGATGATCCGACTTCCGGAAATCATTGGTCACTTCCAAGTATCTGATGATGACTCGTCTCACATCTAGATATTTGAGAGCAGAGTACTCCTCTGGGTAGTCCTCCCTACGAAAGGATGGGAGACAGAGCTGCTGATTCACATGGAAGCGAGAAACAATCTTGGGCAGGAAGGAAGGCACTGTGCGAATAGACACTCCTGCCTCAGTGAACTGCAGAAAGGGCTCTCGACATGATAGCGCCTGGAGCTCTGAAACTCTTCTGGCTGAAGTGATAGCCACCAAAAAGACTGCTTTCAACGTCAGGTCTTTCAGAGATGCCCTTGACAAGGGTTCAAAAGGCGGCTTCTGCAAGGCTCTTAGCACCAGATTGAGATTCCACGCAGGTACCACTGAGTGCAGAGGAGGGTGCAGGTGATTAACTCCCTTGAGAAAGCGCGCCACATCTGGCTGCGAAGCCAGGGAAGCACCCTTCAGGCGGCCCCTGAAGCAAGCCAGAGCCGCTATCTGGACTTTAAGGGAACTGAGCGACAGGCCTTTCTCCAGACCTTCTTGCAGGAACGCCAACACTGAAGAAATTGGAGCAGTGAAGGGAGAAAGGGAGCCTGCCTCACACCACGATGCAAAGGTACGCCAAACCCTGGCGTAAGCAGTAGAAGTAGAGCGCTTCCTTGCTCTCAGCATAGTGGCGATGACCTTGTCTGAGAAGCCCTTCTTCCTCAGACGCTGCCGCTCAATAGCCAGGCCGTAAGACCAAAGGGGGAGGGATCCTCCATCACCACGGGACCCTGATGCAACAGGCCCTGTCCCGCTGGCAGCCGCAGAGGGCCGTCCACTGAGAGCCTGATCAAGTCCGCATACCAGGGACGTCTGGGCCAGTCCGGACCCACCAGGATTACCCGGCCCGGATGCTTTGCCACCCGGTCTAGCACCCTGCCCAACATGGGCCAGGGTGGGAACACATAGAGAAGCTCCTGTGTCGGCCACTGTTGGAGAAGAGCATCTACTCCCAGAGATCGAGGATGCCGTCCTCTGCTGAAAAAGCGCGGCACTTGGCCGATGACGCCATCAGATCTAGGCTCGGCTGGTCCCAGCGCTTAGTGATGTCCAAGAACGCCTGAGCAGATAGCTGCCACTCTCCGGGCTCCAAGGTATGGCGACTGAGAAAGTACGCCTTGACATTCATGACTCCAGCAATGTGGGCCGCCGACAGCTGTTCCAGGTTCGCTTCCGCCCACTGGCATAGATTCATGGCCTCCTTGGCTAGAGGGGCGCTCTTGGTACCTCCACGGCGATTGACATAGGCCACAGCCGTGGCATTGTCCGACAGGACCCGTACTGGCTTCAACGCCAGTACCGGGAGAAACTCCAAAAGCGCCAACCGAATGGCTCTGAGTTCCAGGAGGTTGATAGACCACTTTGCCTCTGCAGGAGACCAGAGCCCCTGCACTGTCCTTCCCAAGCAGTGGGCTCCCCAGCCCCTCAAAGAGGCGTCCGTCGTGACGACAACCCACTCCGGGGTCAAAAGAGGCATCCCTGCGGACAACTTGTCTGTCCTCAGCCACCAGCTCAGCGCCTTGCGCACCACTGGGTCCAAGGGAAGGCGCACAGCGTAATCCTCCGACACTGGAGTCCAGCGCTGCAGCAGAGAGTGTTGTAGTGGTCTCATATGAGCCCTGGCCCAGGGCACTACTTCCATCGTGGCCGTCATAGAGCCCAACAGCTGCACATAGTCCCAAGCCCGAAGAGGAGAGGCTACTAGGAACTGGTCCACCTGAGCCTGAAGCTTGACAATCCGATTGTCTGGCAGGAACACTCTGCCCACTTGGGTGTCAAAACGAACTCCCAGATACTCCAGGGACTGAGTCGGGCGCAGCTGGCTTTTCTCCCAATTGATGATCCACCCCAGGGAGCTCAAAAGAGCAATCACCCGGTCTACAGCTTTGCCACACTCTGCATAAGAGGGGGCTCGGATCAACCAGTCGTCCAGATAAGGATGGACTTGTACTCCTTCCTTTCGTAGGAAGGCCGCGATGACCACCATTACTTTGGAGAAGGTCCGCGGAGCAGTAGCCAACCCGAACAGGAGGGCTCTGAACTGGAAGTGTCGGCCCAGGACTGCAAAACGCAGAAAGCGTTGATGAGGAGGCCAGATGGGAATATGCAAGTAAGCTTCCTTGATGTCCAAGGATGCCAGGAACTCCCCTGCCTTCACTGCCGCTATAACAGAGCGGAGAGTCTCCATTCGGAAGTGCCGAACTTTCAAGGCCCGATTGACCCCTTTGAGGTCGAGGATAGGCTGTACAGAACCTCCTTTCTTTGGTACCACAAAGTAAATGCAGTAACGTCCCTTGCCAAGCTGATCTTCTGGCACCGGAACGACCGCACCCAGGCGGATCAGATTGTCCAAAGTCTGCTGCACTGCCACAGCTTTGACCGGAGACTTGCAGGGAGAGTGCACAAACCCGTCTCTTAAGGGTCGGCAGAACTCTAGCTTGTAGCCGTCTCTGATGACTTCCAGCACCCAAGAGTCTGAAGTTACCCTTGTCCACTCGCCCAGAAACGAGGGCAGGCGTCCTCCAATCTGCACTGGGCCATGGACCAGGGCCCCGTCATTGGGCACGAGACCCTGGGGGAGGACCGGAGGATGCATCTCCGGGACGGCGGTCTCTGCGAAAGGAATGCTGCTTGGGGGAGAAGTTCCTCTTGAAGGAAGAGGGGGCAGAGGAGCCCGACTTGCCCGGGCGATACCGATGGGCTTCCTGAAACCGTCCTTTGGAGGAACCGGGGCGAGCACCACTGGCCCGAGCCCTGAGCTCTGGTAACCTCTTGCCCTTAGATGTGCCGAGATCAGTCACAATTTTGTCCAGCTCGACCCCAAATAGCAGCTTGCCTTTAAAAGGCAACTTAGCCAGGCGAGACTTAGAGGTGTGGTCAGCAGACCAATGCTTCAGCCAAAGCCAACGCCGTGCAGAGACTGTCTGAGCCATACCTTTAGCCGAGGCTCTCAAGACATCATACAGCAAGTCTGCCAAATAAGCCAAGCCAGATTCCAGGGCCGGCCAATCAGCCCTCAAGGAAGGATCCGAGGGGGAAGCCCGCTGTACAATCGTCAGGCACGCCCTGGCCACATAGGAGCCGCAAACTGAGGCCTGCAAACTTAAAGCAGCCGCCTCGAAGGACAACCTTAAGGCCGCCTCCAATCTTCTATCTTGGGCATCCTTTAGGGCCGTGCCACCTTCCACCGGCAACGCCGTTTTCTTAGTCACCGCAGTGATTAAAGAATCCACGGTAGGCCAAAGAAAGGCCTCCCGTTCACTTTCAGGCAGAGGATAGAGGCGGGACATAGCCCTAGCCACTTTGAGGCTCGCTTCTGGAACATCCCATTGAGCCGAAATCAAGGTGTGCATGGCATCATGCACGTGGAAGGTTCTAGGCGGGCGCTTCGTCCCCAGCATAATGGCGGAGCCAACAGAGGCTGAGGGAGAGACGTCCTCCGGAGAGGAAATCTTCAAAATGCTCATGGCCTGCACTAACAGGTTGGGCAAATCCTCTGAGCGAAAGATCCGCGCTGCAGAGGGGTCATCCGCTCCATCCGAGCGGGAATCCGTCTCCTCCAAGGAATCCCCAAAGGACCGTTGGGAGAACACCGATATGCTGCCCTCATCTACATCAAAGGAGACAGAGTCCTCTAGGGTCTGGAAATCCACCCGAGGGCGTTTGCTTCCGGAGGCCTCAACCCCTTTATCAGACAGGAGGGCAGGGGCAGCGTTTTGCATAAGAAAAGCCTGATGCAGCAGCAAAATGAACTCAGGGGAGAAGACCCCCGAACTGTGCACTTCTGCAGCTTGGGCCACAGCCCTAGACGCACCCTCAACCGATGCTCGCAAGAGCGGGGGAGAAACGTGCTGCGCATCCAAAATGGCGTCCGGCACGAAACCCCGAGAAGGAGCCGCGCGGGAAGAACGGTGCTTAACTTTGGCCGCTTTCTTACCGTCGCCCAAATCAAGGGCAACCATAGTATTAATGTCTCCCAGCTCAAGGGCGGCCCAAGAAGAAGCCGTCCGAGCAGAGTGGCCGGCCAACATGGAGTGGGCGAGCAGCGGGGGATGGGCGCTTATGGCAGGAAAAACCGCCGCACCGGAGGAAGAACCGGGACACTGACCGGACTCCAAACTGATGCTTAACAAAGGCAATTCAGGTTTTGAAATCCCTGCATCCCCGCTAGACGCACCCACGCGGTCCGGGGAGCGAATCCTCGCCCCCTCGCCCTCCAACGCCATAAGCCACGTGGAGACCGAACGGGGAACCCCCTGCCCGCTATAAAAAGGTAAAATTACCTGCTTCTCGCTCCGAGCTGTAACGAACTGGTGTCCCAGTGAGCAGCTGCAATAAACATTGAAATAAACGTTGAAATAAACGCCCTTAAGGACGTCAAAAAAATTTTTTTTTCTCAACGGAGCCAGCGGGAGGGGGGAGAAAAGGAGGGACCTGGCACCACCAGGTTTGCACTTGCTCAAGAAGAGCCCTCAATCCCAGGTACTCAACAAAACCTAAAAATTAGGCTTGGAGACCTAGCCAGAGCTGCTGCTGTGTGTGACCACCACCTGCTAAGATAGAGAACATACTGAGGAGTTTCCGGCAGCACATGACCACATATAGGGAGGCAAAAGGATTGCTCTCTATCTCCACCTGCTGGTAGATGGACACAACCCACCAGTCTATGGATTGATCAGCATGATGATATGGAAACGGTGAATGTATTGGCGCTGTAAGCAATGCCTTTGCACAATATACACATTACTATGTGTTTAGTACTGTGTTTGTCCCTTTGTCCCACCGCACAATCAATAGACATTAAAGGGTCAGCTCCCACTGTGCTCCCTATCAGGCATTGCGTGATGATGGGCGCATGCTGGCTGATGAGCACTAGCCACGCCTCCTCACTCAGACTTGAAAATACTTTTGTGTATAGGGTAAATGGGCGTGCGGCAACATCTGGCCTAGTGCACAGCGCACTTCTGCACTTGCCAGTACTGCAGCTTTGCCCGTTCCACCCCCATCCAATGGCCTTGTCACCCTTTCCTAATACATGTCCATCCAGTAGGTAAAACACATCGGCTACCACATAGAAATAGCTGCAGGATTCACGTCAGCCACAGAAGAGAGGGTGAATACAAATGATGTGCCAATGGAGAAGGTAGCTCACATCGTGGTCTGGGTGTACTGTATGGCGTTTGTATACAGTGGATGGTTGGAACTCTTTCATGTGGTACACCAACACTGGGAGAATAATGTCTGCATCTTTGCGCTCCCTGACATCTGATACGTGTAACGGTCTAACTTAGGCTTCCACCAGTCAGATAGGCCCATCAGGTAAGTACATCCTGTAAGCCACAACACTTCTTAAATCACTGCCATCAATTGTATAAAAATGTGAGCAAAATCAGTCTCGCACCATTCCCTTTGTGCACAGAACATGGCCATCTGAGCCGTCACCCTCACTTGGACCATGGCTCTTCACTTCATGTTGGTTCAGCTCATGGCGCATAGGTGTCTGCACACTCCACCAGTTTTGGACACAGCCAGCTCGGTAAGTCGCACCCTTGGGAGTGTGTGACGTGAATGTACCAGCATTAAAGTTATATTAAACCTTATTATGATTACACAACAAATCCCTCTGTGATTTTTCTAGGGCAAAATTCAGCAGTCTCAAACCCACAACCACAACTTCCAGCAGCATGCACTTAAGTCAATGACCTATTCTAGGAGCAGCATGCCAAAAGCTAATGTAGGCTACCCTGTAGCAAATGTTTGTATCTCTTCAGATGCCCCTATCCCAGGTCCCAAAATACAGCTTTATAATGTTTCTCTGATCCATGGCCTACCTTACACTCATGCAGTAGTCTAACAGTCAGGGGCTCAGGGCAACTGCGTTATCATCTCTACTTCATGGTTTGGAATCTCAAGGTAGTTTGGGCTGTGTTTTCAATGCTTTTGCTGTGCTAAGGATAGAAAATAACATGTAAAGGTGTAGGAACTCATTTTTGGAACGAATCACCTCTCCTGTACAGCAGCTTTATATAAAACCCAGTTTTAAAACATTTGTCATATAGGTTGCATGCGGTTGACAGACAGGCTTATTTTCGAAAGAAGACGCCCATCTTTCGACACAAATCGGGAGATGGGCATCCTTCTCCCAGGGTCGCCCAAATCGGCATAATCGAAAGCTGATTTTCGGCGTTCCCAACTGCTTTCCGTCGTGGGGATGACCAAAGGTCCCGGGGGCGTGTCGGAGGCATAGTGAAGGCGGGACTGGGGCGTGCCTGACTCATGGGCATCCTTGACCAATAATGGAAAAAAGAAGGGCGTCCCTGACAAGCACTTGGGCAACTTTACTTGGTCCATTTTTTGTTACGACCAAGCCTCAAAAAGGTGCCCGAACTGACCAGATGGCCACCGGAGAGAATGGGGATGACCTCCCCTTACTCCCCCAGTGGTCACTAACCCCCTCCCACCTTCAAAAAAAACCTTTTAAAATATTCTTTGCCAGCCTCTATGCAAGCCTCAAATGTCATACCCAGCTCCATGACAGCAGTATGCAGGTGCCTGGAGCAGTTTTAGTGGGTGCAGTGCACTTCAGGCAGGCAGACGCAGGCCCATCCCCCCCTACCTATTACACTTGTAGTAGTAAATGTGAGCTCTTCAAAACCCACCAGAAACACATTCTACCCACATCTAGGTGCCCCCCCTTCACCCCTTAGGGCTATGGAAGTGGTGCACAGTTTGGGGAGTGGGTTGGGGGGGGGTTGGGGAGCTCAGCACACAAGATAAGGTAGCTATGCACCTGGGAACAATTTCTGAAGTCCACTGCAGTGCCCCCTAGGGTGCCCGGTTGGTGTCCTGGTATGTCAGAGGGACCAGTGCACTACAAATGCTAGCTCCTCCCACGACCAAATGGCTTGGATTTGGTCGTTTCTGAGATGGGCGTCCTCGGTTTCCATTATCACTGAAAATCGGGGATGACCATCTCTAAGGTCGACCTAAATTTCACGATTTGGGCGTCCCCGACCGTATTATCAAAACGAAAGATAGCCGCTTATTTGTTTTGATAATACGGGTTACCCCGCCCCTTCGCCAGGAAAACTTGAGCACCCCTTTCAATTGTGCCCCTCAGAGTATCTTATATTAAATGGTCAAACACTGTTCTGGAGTGCAGAGGTCTACAGAAACCTAAAGTTACAATCTGTACAACAATAGGTTACTTTTAAAACAATATGTGTACTCTAGTAGTTCCTCATATCTCTTCAGCACAAACTAACATGTGCAGTGCTGTCAACATTATATTCAGCTACTGATTGGAAGGGGGGAGTGCTTGAAGTGGGAAAACAGTACCTTAGTACAGTACCTGTTCAGAAGAAATGGATCCTCAGAAGGTTAGCGGAGATTGGGTGGCAGCACCGGTGGTTAGGAGGTGGGGAAAGTGGTTGGGAGGCAGGGCTAGTGCTGGGCAGACTTCTATGGTCTGTGCCCTGAAAATGGCAGATAAAAATCAAGGTCAGATATACATATAAAGTAGCACATATGAGTTTATCTTGTTGGGCAGACTGGATGGACCGTAAAGGTCTTTTTCTGCCGTCACCTACTATGTTACTATGTAGTACGATCACAAGAACATATAGTGGGAATGTAAAGCACCTTTGCAGCATTGCAAGTTCCATGACCCTCCAGTAGCTGTTTACACTACATTCAGCAGTGCTGCATATATCTCTATGAGGTATAAGCTGGTACTACAATGGTGGCTTAATGGTTAATACACTGGACGCTGAACTGTGCATGATGGGGTCAAATCTAGCAGTGTCTTGCTATCACCATCACAGTGTTGTTTGCTTTGAAAGGAGTGAATAATATTAGAATAAGGGCAAAAGGTGTCATCTTAACATATGTGTGAATATACACGCCCTAACTTAGTGAACATGCCTCCAGCCATGGCACACGCGCAACAAATTTCTTCACTACATAAGTATTTGGCATACTTGCACGGACCAAAGGTGAATCAAGCCCAGTATCCTGTTTTCAACAGTAGTCAAGCCAGCTGATAATGCCTTCCAAGGGCAGAAAAAGCAAGTTTAGTGCTGCTGACCTGCGCCTGCTGGCAAGCCTAATAATGGAACATGATTCCCTGTTCCCTGGTGCCTCATCCAGCGCCCCCTTCATAATGACACCACCATGCTCTGCCCAATGCATCCTGGGAAGTGCTGGGCAGGCCGTCCCTATATGTTAGGCAAAGTGTAGCCTGAGCATCTCAGGATGCCCCGTGAAGGTCAGGGTGGTACAATTTTGAAGGAGACGCTGGATGAGGAGGGAGTGTGCTCCTTTCTCCTCTACCTAAAAGGTACTGGGGGGACAGGAAGGTTCAGTTACATCACCATGGAGTATAGGGTTTGGGATGACAGATCACCTGGGGCACCAGGGCTTATCTGAATGTTGAGGGAGTCAGGGGGGCTGAAGATCCACCCAATATTCAACTCCCTGGACCTTGTGGGGAAGTCGGGGCTTGATGTCCCCTGGACTTCCTGCCCCCCCCCCCCGTTGCTGTGTCAGAGGGAGGTTGGGGACACTAGCCACCTGGGACATGATTGTTAGGGGGGTTGTGTGTTTTTCATGCATGCAAATCTGTGCTGTGCAGGGCCCCCCAACCTTCCACAATGCTCTGTAAGCTCTAACGACAGCTCTGAGCTGCTGTAGGATTTGGTGCGGGACTGTCAAGTCTCTCAAGACTTGTATAGCTGTTTCTTAAGAGTTATTTAGCTATAAGTCTCAATATCTTGAAGTATAAACCCCTAGCACATCAACACACCTAAATCTCTTGTTCTTTTCTGAACTTCCTTTATTGAATAAGATAGATGATTACTCACAGTCAGATGTTCATAAGCACAAAGGAACCCTGTAGTTTTGTGAGCTGTATCAGTGGAGAGAAGGTAGAAGTTTAACCGGGATCAGCTCGTTGAAGAGATAAGAAAGGTAGTTCCACAGTTAGAGGCAGCTCGGAGTTAGGTGTTCGGTAGTGCAGTACCCTCTTTTAGGAGGGTATTTTCAGGGTGAAAAGACTAGTGCTTTTCCAGGATCATTGCTTTGTCCTGGAGCAAAATGGATACTGTCCTCCTCATGGACAGGGGGTGGGGGTGGAGGAGCCAGAAGCTCATACAGACTCAGAGAAGAAGGAGTAGAAAGGCCAATAGGGACAAAGCCTGCCCTCGAGTGGCAAGGGCGGCTCTAGGGGGCAGCCGCTGATTGGAGGAAAAGGTCATACCTGGTTGACCTCTCAGGACAGAGATAGTAAGAATGGCCAGGAAGTGCTGGCACGTAAACAAAGAAGCCAAGCTTGGCTGAGATAGAGGAGTGATCTAAGCAGCATCACAACCAGTAGTAACAGATCTTATACAGACAGGCAAGTGGGGTTGCGTTGTGTGTGAACTACATTACACACAATGCATTGCTCACACACATACAGTATCTTAGCAGTGAAGACTGCAGCAGTCAAGATCTTTAGGAGTATGAATAGCAATGAAGGCATTAACACATTTTAGGGTCACACTATAACTAGTGCCAGGCTGTCAGGGGACAGAACAGGGAGCAGTCCCAACATTTGGTGCTCTGCCCATTGAGCATTGGGGAGGAATAAGTAATGCCCTGTTTAGCATGCATTTGCATGCTCATTGCAGTCACAGCTGCTGAGCTTATTGTTACACTTGCTTTTTGACTGTGATCATTGTGCGGAAGCACAAGTGGCCTTCACTACTGGGTTCTAGCACCTGCCTTTGCTTCTGATCATTGGGGCATCAGTTGTGTGCCACAGACCCCCCAGCCTGATAATACACTCCTTGTTATGGTGTGCACAGAAATCACAAGGACAATCATTCAAGTTATGATTGCCATCATCTTTCCTTCTTATGAATACCAGATGGTAGAAACAATATACAGTGGTGGAAATAAGTATTTGATCCCTTGCTGATTTTGTAAGTTTGCCCACTGACAAAGACATGAGCAGCCCATAATTGAAGGGTAGGTTATTGGTAACAGTGAGAGATAGCACATCACAAATTAAATCCGGAAAATCACATTGTGGAAAGTATATGAATTTATTTGCATTCTGCAGAGGGAAATAAGTATTTGATCCCCCACCAACCAGTAAGAGATCTGGCCCCTACAGACCAGGTAGATGCTCCAAATCAACTCGTTACCTGCATGACAGACAGCTGTCGGCAATGGTCACCTGTATGAAAGACACCTGTCCACAGACTCAGTGAATCAGTCAGACTCTAACCTCTACAAAATGGCCAAGAGCAAGGAGCTGTCTAAGGATGTCAGGGACAAGATCATACACCTGCACAAGGCTGGAATGGGCTACAAAACCATCAGTAAGACGCTGGGCGAGAAGGAGACAACTGTTGGTGCCATAGTAAGAAAATGGAAGAAGTACAAAATGACTGTCAATCGACAAAGATCTGGGGCTCCACGCAAAATCTCACCTCATGGGGTATCCTTGATCATGAGGAAGGTTAGAAATCAGCCTACAACTACAAGGGGGGAACTTGTCAATGATCTCAAGGCAGCTGGGACCATTGGTAACACATTACGACATAACGGATTGCAATCCTGCAGTGCCCGCAAGGTCCCCCTGCTCCGGAAGGCACATGTGACGGCCCGTCTGAAGTTTGCTAGTGAACACCTGGATGATGCCGAGAGTGATTGGGAGAAGGTGCTGTGGTCAGATGAGAAAAAAATTGAGCTCTTTGGCATGAACTCAACTCGCCGTGTTTGGAGGAAGAGAAATGCTGCCTATGACCCAAAGAACACCGTCCCCACTGTCAAGCATGGAGGTGGAAATGTTATGTTTTGGGGGTGTTTCTCTGCTAAGGGCACAAGACTACTTCACCGCATCAATGGGAGAATGGATGGGGCCATGTACCGTACAATTCTGAGTGACAACCTCCTTCCCTCCGCCAGGGCCTTAAAAATGGGTCGTGGCTGGGTCTTCCAGCACGACAATGACCCAAAACATACAGCCAAGGCAACAAAGGAGTGGCTCAGGAAGAAGCACATTAGGGTCATGGAGTGGCCTAGCCAGTCACCAGACCTTAATCCCATTGAAAACTTATGGAGGGAGCTGAAGCTGCGAGTTGCCAAGCGACAGCCCAGAACTCTTAATGATTTAGAGATGATCTGCAAAGAGGAGTGGACCAAAATTCCTCCTGACATGTGTGCAAACCTCATCATCAACTACAGAAGACGTCTGACCGCTGTGCTTGCCAACAAGGGTTTTGCCACCAAGTATTAGGTCTTGTTTGCCAGAGGGATTAAATACTTATTTCCCTCTGCAGAATGCAAATAAATTCATATACTTTCCACAATGTGATTTTCCGGATTTAATTTGTGATGTGCTATCTCTCACTGTTACCAATAACCTACCCTTCAATTATGGGCTGCTCATGTCTTTGTCAGTGGGCACACTTACAAAATCAGCAAGGGATCAAATACTTATTTCCACCACTGTACATAGACTGGCTGTTGCTTGGATCAATGTCTGGCACCATACATGGCTGTGTGTGGCAAATGTGTCTACCAGTGTGGCTATTTGCACATTTGTGAGTGCCCATTAATCGCAGAAGCCCAGGGCTGTGCCTAGGGTCTCTGGTGCCCCCCTGCAGACTATCAGTTGGCGCCCCCCCCCCCCCCTCCGTGTGGCACAAGATGGCAAGGCTTACAAGCCTTTCTTGCGAAATATTTGATCGCAAATAATTTTTTATGATTTTTAACCATAAAAATGATCGCTCACCACTTGCCACACTGACAGGAATTGTCAGCAATATTCTTAGAAAACAAATTGCTTTACATTGCAAAATAAGATAGCAGATGTAAATTCTCAAAGTGGACATATTCCAAACACTAAAATGAAAATAAAATGATTTTTTTTCTACCTTTGTTGTCTGGTGACTTTGTTTTTCTATCCATATTGGTCCGAGTCTCTGATTCTGCTGCTCTCTATCTGTTCTCTTAACTCCATTTCCAGGGCTTCCTTTCCATTTCTTTACTTTCCTCCTTTCTTCTTCATTTCTTGCCCTACATCCATAAGTAAAAGCTGTGTCCTCCTCTGTGGAATTGACTAGAGGAGGTATAACGTGGGTCCAGCTTTGCCTATTTTCTCTATCCATGTGCAGTTTTCTCCTTTCTTCCCTTTCCCTCATCTCCATCCATGTGCATCTTCTTTTTTCTTTCCTCACCTCCATCCATGTCCAGCACTTCTCCTCTCTCATCCCCTCCATCCATGTTCAGCATTTCTCCTCTCTCGTCTCTCCCCTGTATCCATATAAAGCAATAATTCTCTCTCCCCTCTCCTCCATCCAAGACCAGCATTTCTCCCCGCCAACTCCTCCATCCATCCATTTCCAAAGAGCTCTCTTCCCTGCCCTTCCCTCTCATCCATGTCCAGCAATTCTCCTCTCTCCCCTGAACCACATAAAAGCCAGAAACTGTGCAATCTCTGCAGCACTGTTTCAGGCTTGGGCAGATCCAAGTGGGCCTTACAGTCATTCCCTTCTGTCATTCTCCATATCTCTCTCACCCAGACTAAGCAGTATATCATCTTTAACTACCAATAGGGTGAGCAGATGCCTTTCTGCCAGGTCATACAGAACAGAAGCCAGCGCTGGATTCGTTTTTAAGTTCTTTCTCAAAGGCACTTTCTGCACAGACATAAAAAGGTTAATAAATAAAAACAAACAAAATCCATAACCTAAAAACAAACACAAAAAAGCACTGACTCTAAAGTTTAGCAATTTCATTAAAGCAAAATGTATTTTCACATATCACAAACTCTTCCTATCCAAGCAGAATGTTCTATATTTATTTATTTATTGCATTTGTATCCCACATTTTCCCACCTCTTTGCAGGCTCAATGTGGCTTACAATACATCACGAATGGTGGAAATATATAAGAAATAAACATTTAGTAATTACACACAAAAAAAGCAATCAGATTTTCACTTACCAGCTCTTCAACACAACTAAACTTCCTCTTTGAACCTACTGTTTGAACCATCAGCCAATGAAATGGCTTTTAGCTGTAGCTATCTCAGGTTACCTGATAAGATAATTATGCACACATCATTGCACTCATGCCCTCCTCTCAGTGTACATGCTCAAAAAAACAACAACTTTGAACCACTTACAGATTTTAACAAACAATTACACTGTTTATTTTTTATTTCTCCCCAGTCTCACTTGCACACCTCCCTCCAAATCTGTTCTCTTTAATCTGAATGTTGTTCACTTCAAGCGCACCCCGAATGAGAAGTTGTTCCCACACCAAAGACATACATAGCACTGGTTGTATTCTTTTAAGCAACTTCAGCAGAGGTGTCTGCCTCACTTAGCACTGCTGGGCTGCCTTCACTTTCTTTTTTTTTTTTTTTCTTTTTTTTATTTATTCATTTCAAAATAAATTCAAGCATTATATCTTGATTACAGATAAAGACGATTTAGTATCTTGGTAAATTCTTAAAAAATACATCAAAAAAAAAAAAAAAGAAAAAGAATTATTATAACAAGAAGATCATTACTCGTCTATAGTCCACAATATAGGGGGAGAATTTCACAATTTTTAGGCAAACATTCCAATTTTTGAAGCTAACTTCAAAATTTAACAAATGGAGGCTGATATAAGGATACCGAGCAATATACAATTATTATGGAGTTGAAGTTATTAATGTTCCTGATAATGGAGGATGTAAGTCTCTCAACTTTGTCTCCAAAAAAGAGTTTAATTGAGTAGCCTCAAAAAATACATACTTAATTGAATTAAGTTTTATCACGCACTTGCAGGGAAAGTTCAGCCAAAATAAGGCACCAAGTTGTATTGCCTTAGGTCTCAGTTTCAGAAAATCCTGTCTTTTCTTTTGAGTGTTTCTAGAGACATCCGGATACATTCTTATCTTGCAATTTAGGAAATCAGGTCTCTTATTTAGGAAAAATTGTTTAAGGATCCAGTCTCTATCCGGTTGGAGTATGAAAATCACTTTAAGTGTTGCTGTTGTTAAACCCTCATTGTCTCCTTCAATAATCTGAGTCAAATTTAAGTCCAATGATTGGGTTTTAACTTCCTCCCTTTGTGAAGAATCTTTCTTGCGAAACGGTTCTATATAGAAAATCTTTGAAATAGGTGGATGTGTTTTTTCTGGTATTTTTAAGACTTCTGTTAAATATTGCTTAAAGGTTATCAATGGGGAAATAGCAACTTGTTTAGGAAAATTTATCAGTCTGAGAGCATTTGAACGTTGATAGTTCTCCAGTACTTCAATCCTATTTTGAAGATACATATTCTCTTTTATTAAATTTATTTGTATTTGTTGAGAGTTTTTAATTACAGAAGAATTAGTTTCAACTTCCTTGCCCACAGATTTTAACTTCATGTCCATTTCAGTGATCCTTTCATTATCTAGTGTGGATTTCTGATTTAACTGAGTAAATTGTTGAGTGAATGAGGCTTCTAAACCTACAAGCGCCTCCCATATGTTATCCAAAGTTATTTGTTGGGGCTTTTCAGGTAGAAACGACTTACTTGAAAAATCAATCGTTGAGGTTGCAGGCAAAGTTGACCGACCTCCTACCGCTCCAAGCTCTTCCACAGGAACAATCTCTCCTCTCTGCACTTCTGCGTCCTCCACAGAAGGAGTCCTCGGCTTCTCAAACGCCGTCTCAGGGCCCGTGCCAGAAAACCCCGTCGCGACTTGCGCATCAAGGGGTCTCTGGACCGAAATCGACGTTGTAGCCGGCATAGGAGGAGGAAGCCTCATCTCGGGGCTGAAGGATATTTCGTGTTCAAGCTGGGGGAACGGGAGACCTCTCCCTAAACCCTCCAGCAGCGAAGCAGTCCCCGACGCTATGCTCGGTAAAAGAAAGTGCTCCATCGTTCCAGCTCTTGGTAAGGTGGGAGTAACGGGGCTTGCTCGCGCTTTACCTCTCCTTTTAGGCATAATGTTTAAAATTTCAAGGTAATTGAGGCAAAAATGTTACAGGAGTAGAGCGAAAAACCGCGGAGCTTTCTTCCCAACATCTTACTCGGCCGCCATCTTGGAATTCTCTGCCTTCACTTTCTGATGCGGGAAGGGCAGGGGGGAGAGGAGAACCACAACTTCAGGTAAAAAATTTTGCAAGTGAACGGAGCGGCGCCCTCCAGAGGTCGGCGCCCCCCTGCAGTGCTCACCTCGCTTACCGTGTTGGCATGGCCCTGCAGAAGCCCTTATTGCAACATATCGATAAGTTTGGAAGGGCAGTGGTGCTTCTAGTGTGCGTCCCTCCCTGTTTAGTGATAAGTACTGTGGCTGTTCTACCCTTGACAGGTGGCCATAGGAACTGTGATCTCCAAGGCCCGCCTCAGTTTGGTCAACCAAATACATATCTGAATATGGGAATGCCATGTGGTGCAGAGAAAAGCACTATGGGATGTAAAAGTGTCTTCTGTTCTCAGGCCTTTTTAACATACAGTAGGCTCATGTTGTGCAGAATGTGACAGAAGGGCTTGCTGAGTCTCACACACTGGGTGGGATAGTTGGCATCCTGTGGCCCTTTCTGCACCTCAGGGATACATTCTGTCCAGTGTGGCATCAGCCAAAAGGATGCCATGTCATTCTGATGTGGTCCTCTATCTCCTACAGCTGTGTCATATATGCAGCACTACACATTCATCATACACAGCAAAGTATGTAGACTGACTGATATCCTATCCTCTCCACTGTGGCTCAGTCTCATACCAAAGTTCGGGAGTCTTCCAGAGTCTTCTTCCAAAATACACCACTAAAGGTCCACAGCCTATATATACCCTCACAGTTGATCCCTGATATGACACGATGTATCGTGTACTCTGTCTGGACAATGTGGGAAAACCAAAACCACAAGGAGACATAGCACTACTTTTCCTTCAGTGAGGGTTCACACTAGACCGAGAACCCAGCTCTAAGGCCAAATCTATGCCAGACATGGGAGGCTATGAACAACCTGAACACACATCCACAAAGCACTAGTCTAGGTGTGAAAGGGACATGTTACTGGACAAATAAAAAGACCAAGCAGTAAAAGTGAAGGCTTTACTGGTACAACCTAGAGCTCAGCACTGATAACAGATGTTCTTAAATCCATAAAGGCTGAAGCTCAATAGTGAAGCCTACAGAGACATCCAGTAGGCCTTGTGTTAATCCCACTTACCATCAACAGGCATGACCCAAACACATGGGCCATGTGAATGGTCCACAAATACACCTGATGCCTATTGTATCAAGTGGCTTCATAAATGTACATGTCTAGGTGTGTGTGTGTAGTCCAAGATCTAGCCAGCCCCCCCCCCCCCTTGCTGGGGAAAGTCAATGTTCCTTTATATGGGAAGTGTTGCTGCTGTACCCTTGGATGGGCATTGGTGGAAGTTTGTAGAAGACAATAGATATTGATGTTAAACAGCAGAAGCTAACTATGAATAATAATCATTAACCTTAACCTTACATTCAGTGTGGGTGACCATGCTAAGGAACTACCTGTGGAATGTGCCGTTATAATGTGATGATCAAAGTGGCTCCTCTTTGACCTATGTGTGGTACCCCAGCTACTATTGCTTACATCAAGGTGCCAAAGGACATCCACCTAATGACTATGTTAAGCAAATGTTTCACTCACCACTTAAGGACAGGAGAGCCCTAGAATACTGCTCTTGTGGTCCCAATTATGAGTTATACCTAACAAAGTGGAAGGCACACAGTGTATATGACTGAACTGTAAACATGCTCTCTCTGTCCACATTGCAAACACCGTTCTTCCATACTATCACATGTATTGCACATGTCTCCTATGGGTACATTCAAATAGAATAATGCAGGACGTTAGCAAAATAACATTCATAAAATCTCAATACACATCTTACATTCTGTTGGTATATTACTTGGGTGACTAAGAGGGACATTATCGAACAAGGGCGTCCATCTCTAAGAGTGCCCATCTCCGGGGCCGGCCCCAGGAAGGGGAGGAGCCGACCGTATAATCGAACAAGATGGGTGGCCATCTTTCGTTTTGATAATACGGTCCAGCCCACCCAAATCCCAACATTTAGGCCGACCTTAGAGATGGGCGAACTCGGTTTTCGGCAATAATGGAAACCGAGTCCAGCCATCTCAAAAACGACCAAATCCAAGGCATTTGGTCGTGGGAGGGGCCAGCATTCGTAGTGCACTGGCCCCCCTCACATGCCAGGACACCAACCGGGCACTCTAGGGGCACTGCGGTGGACTTCATAAATTGCTCCCAGGTGCATAGCTCCCTTACTTTGGGTGCTGAGCCCCCCAAATCCCCCCAACAACCCACTACCCACAAATGTACAACACTACCATAGCTCTAAGGGGTGAAGGGGGGCACCTACATGTGGGTACAGTGGGTTTCGGGTAGGTTTTGAAGGACTCCCATTTACCACCACAAGTGAAAAAGGTGTGGGGGGGGGGGATGGGCCTGGGTCTGCCTGGCTGAAGTGTACTGCACCCACTAAAACTGCTCCAGAGACCTGTATACTGCTGCGATGGACCTGAGTATGACAGTTGATGCTGGCATAGAGGCTGGCAGAAAAAAGTTTTTAAAGTTTTATTTTAGGGTGGGAGGGGGTTAGTGACCACTGGGGGAGTCAGGGGAGGTGATTCCCGATTCTCTTTGGTGGTCATCTGGTCAGTTCGGGCACTTATTTGAGGCTTGGTCCTAAAAATAAATGGACCAAGTAAAAGCGGCCAAATGCTCGTCAAGAGCGCCCTTCTTTTATCCATTATCGACCGAGAGCGCCCATGTGTTAAGCACGCCCCCATCCCGCCTTGGGTACGCTGCCGACATGCTACCGTGAACTTTGGCCGGCCCCACGACGGAAAGCAGTTGAGGGCGCCCAAAATCGGCTTTCCATTATGCCGATTTGGGCACACTGAGAGAAGGCCGCCCATCTCCCGATTTGTGTCGGAAGATGGTCGCTCTTCTCTTTCGAAAATGAGCTGGAAAGGCTGCAGGGAGTTTCAATTTCCTCATTGTACCCTTCATAGAGGGCTACTTCCAGTGGTGTGTATCATCCAGCAGAGATCTTTCCCCTGTGTCAGTCACGGAAATGTAACATAGAGGGGCATTTTCAAACGGGGACACCCATCTCTAAGGGTGCCCATCTCTAAAGACGGTGCCGCGAAGGGGCGGGGCAACCGTATTATCGAAACAAGATGGGCGGCCATCTTTCATTTCGATAATACAGTCAAGGATGCCCAAATGTCAACATTTAGGTTGAACTAAGAGATGGCCAGCCTAAATGTTGAGATCATCGACCTTAGAGATGGGAGAACTCGGTTTTCGGTGATAATGGAAACCGAGGACGCCCATCTCAAAAATGACCAAATCCAAGCCATTTGGTCGTGGGAGGAGCCAGCATTTGTAGTACACTGGTCCCCCTCACATGCCAGGACACCAACCAGGCACCCTAAGGAGCACTGCAGTGGACTTCAGAAATTCCTCCCAGGTACATAGTTCCCTTACCTTGGGTGCTGAGCCCCCCCAAAACTCTGTAAAACCCACTCCCCACAATTGTACACCACTACCATAGCCCTTAGGGATGAAGGGGGCACCTACATGTGGGTACAGTGGGTTTGTGGTGGGTTTTGGAGGGTTCACATTTACCACCACAAGTGTAACAGGTAGGGGGGGATGGGCCTGGGTCCGCCTGCCTGAAGTGCACTGCACCCACTAAAAACTGCTCCAGGGACCTGCATACTGCTATGATGGAGCTGGGTATGACATTTGAGGCTGGCATAGAGGCTGGAAAAAATGTTTTTAATTTTTTTTTTAGGGTGGGAGGGGGTTGGTGACCACTGAGGGAGTAAGGGGAGGTCATCCCTGATTCCCTCCGATGGTCATCTGGTCAGTACGGGCACTTTTTTTGAGGCTTGGTCGTGAAAATAAATGGGCAAAGTAAATTTGGCCAAATGCTTGTCAGGGACACCCTTCTTTTTTCCATTATTGGCCGATGATGCCCATCTCTTAACCACGCCCCAGTCCCACCTTCGGTATGTTGCTGATACGCCCCCGTGAACTTTGATCGTCCCCGCGACGGTCTGCAGTTTAGGGCGCCCAAAATCGGCTTTCGATTATGCCTATTTGGGTGCCCCCGAGAGAAGGACGCCCATCTCCCAATTTGTGTCAGAAGATGAGCGCCCTTCTCTTTTGAAAATAAGCTAGATAGTAGCATAGTAGATGACGGCAGAGAAAGACCTGCATGGTCCATCTAGTCTGCCCAACAAGATAAACTCATATGTGCTACTTTTGTGTATATCTGACCTTGATTTGTATCTGCCATTTTCAGGGCACAGACCGTAGAAGTCTGCCCAGCACTAGCCCCGCTTCCCAACCACTAGCCACGCCTCCCACCACCGGCTCTGCCACCCAATCTCTGCTAAGCTTCTGAGGATCCATTCCTTCTGAACAGGATTCCTTTATGTTTATCCAACGCATTTTTGAATTCCATTACCGTTTTCATCTCCACCACCTCTCGCGGGAGGGCATTCATAGTTAGTTGCTGACAGAGGAGGAAGGGTTGCCAGAGGCTCTGTCGGTGGCAGGAGGGAAGGGAGCAAGGTCCCTGGGGCGTGTTCTCCAGGACAGGCCCAGGCTATGGGGCCTCCTGGACTCAGGGACCAGAAGGCCAAGAAAAGTGGTTCCCTCTCTGACAGGGTTTCAGAGAGGAGGGAAAGGAGCCCTGTGGATCGAAGAGCGCAGGCTTCCACGGGAGGAACCCAGACCGGTACCCCCCCGCCCACACACACACACAGTGGCACGCCAGCTAGCAGGTGAGGGGGGGAGAGAGCTGGGGGAGGCCCCAGAGAAGAGCAGGTTGGAGAAGGAGAGGGAGGAGAGAGAAGAGGCAATGGAGATTTGCCGGGAGGCCCTACCGGTGTCAGAGGAGGAGAACAGTGACTCTTCAGAGGAGGAAGATTTCATGGACTATTGCCAGGATCCAGAGGACCCGGCTAGTGGCCTGATTAACAGGGTGAGGAAGATAAAAAGTACGGAAAAGGAGGTGGTGGAATTGGGGAAGCGGGTTAAGATGGTGAAAGCCCTGTGCAAACTAGCCCCAGTGGAGCACCGCAAGACCTATACAAAGGAGGTAACCTGCTTAAGCTTCTTCAAAAGAAAGAACATTTGCTGGGGGCATTGAAAAAGGGCTCTGAGAACCCTCTGAGAGAAGTTTACATCAACCGGGAAAGGATGGCCTCGGGGGAGGGGGGGAAGGCTCTGACAACCTCCAGTCACAACAGCAAACAGAGAAGGAGAGTAGGAGCTCAGACCTTAGATCCCAAAACACCCAGGCCTCAGGGGAGCTCCCTGGGGGGCCCAGCACCCAAAAGACATTACAGTATATGCAGTACCTTGCTAGTCAGTCAGGGCCAGTGTTGCCAGGTGGGCGGTTTTACCGCCCAATTGGGCGGTTTTCCGCGACCCGCCGCGGGAAATTTTTGCCCGCGGCGGGTTGCGGTTTTTTGGGCTGTTTTTGGCCTTCAGGGCGGTTTTTTCGGCCGCGGGGGGGCGGGGTTAGTGACGTTTTTGGGTGGGGTTAATGACATTTTGGGCGGGGTTAGTGACGTGGGAGGCGGGGCCGATGACGTGGGAGGCGGGGCCGATGACGGGGAGGCGGGGCCGATGACGGGGAGGCGGGGTTGATGACGGCGGGGGCGGGGGTGATGACGCGGGGGTGGGGGTGTCAGGGGCGGGGTTTGTGTTTGGGCGGGTTTTGGGCTGTTTTTTGGGCTCGATCGGGCTGGAAAAAAATTTTCCACCTGGCAACCCTGGTCAGGGCCCCTTCTGGCAGCTTCTGGAGCAAGCAGGACTGGAAGTGGGGCTGGAGAGACATCCTCATTAAGGGAACCTGAGGGTGAAAGAACTGAAGAGGAAAAAAAGTTTTAAAATCCAGACTTTTCATCTTGAAGAAACAGGAGATGGAAGTTCAGGAGAGAGATTCTTTTCTACACCAGTGATGGTGGAAGCAGAAGTAGAAAACTTACTTGAACAAGAAGCAAGAGGTTGGCAGAGGCAGTTGCAGCCACAGGTTGTTTTGTGCCCATTGCCTGCAGCAGGAGTAGAAGGCAGGAGAAAAACACTGACTCCATTGCAGTTGGGGAGGCCCCACCCACACAGCACTGAAGGACGGTCACAGCCAGTCAGGCTGCAGCACTGCCAAAGATTGAGAATGGTGATGGTTTAGCAGAGGAAAACCGGTTAAAAGAGAGTGCTGGACGAAAAGCAGGCGAAAAGGAGCAGCTATCGATGAGGAAGGCACAGGAGGATCAGTGTTTTCAACAAACCAGCTTGGAACAGACTGACAAGGAGAAATTAGATCTTACCTTCTAATTTGCTTTCCTTTAGTCCCTCCGGACCGGACCAGGATTGGACTGATGGGTTGTGCACGCCTACCAGCAAGTGGAGACTGAGAAAATTCTAAGACTAGAGAGCCAATGAGAACCCTGGCCATGTGACCCTAGCCTCAGTATTTGACTAACAAAGCAGGAAAGAAAGAAATACGAGACTTCTGTGCCACATGGAATCCTAGCAGCCACAAAGCACCCGGCAAGGCCAGGTATCAGAGCTCACCAACAACTCTTACCAGAGAAGTGGTATGGCCCGATTTGTATTAGAGCTCACCAGCAACTCTCACCAGAGAAGTGGTATGGCTTACTTAAAGTTTCACATATATATACTAGCATGGCTTACTTAAAGGTTCACATATATATATTGTAAATGATCCTTCCCTCCGCCTGAGGGTCCTCGGGATCCCCCTTCACCCTTGCTACTCAACTTCCTGGTTCACTGCAGTCCACAGGGCAGGGCTCAAAGAAATCAACTTCAAAGCAAAACTACCAAGTTCTTTATTTTGCTTGGGGATCCAACAGTCCAGCAGTTCAAAAAGACAAAATACTTGAAGTAAAAAAAAACCTCACACTTCCCCCTGTTGCTCCTCTCAGGGGTACAAACACAGCAAGAAAAAGAAATAACTTTTAACTCCCAGGCTTCCAGCACCCAGCTGGGTTCCTTTCAGACAGTTTTATAGCCCTGGGTCTTCTTTCTCCCCCCTCTCCCTTTCTCTTCCTTGGGAGGGGGCAAAACACTGCAAGCAGTTCCAACAAAAAAAACAAACACAGTTCTTGAGGCTTCAGCACCCAGCTCAAACCCCTTCAGCTTCTTTTAGGCTTTTTAGCCACAGTTCACACTCCACCTTCCTCCTGCTGGGGCTCAGCCCACTCTGATAAAATCTCTCATCCCTCTTCAACCAGAACTCTTTAAACTCACAGTTCAATCACAGCCTGAGCTCTGGAAAATGAAAAGGCCCCACCCATCTGGGTCACTCTCTCTAAGCACTGACCCATCCACCCACATGACCTTTCCTCTTTCCTCTCTTAGCCCAGTTACCATACCATGAAGTTACCTGGTCCCTTATTTTGTTACCTAAGGAGTGAGCCCAGGCTGAGAGGTCCATAGGCTCTTCCTTGCTCTCCTCTCTTTCTCTCTGCCCAGCTTCTTGATACTCCATGGGCTCCCCGTCCCACCCACTTTGCAGCTGTTCCTCTTTCCCTTGATTACCCTGCAGGGGCACCACCCTTTCCTTGTTAGAGTTCTCCCCCTGTTCCTGCTGGGGAAGGTAATCTCTGTACCAGGCTTTGCCCCGAGGTTGCTGGGAAATGTAGTCTCTTCCTCTCCGCCATTTTACAGGGGTCACGAACCTTTCTCTGCTCTCTCTCGGGGGATGCTGGGTAATGTAGTCCTTTCCCCTCCACCCTTTTCTAGGGGGCATTACTACTTCTCTCGCTCTCTGGGGATGGAATGGAGGCAAGGCTCTGTTCTGCTTATGTCTGCTCGTGAGCCGCCTCCCTTCTTCCTCTTCCACTTCCATCTTATCTACCCCCAGGTCCTCTCCTTCACATACCCCACCCCTTAAGAGACTGCCCCTCTCCTGAACCCTAGGTGCTGTATCCTCCTCTCCCATTCGGGATAAAGCATCGACATTGCTCAGGGCACTGCCTGGTCGATACTCTACCGAATAGCGGAACGGCTGCAGAGCCAGGTACCACCGCATGAGGCGAGAGTTATTGTTCTTCATTTGATTAAGCCATTTTAGAGGCGCATGATCGGTGACCAGCTTAAACTCTCTTCCCTCCAAGTACACCTGACAGGCCTGGACTGCTCACCTAATGGCCAAACACTCTTTTTCAATGGTGGAGTAGTGAATTTCATGTGGGAAGAGCTTTCTACTCAGGTACAACACTGGATGCTCTTCCCCCTCATGATCCTGGGACAATACCGCTCCCAGCCCTACCCCGGAAGCATCTGTCTGCAGGATAAAGCTTTTCCCAAAATCAACCGCTTTTAACACGGGTTCCTGACACAGGGCCCTACTGAGTGTTTCTATCGCCCGGGCCCCTTCATCCTCCCACTTCAATTGATTGGGCTTCTTGCCCTTCAGCATGTCAGTAAGGGGTGCTGATAGGGTAGAGAAATGGGGGATAAACCGTCTGTAATACCCTATGAGCCCCAGGAACCCCCTTAGCTGCTTCTTAGTGCTAGGCCGGGGAAACTCCTGGACACTCTGGACCTTGTCAATCAGCGGCCTGACTTCGCCTTGTCCTACCATATACCCCAGATATTTCACTCTTCTTTGGGCAAAGTGGCACTTCTCCAGATTCAGGGTTAGCCCGGCCTCGCGGAAGGAGCCCAACACCGCTCGGACTTGCAGATTTCCTGCTACACATGCTTAAAAATGCTGAAAGCAATGCTGAGCTCAAGGGTCTCGATGTTGACTCCTTGGTCATTGAGCACATCCAGGTCAACAGACTCGGGCCACATGGGTCGGCCAGTCCCTGCTGTGAATAACCACATCATCCATGTATGCGGCTGCATAAGCTTGATGCGGTCGCAGCACCCTGTCCAGCAGGCGTTGGCAACTGGCCGAGGCCGAGTTCAACCCAAAAGGCAGCCACTTAAATTGGTACAGCCCCTGGGGCGTCCGGAAGGCTGTCTTAGGCTGAGCTTCCTCGGACGGGGGGATTTGCCAATATCCCTTGGTCAAGTCCAGCGTGGTGAGAAACTGTGCCGTGCCCAGCCGATCTAACCATTCATCAATATGGGGCATGGGGTAGGCATCGGTCTGCGCAATAGTGTTTAGCTGACGGAAATCAATGCAGAACCGCCATGACCCATCTGGTTTTGGCACCAGCACCACCGGACTCGACCAAGGGCTGTTCGACTCCTCAATCACCCCAAAGCCTTACATCTCATGAACCTGCCGCATGATCTCCTGCCTTTTTTGGGGGGACAGCCTGTACGGCCGCTGTCTCACCACCTTTCCCTCCTCTATTACAATTTCGTGTTGTAACACGTGGGTTTTCCCCGGACAGGGGGTAAGGACATCTAGGAACTCCTTCAGGAGCTTTTGCATTTCTTTTTTCTGGGAACCCCTTAACTGGTTGTCAATGTCGGGTACCCCGGTCCGAAAAATCTCATCTATCTGGGGCCCCAGGTCCTCCTCGGCTTCCTCTTTAGCTAGAGCCTGCAACCCTTTCCTTTCGACCCAAGGCTTCATCAAATTCACGTGAAAGGTCTGCTTCTTCCCAGCCCCACGGGACACTTCATAAGTCAGAGGACCCAGTCTCCTATGCACCACCCAGGGTCCCCTCCACCTGCTTTCAAACTTATGCGGGTCTTCAGACACTAATATGAGGACCTTATCCCCCTCCTGAAACTCCCTCTCCTTAGTGCCCTGATCATAATACTCCTTCTGTTTCTCTTGACTCTGTCTAAGCTGTTCTTGCGAGTATTCCTTTAGCCGCTCGAGCCTTCCTCTCAAATCCTGTAGGAAGGTGTCCACTGATTCTTCCCCTGTCTCCGGGGCCACCCACTGTTCTCTCAGGATATCCAGGATCCCCCTTGGTGGTCTCCCGAACAGGAGTTCAAAAGGCGCTACCCCCAAGGAGGACTGAATGGACTCCCGGCAGGCATATAGCACAAAGGGGAGCAACTGATCCCAGTTCTCTAACTCGGTCCCCAGCCCTCTCTTCAGCATCCCCTTAAGGGTTCGGTTAAACCTCTCCACCAGCCCATTTGTTTGGGGGTGATATGCTGAAGTCCTCACATGGTGTATCTGAAAGGCCTCCCACACCCGCTGTAAGGTTCGGGACATGAAGTTAGATCCCCGGTCGGTCAGTACTTCCCTGGGAAACCCTACCTCGCAAAAGAGTTTAATTATCTCTGCCGCTATAACCTTAGCTGAGATATTCCTTAGAGGAATGGCCCACGGGAATCGTGTAGCGACATCCATTACTACCAGGACATACTTGTGGCCCCTTTTGGACTTAGTGACTGGGCCGATAATGTCCATAGCTATACGAATTAGGGGCTGACTCACTCGGGGCAAAGGACATAAGGGGGCCCGGGGAGGTAGGCGATCGGACACCTTCTGGCAATTCGGACAAGATCTACAGTACCCTTCCACCTCCTTGTACACCCCGGGCCAGTAGAACCTATCCAGTACCTGCTCCAATGTGGCTTGTGTCCCCTTATGCCCTCCTAAGGGGTGATCGTGGGCCATGCGCACTACCAGGGGTCTGAATGCACGGGGTATCACCAATTGGGTCCCTCCTTCGGGACTTTCCCAGGTGGGCCTCACCCTATACAACACCCCGTCGTTTACTACAAATCTTGGGACCTGGCTACCGTCCTCCCTCCGGGCACTTTCCCAAGCGAATTCTAGAGTAGGATCAGACTCTTGTTCCCTGGGGAAGTGGGGGAACTGCTCTTTGAGGCGGCATATGTCTCGGGGTATATAGGCTGCCCTTTCGCCCTGGTCAAAGGCCTCCCTGTGTTCCCTTTTCTCCGCCCTTCTGTCTGCCCTCGCTTTGCGAGCCTTCCCGGGCTCCCCCACCACCTCCCCCTGAAAAGGGAAAATTTGGTCTAGATTGGGCTCTGATGCCTGGCGCTCTCGGGCCTGCGCACGAGTGGTCACCATAACCCTCTTATTCTCTATACAATCTGCGAACGGGGGCCAATCCCTGCCCAAAATCAACTCTTGGGGCAACCTGGGCAAAATCGCTATGGCTAGCTTAATCTTCCCTGTGGGACCCATAATGCTCACCTGGTGCAACCTATACGGGGTGCTGGCCCCATGGATACACTGGATCACAACCTGCCCGTCATAAGCCCCCCCATCAGGCACTCTGGTCCCCCTTATCTTCTCCCACAGGGCTCTTGACATCATAGACTGATCTGCCCCGGAGTCCAACAGGGCCTTTACCGTGATGCCCTCCACCCCTACCTCCTGGGTATAACTAGACTGGGCACTGGGGGAGACTCGTGAGTTCCAGCCCGCTCGACCAGGACACTGGCTTTGAAAATGCCCCGTCCCTCCACACTGATAGCAGTGGCGCTCTTTGGACAGCCCTGCCCCCTTAATGTTCCTTCCCTGAGGAAGAGGGCCTTTAGCCCGGGACAGCACAGGGCCTTCCCCTGGACCTCCCTTTTTGGTCAGGCATGGAAAACCCCGGCCCTCGGGAGAGCTAACACTGGCTTTTCCTCCCCCCGGGTCTTTCCCGACCTTACCCCAGTGTTTGGCTTCTAAACAGCTCTCTAGGCTCCCCACCGCTTCCTCTAAGATAGTACATCCCCTCCGTACAACCAGTACCCTTACCTCCTCAGGTAGGGCTTGCAGGAATTGTTCTAGCACTATTTCCTGTAGGATATCTTCCACTGTACGTCCCTCTGGCTCTAGCCACTTCTTCGCTAGGTCCATCAATTTTGTGGCTAGGCCCTTGGGGGACTCCCCTTTCCCCCAAGCTAGGGCCCTAAATTGCCTACGATAGGCCTGGGCACTAAGCCCATACCTATCCCGGATGGCCTCTTTCACCCTGTGGTAATTCCCCGCATCTATAGGCGATAGTCCATGGAAAGCCGCTAATGCCTCCCCTGATAGAGAGGGGGCTAGACGAATGGCCCATTGTTCTTGAGGCCATTTAGCGGCCACCGCCACCCTCTCGAAAACACACAAAAAGTCATCTACATTGTCCTGCTCTGACAGTTTACCCCAGGTGAGCCAGTTCATGTGATAAGGGCCTACCATGCTTGTCCCATCAACAGTCAAGTCCCGGTCTCTTGCCCCACTCACGGCTCCCTGGGCGTGTGCTCCCCTCTGCAGGAACTCCTGGAACATGTCCAGCACCGGCTGCTGCTGGGCTCGATTAGCCGCCAAGGAGTCCCCGATCATCTTTTCAGCCAACTCATGCTGTTTCTGGAACTGCAGGGTCATCCAAGCAAAGACTTCCTTAGGATCCATCGCGGGTGCCGCTGCCGTCACCTACAAAGAGGGCACAAAAAAAAACTCTCCAAGTGCAATAGCTTAACACCTGGGCCCCGCGGCCACTTCCCGCTCACCTCCACTCCACCCCTGCTCCCGTATGCGCTTACCGGAAGCAGAGATGAGTCTGTGCTGCTCTCAGCGTTGGCCCGTCGGCGGGCTTCGGGCTCCCCACGGGTCAGCCTTCCTTCTGCGTGGACGTCCTCTATGGATCCCACCACTGCCACCACTTGTAAATGATCCTCCCCTCCGCCTGAGGGTCCTCGGGATCCCCCTTCACCCTTGCTACTCAACCTCCTGGTTCACTGCAGTCCACAGGGCAGGGCTCAAAGAAATCAACTTCAAAGCAAAACTACCAAGTTCTTTATTTTGCTTAGGGATCCAACAGTCCAGCAGTTCAAAAAGACAAAATACTTGAAGTAAAAAAAAACTCACACTTCCCCCTGTTGCTCCTCTCAGGGGTACAAACACAGCAAGAAAAAGAAACAACTTTTAACTCCCAGGCTTCCAGCACCCAGCTGGGTTCCTTTCAGACAGTTTTATAGCCCTGGGTCTTCTTTCTCCCCCCTCTCCCTTTCTCTCCCTTGGGAGGGGGCAAAACACTGCAAGCAGTTCCAACAAAAAAAACAAACACAGTTCTTGAGGCTTCAGCACCCAGCTCAAACCCCTTCAGCTTCTTTTAGGCTTTTTAGCCACAGTTCACACTCCACCTTCCTCCTGCTGGGGCTCAGCCCACTCTGATAAAATCTCTCATCCCTCTTCAACCAGAACTCTTTAAACTCACAGTTCAATCACAGCCTGAGCTCTGGAAAATGAAAAGGCCCCACCCATCTGGGTCACTCTCTCTAAGCACTGACCCATCCACCCACATGACCTTTCCTCTTTCCTCTCTTAGCCCAGTTACCATACCATGAAGTTACCTGGTCCCTTATTTTGTTACCTAAGGAGTGAGCCCAGGCTGAGAGGTCCATAGGCTCTTCCTTGCTCTCCTCTCTTTCTCTCTGCCCAGCTTCTTGATACTCCATGGGCTCCCCGTCCCACCCACTTTGCAGCTGTTCCTCTTTCCCTTGATTACCCTGCAGGGGCACCACCCTTTCCTTGTTAGAGTTCTCCCCCTGTTCCTGCTGGGGAAGGTAATCTCTGTACCAGGCTTTGCCCCGAGGTTGCTGGGAAATGTAGTCTCTTCCTCTCTGCCATTTTACAGGGGTCACGAACCTTTCTCTGCTCTCTCTCTCGGGGGATGCTGGGTAATGTAGTCCTTTTCCCTCCACCCTTTTCTAGGGGGCATTACTACTTCTCTCGCTCTCTGGGGATGGAATGGAGGCAAGGCTCTGTTCTGCTTATGTCTGCTCGTGAGCCGCCTCCCTTTTTCCTCTTCCACTTCCATCTTATCTACCCCCAGGTCCTCTCCTTCACAATATATACCAGCAATTGGGTACCCCAGCAACTCTCACCAGAGAAGTGGTATGTCCCTTTTGTAGGAAAGCTCACCAGCAACTCCTACCAGAGAAGTGGTATGGCTCACTTGAATTAGAACTAACCAGCAACTCTCAGCACAGAAGTGCTAAGGACCTCAGTTCTATACATATCTAGATATATAAATATATACATACATATATATTCCAGCAACTGAACCCACCAGCAACTCCGACCAGAGACGTGGCATGGTCCACTTAAAGACCTATATATGTACAAGTGTCTTTTTTCTTTTTTTTGAATACCCCGTTGAAAAAGTGACAAAATATGGGAGGGGCCTGGTCCGGTCCGGAGGGACTAAAGGAAAACAAATTAGCAGGTACGATCTAATTTCTCCTTCCTTAGCGTCCCTCCGGACCAGACCAGGATTGGACTGATGGGAAGTACCAAAGCAGTAACCTTAAGGGAGGGACCCTTTCAAACCCCTAAGCATCTCCAAGTTGCATAGATCACCTCCTGGCGACAATGAGCAGGTAGAGTGTATATCAATCAAAAGAGAATGAAGCTAAGCTCAAAATGGCACTGTACAAAATGTGCACCTAGTGCACCAAAAATCACTGTGCGAAGGAAAGAACCCTGCTTCTCAAGATGGAGCATATGTTATAACACTCTCAGGAAAAGGTCCCCCAGTGAGTAGACAAATAGAAGGTATGAATTCCTTAATCCGTCGAGATATAGTGAGGCCGAAACAATGGCAACCTTACCTTGACTAGAAGTACCAAAAGGAAGGACCAAATAGCTTGTAACAGCTCTCTACATATATAAGATCTGTTTTAATATGTAAAGCATATATAAAGCATATAATTTCCTGTGGTCTTGAACGCCAGTAGAAGAGTCCAGACCAGTAAGAAAAAAGTGATTGGAAAAGATGAAAAATGGGAAACTACGGTAGAGTGAAAAAGAAATACCCAGGTGAAGAAGTACCTCTTACCTAGACGTACTAGCTGTTTGGAAAAAAAGAAAACCTGTATGAGAGAAACTTGCAGTTCTGACCCTGCTAGCTGAAGCCATGGCTTCTAACAACAGTGTCTGAAAGGAGAAAGAAACCTTAAAGGAAACAAGATGATTTTGAATTATCGTGCGAAGAAGAATAACACCCTGTCCCTCTGACAATGTCACTAAGGCACAGAGGCTAAAAGCTGAGAAGAGAATACTGCAACTACAAAAGATGCCATCCTGCTTAGCAAGGCTGAATGCCTGTCCCAGACTGAGAGCATGCACCAGCCTGAGCAAGAGAGAAACAAAGAGGCCAGACTGGGGAAGAGAGAAGGTCCTCTAGAGAAAACAGAAAACCCCCCGGCTCCATAAAAAGTCAAGATGACAACCTAAAAGGCAGCCTGGTATATCTGCAAGGAAAAAAACATAAGGGTTACGCCCCTGAGATCCAAATATCTAAGCGAAATGCCCGACCTGAAGAGAAGGCCACCATGCCAGAAGGGGATGGCATGCTACAGGGCTGGTCAGATGGTAGATACATACAAATGACTCCCCTTGAATAAAACAGACATCAGCCATGAAATAAACCAAACGTCAGTGCGGATGTGAACCCACCTAGGAGGCAGGACGACTAGAGTCAGAGTGAGAACCGAAGCTGGGCCTCCCCGATGACATCTCACTGCACTGTTCGCTAGATTACCCCTTAGGCAGCTTACAGAGAAAAGTGAAAACATGCAAAAATAAAATGACATACATGTCAATCGTGTAAAGGGGGGCACATGCAAGCCCTGTAAAGAAACAGAATGACCAGATAGTAGAACTGTCCGAGGAAAGGATGTACCTTCAATACACAAGAAGACCAGAGACCTACCAGGGGCCTCAATATGTAGCCTAAGAAGGCAACAGACCTACCAGGAGACCGAAGACCATTCTGAAAGAACATAAGCTAGAAACAGTCCTGCCAGAGAGCAGGATTGAGTCTTTGAAGTAACCTAAGATGATAACAGTCCTATGAGAGTACAGAAAGAGCATTCCGGACTAACATAACATGGCAACAATGCTGACCAAAGACAGAGTGCTCAGAATAAAACGCTAGCCCTCAGGGATACCTCCGAGAGCGACTGACAGTCCCCTAGTTGCAATGTAAAGAGACCACATGGTAATCCTGAAAGCAAACCGAATGCCAAGAGCCAAGAAGGAAAAAATTAAGTTGCAAAGTAAAGAGACCACATGGTAGTCCAGGAAGTAACAACCAAATACCTGGAGGAATGTCCTACTCAACCAATGCCGAAAAGAAGAGCAGCAGTGTCGGGGAAAAAAACAAAAGGGAAGCTGCAAATGCTTCAGAACACTCAAAAAGATAAAGAGCACGGGAGTGCAGCTCATGAGACTGCAAAAGGCAATTGCCCAGGGAAAAAACCTTGCAACTATGTCGCACATAACCCCAAAATATTGTGGAGACTGCGAAATATTTAGACGACTCTTGGCCACCAGTACTAGGCATCCTGAGAACCATAAAAATTGCACTTCTCGGTCTGCGACTTGCTGACTTGTTGACAAGAGGGTTTTTTTTTTTTTTTTTAAATAGCTAGCTGACTCGCCATGAGTGAAGAAGAATCTCCCCTTTTCTGAGGGGTAGCATAACTATGATGAACTTTTAGAGATTGGAAAACAGTGTTGAGACGGGACATTATTGCACATTGTGAGCTGGTCACCCTTCCAGGACCCAGCCCGGGCGGACCCTGCTTAGCTTCCTTCACACCGGGCTCTATCCTTCTCAGAAACTCTCCTAAGAGAAATATGCAGAAATGTTTGTATCAAAAAATGTGCTGCATGAAGCTTCACTATGGATCGAAGGCTTTCATGAAAAAGACTTGAGACTTTGAGAGCGCTCTTGACAGCATTTAGAATTGAAATAGGAGGAAGGAAAATTCCTTCTTAGGAACTAGGTTCTTGTGATAAAGATTTGAGACATTGAGAGTGCGCTTGACGGCAGTGAGATTCCAAATAGGAGGAAGGGAGATCCATTCTTAGGAACTGGAAATTAAAATTGCATTCAGAAGAATCAAGAGAGAAAATGGTCTAAGATCCAAGAGTCTATGTAGGGAGACCCCTACTTCACATGCCTTGCTGTGAGAGCGATATAGAAGGGAGGCGAAATGAAAAGCATAACCATCTAAAAATAAAACCGCAAGAACTCCTGGACTGAGGAAATAAGAAGATGACTGTCATGTAAGAGTAGCCTGCAACTATGATTTCATGACACAAAGTTAAACAGGTGAGAGTGGCATGTACCTATGATAACATCCTTACTGCCCCCAAAACACATAGAGTCCATACTCACTGTTCATCAATGCAACATACATCCACTTCAGATCCCTCATCCCGTAATCAATTGTCCCACTGTCACCTCCCAATGTTTCTATGCTGATGTCCCATTGTTATATTCCTATTGATAATCAAATGTCTCGCACAACTCTGCACAATGTATTCCACATCCAAGTTGTTACAAATGTATTTCTACTATTCATATCTTATTGTAAGCCACACTGAGCCCGCAAAGAGGTGGGAAAATGTGGGATACAAATGCAATAAATAAATAAATGCCTGTGGAAGAACAAACGTATAGCTAACATATAGGAAATATCCTGGTATGGAAAGCAACCTTTCGAAAAATGCTATAACAAAAAAAACCACAACTGTGAACTACCTTCCCATAGACATTGGAGCCGACTCTGTGGGTGCTTGAGCACCCCCAATATTGAGAAAAACTCATGTATATGTCCAGGGAGGGGTCATTTCCATTGGACTTAGCACCCCCAATAATTTTGAAAAGTTGGCTCCTAGCCCACAGACAAACGCCACCCGAGATTATAAAGAAGCAAACATCAAACAGGCTGGCCAAGTGATGTATATATAGTGGGACATACAGGAGTCCCAGATAGAGAAATAAATTGCTAAAACTGGGACCTGCACCCAGTTCTGTAGCCCACCTTTTGATGCTGCTTTTAACTCCTAACCCTTATTCACTCTGTTCAGAACCCTTATTTTAACCTGCTCACTTTAAAATCTCCTTATCTCTTGTTTGTTCTGTCTGTCCTAATGAGATTGTAAGATCTGAGGAACAAGGACTGTCTCTTCATGTTCAAGTGTACAGCGCTGCGTTTTTCTAGTAGCGCTTTAGAAATGATAAACAGTAGTAGTAGCAGCTTCAGAGACTGTAGTGCTGACTATTAGGCTACAGCAACCAGCTACTCAACATTAAAAACATAAAAAGCAAAGAAATGACCCCCCCTAAAGAACATAGGTGACTCCTGAGAAAGATCAGCCCCAAACGGCCCGAAGACGGCGAAAGAGAAGGTCCCGACGCACCCTCCAGCGGTGCACAATATTTACAGGAGCCGGAAGAGGAGATCCCCCAACGCTGGCATACAGCGCAGCATCTCAGCTTCTCGGACATGAGAGTAATGCGCGTGCACGCGCGTACCCGATTCGCGCCAAAATCTCTCTTTTTTTTTTTAACACAGCTGACTCAGCATTCCCATGCAATCAAACATAGCTGTCTGCTCATTCAGTCAGTGGGAACAAGTTGTCTTTAATTTTTTTTTTTTTTTAACACCTAAACTCCTCCAAATTACTGCTGCCTCTTTTTTTTTTTTTAACTAGCTAAATAATATAGACACCCAAAACAGCAACCAGAGCTGTCTGCTCGTTAAAGTAATGGGGAAAACTCGGCTGAAGAGTAATAGAACAACACAGAGCTGTCTGCTCATTAGAAGCCAGGGGATGTAGCTTGCTCCTTAAAATGCTTATAAGATTTAACTTTCTATAGTGGCTGCCTCTCCCAAAGACATACACCTTTCTAAACAAAGGGTAGTCCTTCCCAGCTACGTATGGGAGATGGGGAGGAAGGGGGGAGGGACCCTGAGACATCCGAGTTTGACACCCCCAGAGGCTGTAAAAGAAAGAAAGGAAAAGAAGTCCCTACCTGACCAGCGTCTAACAGAGAATTCCTAGGCACAGAAGAAGAGGTAGCATTGTTGTTCTTATTATTAACCTCTAAAAGAGAAAGATAAAGAGAGAGACTAATGGGCTCGCTTCCTACCTGCTGGGAGACTGAGAAAATACTGGGGCTAGGGTCACATGGCCAGGGCTCTCATTGGCTCTCTAGTCTTAGAATTTTCTCAGTCTCCACCTGCTGGTAGGCGTGCACAACCCATCAGTCCAATCCTGGTCCGGTCCGGAGGGACGCTAAGGAATTGCTTTCCATTGAAAGCAATGGAAGTAAAACCCGGCTGGCTCAATCCGTCCTCCTTTTTCTGGAGCCATATAGTAACCCAGAGCAGGAAAGGCTGCAGAACAGCTACAAGGGCTGGCAGGGGAGATAGCTGCAGCACCAGGGGATTCCCCATGCAGACCCTTCTGGAGTGCGGGAAGCCCCGCCCGCCTGGCGAAACAGCGGGGCTGGAGGATCCGACGGAGCAGGACGTTGGAAGGGAGGACTGTGCCCAGGAAGCCAGCGGGCCCGAACAGGGGCGATTGGAGCAGCACAAGGCACAGAGGGACCCGGTCCAGAGAGCAGGTTTTGGGCGGGAGGAGGGGGGGTGCTTGCCTTGCCATGCGCGCCAGAAGTAAACTTAACTGGCGTTACCAGGGACTCTGATTCGGGCCAGGCAGTGGGGGAGGGGGCGAGCCACAGGGGGTGGCTGGCTCTGGGGGTTGAGGTTATCTGCAACTCACTGGGGACAGTGTCAGTCCACGTGTTATTCTATACTCAGAATATCAATGCTACTGTGCTCTATTTCTCCCCACAACACTGCCATTCCACTATAGTTGTATTGCTGTAGTGATACACATCCTAGGATCATAGACCTCATGAAATAACAACTCCCTATGGTAGACCAGTCCTATGACAGCTAAACCTAGCTTAAAGCTCAGCTTGTAATACCATAAAAATGCAGACATCTATCTTGAAGTGGGATGGTGGTTCCTACAGTGTATAACTATTGGTATGTACATAACCTAGCAACTGTGCAAATATCATGAGTAGCCCCCTATTGCCATACAGCAATGTACCACTATGCTTGTGTTGGGTAGAGACCACTGGTGTGGAAGTCATGATTGCATCCACCATGCACAGCACATACATATGCTTGGCTGGAGGCGTTAGCTGACAGCTGTCTACTACTGTGTATATGTTGACCAGTCAAGTGTCACATAGAATGTATGCATGAGAAATAATGGTTTATGTCTATTCTATAGAGAGTGATGATAAACTATAGATCTTTCTGTAATGGCAGGAATTATTAGGTAATGAGGAAATGAGACACATGTTTGAGGGATGTAGTGTACTACAGTGTGTGTTTTTACATTGGCAGCTTGAAGACATCAAGAAAAAGGGCCAGGAGATCTGGCATAAAAAAACCTTACCTGCTTCAGAAGGCTCAGCAGGAGTTGGAGGCATTGGCAGGTGAGGCCAGGAATAATATGGCATGTTGAATGTGTCCCAATAAACAAGATGCAGACCTCCCCCACAGCCCACAACCCTTCCTTGTGTTTTTATTGATATGACTGCCTATGTAGCTCCAGCATGTGTAGTGGGTGAAAGAAGGCTCAAATATGACTATGGGGATCGTGATGAGAATGGCATCAGAGTGACTATACGAAGAGGATGGAGGGAGGTGTGTATGTGAGAAGGTCATTAGGTAGCTACTGTGGAACCATATTATGAAGGTGTGTATGTGAGAAGGTCATTAGGTAGCTACTGTGGAACCATATTATGAAGGTGTAGAACAGGTCAGCTCACAGGTTTCCAAGTGCAGTAGGCAATAGTAGAGTGATGCAATGTGGCCTGTGCTACAGACATACTATGTAACAGAAATATTGATGAATGAACTGTGTCTGTTATGTCAGCATTGCATGCCATTATGTCCTATTGACTATATCAACAGGTGACCCTGGTATCCTTGAGTATCAGTACCTACACTCAAGTCTCATTGATCCTGTGTAGGAATATATTCCAAAGAGACAGTGGCATAAATATATCTCATTATTGGGTTACAATATAGGGGGATAAAGTTATAATACACTGTATCCATCCCTACCTCCACCACTAAGTCAACCCACATCTACATCCAACATGCAAAGGAAGAGTAGGGGATGATTCAAAGTGCAACAGTATGCATGTAGATGGAAAACTCACACACTAGCAGATATGAACCATTGAAGGAACTTGTGGGGTGATTGCATGGTGGGTGTGCAGTAAGTTTTGCCTTTTATATCACACTGCCTTCTCCAACCTTCTGAGTCAGCTCCTGCTTTTCTTTCACATCTGTGACTCAGTCTAGGGACTCTGCACATGCCTTAGTTGGTTGATATATCAGTACAGCACCACAGGTATATATTTGTGGAGACAGCAGCTTGTGACAGCATTGACAAACTACCACTGTAGCCCAGTCTTCACAATTGGGATGAAGGTCACAGTGGGGATGGAGTATAGCACACTGCAACCCTCCTCAAAAGTGTCTCTTGTAAAACTACACTACATCTTTCTGATGTTTTACAACCAGGGGCGTCCTCAACATCTGCAGTGCAAAAGATTCAAGAGCAGTGTGCTATCAAGCACCTTTTCCTCGCACAACATCTTAGCCACACCTTTCACGGCTCACACATCATCCTGTGTATATCCCTCTCACCTGACATGTGTACCTTCCACATCATTTTTTAGTATAGGGTTTGGGTCTCTTGATTTTTGTAAGCTGATCACAATCTTCTCTCCCCAACACTAGGCTCTATTATGCCATGGCTCCTAGCTTCTTCAAAAGCAGCCCTTGGTGCTGCAAAGGTGCTTGCAGCACCAAGATTAGGGTCAGCAGCTCAGAGAACAAGGCAGGATCACAGTAGACAACATAAGCTTAGTTGAAAAACAGCATGGGGTGGGGAGGGGCAAGAGGGGAGAAATATGACGTTGGAAAGAAGGCAGAGAATGTGTCTCCAGAGAGAGGTAGTGCTGGAAACAGGGCACCTGTGAGAGGAGAAAGGAACATGAGGAAGAGATGGTAAGAGGAAGAGAAAGCTTGGAACTCAGAAGAGAAAAGACACGAAGGGGGGGAGGTTGGAAGGATTGCTATCTGATTGTTCATTGGTGTAGGTCCATGCAGCTCCATGCTGGAGAAACTATATTCATGTCATACATCACACAACAGGCTCATTGACAACAGCTCCATCCCCTGTTCGTCCCACTCGGCCCCCCTCTGAGGAGCAGCACCACCCTCCATCCCTCCATCCCTAGCTGCAATAGCAGCAAGCTCCCTCCCAACATGCATGACCAGCAGGCCTCTTCAGTGTCACGTCATCGTGCTGTACCACCTCCACGGGGCACTGAAGAGGTCACACTGGATGACTTGTGGGAGGAGATATAGCTGATGCAGCATGAGCTGCTGCTGTTGCGTCACAGCACATTAGGGCCCATGATAGCAGGTTAGCCACTGTGCAGGGTTCCTTGGGAAACCTGGCCCTGACAGTGACTAACCTGACATTGGGGCTGGTGCAGGCGAGGATCATCACACCTGAAGCTGTCTGATGGTCCTTGCCTCACAGACTTACAGGGTGGTCCAGACCCTCTGGGGGTGGGCTATTCTATCCCATCACCATCCCCCTCTTCCCCATCCCTGCCATCCCTCTGCCCTTCCACTCCCCCTCCTTCCATTGTAAATGTTTTTTTTAAGTTGTTAAAATCATTTTTTTTTAATGTTACATTTTTGAAGAATCAGGAATGGGCTATTTGTTATCAACATACATGTTGGCTGGCTTAAGGAAATTACTATGGGTAGCTGTAACATTCATCATACACAGCAAAGTATGTAGACTGACTGATATCCTATCCTCTCCACTGTGGCTCAGTCTCATACCAAAGTTCGGGAGTCTTCCAGAGTCTTCTTCCAAAATACACCACTAAAGGTCCACAGCCTTTATATACCCTCACAGTTGATCCCTGATATGACACGATGTATCGTGTACTCTGTCTGGACAATGTGGGAAAACCAAAACCACAAGGAGACATAGCACTACTTTTCCTTCAGTGAGGGTTCACACTAGACCAAGAACCCAGCTCTAAGGCCAAATCTATGCCAGACAGGGGAGGCTATGAACAACCTGAACACATCCACAAAGCACTAGTCTAGGTGTGAAAGGGACATGTTACTGGACAAATAAAAAGACCAAGCAGTAAAAGTGAACTGCTAGGCTTTACTGGTACAACCTAGAGCTCAGCACTGATAACAGATGTTCCTAAATCCATAAAGGCTGAAGCTCAATAGTGAAGCCTACAGAGACATCCAGTAGGCCTTGTGTTAATCCCACTTACCATCAACAGGCATGACCCAAACACAAGGGCCATGTGAATGGTCCACAAATACACCTGATGCCTATTCTATCAAGTGGCTTCATAAATGTACATGTCTAGGTGTGTGTGTGCAGTCCAAGTCCTAGCCAGCCCCCCCCCCCCCCCTTGCTGGGGAAAGTCAATGTTCCTTTATATGGGAAGTGTTGCTGCTGTACCCTTGGATGGGCATTGGTGGAGGTTTGGAGAAGACAATAGATATTGATGTTAAACAGCAGAAGCTAACTATGAATAATAATCATTAACCTTAAACTTACATTCAATGTGGGTGACCATGCTAAGGAACTACCTGTGGAATGTGCCGTTATAACGTGCTGATCAAAGTGGCTCCTCTTTGACCTATGTGTGGTACCCCAGCTACTATTGCTTACATCAAGGTGCCAAAGGACATCCACCTAATGACTATGTTAAGCAAATGTTTCACTCACCACTTAAGGACAGGAGAGCCCTAGAATACTGCTCTTGTGGTCCCGATTATGAGTTATACCTAACAAAGTGGAAGGCACACAGTGTATATGACTGAACTGTAAACATGCTCTCTCTGTCCACATTGCAAACACCGTTCTTCCATACTATCACATGTATTGCACATGTCTCCTATGGGTACATTCAAATAGAATAATGCAGGACGTTAGCAAAATAACATTCATAAAATCTCAATACACATCTTACATTCTGTTGGTATATTACTTGGGTGACAAAGAGGGACATTATCGAACAAGGGCGGCCATCTCTAAGAGTGCCCATCTCTGGGGCCGGCCCCAGGAAGGGGAGGAGTCGACCGTATAATCGAACAAGATGGGCGGCCATCTTTTGTTTTGATAATACGGTCCAGCCCGCCCAAATCCCAACATTTAGGCCGACCTTAGAGATGGGCGAACTCGGTTTTCGGCAATAATGGAAACCAAGTCCAGCCATCTCAAAAACGACCAAATCCAAGGCATTTGGTCGTGGGAGGGGCCAGCATTCGTAGTGCACTGGACCCCCTCACATGCCAGGACACCAACCGGGCACTCTAGGGGCACTGCGGTGGACTTCATAAATTGCTCCCAGGTGCATAGCTCCCTTACTTTGGGTGCTGAGCCCCCCAAATCCCCCCAACAACCCACTACCCACAAATGTACAACACTACCATAGCTCTAAGGGGTGGCACCTACATGTGGGTACAGTGGGTTTCGGGTGGGTTTTGAAGGACTCCCATTTACCACCACAAGTGAAAAAGGTGTGGGGGGGGATGGGCCTGGATCTGCCTGGCTGAAGTGCACTGCACCCACTAAAACTGCTCCAGGGACCTGTATACTGCTGCGATGGACCTGAGTATGACAGTTGATGCTGGCATAGAGGCTGGCAGAAAAAAGTTTTTAAAGTTTTATTTTAGGGTGGGAGGGGGTTAGTGACCACTGGGGGAGTCAGGGGAGGTGATTCCCGATTCTCTTCGGTGGTCATCTGGTCAGTTCGGGCACTTATTTGAGGCTTGGTCCTAAAAATGAATGGACCAAGTAAAAGCGGCCAAATGCTCGTCAAGAGCGCCCTTCTTTTATCCATTATCGGCCGAGAGCGCCCATGTGTTAAGCACGCCCCCATCCCGCCTTGGGTACGCTGCCGACATGCTACCGTAAACTTTGGCCGGCCCCACGACGGAAAACAGTTGAGGGCGCCCAAAATCGGCTTTCCATTATGCCGATTTGGGCACACTGAGAGAAGGCCGCCCATCTCCCGATTTGTGTCGGAAGATGGTCGCTCTTCTCTTTCGAAAATGAGCTGGAAAGGCTGCAGGGAGTTTCAATTTCCTCATTGTACCCTTCATAGAGGGCTACTTCCAGTGGTGTGTATCATCCAGCAGAGATCTTTCCCCTGTGTCAGTCACGGAAATGTAACATAGAGGGGCATTTTCAAACGGGGACACCCATCTCTAAGGGTGCCCATCTCTAAAGACGGTGCCGCGAAGGGGCGGGGCAACCGTATTATCGAAACAAGATGGGCGGCCATCTTTCATTTCGATAATACAGTCAAGGATGCCCAAATGTCAACATTTAGGTTGAACTAAGAGATGGCCAGCCTAAATGTTGAGATCATCGACCTTAGAGATGGGAGAACTCGGTTTTCGGTGATAATGGAAACCGAGGACGCCCATCTCAAAAATGACCAAATCCAAGCCATTTGGTCGTGGGAGGAGCCAGCATTTGTAGTACACTGGTCCCCCTCACATGCCAGGACACCAACCAGGCACCCTAAGGAGCACTGCAGTGGACTTCAGAAATTCCTCCCAGGTACATAGTTCCCTTACCTTGGGTGCTGAGCCCCCCCAAAACTCTGTAAAACCCACTCCCCACAATTGTACACCACTACCATAGCCCTTAGGGATGAAGGGGGCACCTACATGTGGGTACAGTGGGTTTGTGGTGGGTTTTGGAGGGTTCACATTTACCACCACAAGTGTAACAGGTAGGGGGGGATGGGCCTGGGTCCGCCTGCCTGAAGTGCACTGCACCCACTAAAAACTGCTCCAGGGACCTGCATACTGCTATGATGGAGCTGGGTATGACATTTGAGGCTGGCATAGAGGCTGGAAAAAATGTTTTTAATTTTTTTTTTAGGGTGGGAGGGGGTTGGTGACCACTGAGGGAGTAAGGGGAGGTCATCCCTGATTCCCTCCGATGGTCATCTGGTCAGTACGGGCACTTTTTTTGAGGCTTGGTCGTGAAAATAAATGGGCAAAGTAAATTTGGCCAAATGCTTGTCAGGGACACCCTTCTTTTTTCCATTATTGGCCGATGATGCCCATCTCTTAACCACGCCCCAGTCCCACCTTCGGTATGTTGCTGATACGCCCCCGTGAACTTTGATCGTCCCCGCGACGGTCTGCAGTTTAGGGCGCCCAAAATCGGCTTTCGATTATGCCTATTTGGGTGCCCCCGAGAGAAGGACGCCCATCTCCCAATTTGTGTCAGAAGATGAGCGCCCTTCTCTTTTGAAAATAAGCTAGATAGTAGCATAGTAGATGACGGCAGAGAAAGACCTGCATGGTCCATCTAGTCTGCCCAACAAGATAAACTCATATGTGCTACTTTTGTGTATACCTGACCTTGATTTGTATCTGCCATTTTCAGGGCACAGACCGTAGAAGTCTGCCCAGCACTAGCCCCGCTTCCCAACCACTAGCCATGCCTCCCACCACCGGCTCTGCCACCCAATCTCTGCTAAGCTTCTGAGGATCCATTCCTTCTGAACAGGATTCCTTTATGTTTATCCAACGCATTTTTGAATTCCATTACCGTTTTCATCTCCACCACCTCTCGCGGGAGGGCATTCATAGTTAGTTGCTGACAGAGGAGGAAGGGTTGCCAGAGGCTCTGTCGGTGGCAGGAGGGAAGGGAGCAAGGTCCCTGGGGCGTGTTCTCCAGGACAGGCCCAGGCTATGGGGCCTCCTGGACTCAGGGACCAGAAGGCCAAGAAAAGTGGTTCCCTCTCTGACAGGGTTTCAGAGAGGAGGGAAAGGAGCCCTGTGGATCGAAGAGCGCAGGCTTCCACGGGAGGAACCCAGACCGGTACCCCCCCCCCCCCCCCCACAGTGGCACACCAGCTAGCAGGTGAGGGGGGGAGAGAGCTGGGGGAGGCCCCAGAGAAGAGCAGGTCGGAGAAGGAGGCAAGAGAAGAGGCAATGGAGATTTGCCGGGAGGCCCTACCGGTGTCAGAGGAGGACAGTGACTCTTCAGAGGAGGAAGATTTCATGGACTATTGCCAGGATCCAGAGGACCCGGCTAGTGGCCTGATTAACAGGGTGAGGAAGATAAAAAGTACGGAAAAGGAGGTGGTGGAATTGGGGAAGCGGGTTAAGATGGTGAAAGCCCTGTGCAAACTAGCCCCAGTGGAGCACCGCAAGACCTATACAAAGGAGGTAACCTGCTTAAGCTTCTTCAAAAGAAAGAACATTTGCTGGGGGCATTGAAAAAGGGCTCTGAGAACCCTCTGAGAGAAGTTTACATCAACCGGGAAAGGATGGCCTCGGGGGGGGGGGGGGGGGGGGGGAGGCCCTGACAACCTCCAAACAGGGGGGGGGAGGGGGGAAGGCCCTGACAACCTCCAAACAGTCACAACAGCAAACAGAGAAGGAGAGTAGGAGCTCAGACCTTAGATCCCAAAACACCCAGGCCCAGTGTTGCCAGGTGGGCGGTTTTACCGCCCAATTGGGCGGTTTTCCGCGACCCGCCGCAGGAAATTTTTGCCCGCGACGGGTTGCGGTTTTTTGGGCTGCTTTTTGGGCTTCAGGGCGGTTTTTTCGGCCGCGGGGGGGCGGGGTTAGTGATGTTTTTGGGCGGGGTTAGTGACGTTTTGGGCGGGGTTAGTGACGTGGGAGGCGGGGCCGATGACGGGGAGGCGGGGCCGGTGTCGGCGGGGGCGGGGTTGATGACGGCGGGGGCGGGGGTGATGACGCGGGGGTGGGGGTGTCAGGGGCGGGGTTTGAGTTTGGGTGGGTTTTGGGCGGGTTTTGTGCTGGATTGGGTGGGAAAAAATTTTTCCACCTGGCAACACTGCCCAGGCCTCAGGGGAGCTCCCTGGGCCCAGCACCCAAAAGACATTACAGTATATGCAGTACCTTGCTAGTCAGTCGGGGCCCCTTCTGGCAGCTTCTGGAGCAAGCAGGACTGGAAGTGGGGCTGGAGAGACATCCTCATTAAGGGAACCTGAGGGTGGAAGAACTGAAGAGGAAAAAAGTTTTAAAATCCAGACTTTTCATCTTGAAGAAACAGGAGATGGAAGTTCAGGAGAGAGATTCTTTTCTACACCAGTGATGGTGGAAGCAGAAGTAGAAAACTTACTTGAACAAGAAGCAAGAGGTTGGCAGAGGCAGTTGCAGCCACATGTTGTTTTGTGCCCATTGCCTGCAGCAGGAGTAGAAGGCAGGAGAAAAACACTGACTCCATTGCAGTTGGGGAGGCCCCACCCACACAGCACTGAAGGTCACAGCCAGTCAGGCTGCAGCACTGCCAAAGACTGAGAATGGTGATGGTTTAGCAGAGGAAAACCGGTTAAAAGAGAGTGCTGGACGAAAAGCAGGCGAAAAGGAGCGGCTATCGATGAGGAAGGCACAGGAGGATCAGTGTTTTCAACAAACCAGCTTGGAACAGACTGACAATTGCTTTCCATTGAAAGCAATGGAAGTAAAACCCGGCTGGCTCAATCCGTCCTGCTTTTTCTGGAGCCATATGGTAACCCAGAGCAGGAAAGGCTGCAGAACTGTAACAAGGAGTTAAGGAAGATAGGGATTAAGAATAAAATACTTACTTGGGGGTTCTGGTGAGCCTTGTGGGTGAGGGAATGGTGCAGGTCCCTTGTGTAATCCGGTGGAGTGGATTGTGGCTATTTCGGGCTGTTTTGGGGGACTCCGGAGGCAGGGACATAAGAGGGGCAGGTCGCAAGGAGCTTGCTGGCTGGCGAGGGGAGGCAGCGCCACGATTTGCGGGATTGCAGATGTTTTGGGCCCGAAGTGAATGCCGTTTCAGTCGGCGAAGAAATGGAGGGGAGCGTCGGAGGAGCGCTCTGGGGGGAGCAGCGCCGTCATTTTTAGACTCCCGGGGACGTTTGGTCACGTCCCCAGGTCGGGTGTTTAGAGGCCCTTGGTGCAGGGACGCGAGAAGACTGTTTTGGGGCCAGCCTGCGCTGAAGAGATGGGGGCAAGGAGAGGAAACGCGACGAGTTGACTTGCGCGCGCGTGCACGAGGCGCGCGAAGCTCCGTGTAGGCCGAAGCGGGGCCTAAATTTTGGGCCGGCTTCGGAGATTTTTTATTTTTGGCTCCGATTTTGAACACGGACGTCGTGGACCGGAACGGAGGGAAGGGGAAACGTGAGGAGAAAATCAGGAATCAGGTAAGGAGGTTTTTATTTTAAAATTTTAATTAGTTTAATTTTAAATTATGAAAATACGGTTTTTGATTTTTAAAAAATCAGGGGTTTAACGGATTTGGACGGGGTTTTCAGTTTTAGGTTCGGGGAATTTTTTAGGATTTTTGTGGTGATTTAGTTTTTCAATTTTTAAAGAGGGGTTTTGGGCGAGCGTTGGTTTAACAGGGTTAGGAAAGGGTTAAATTGATAAATTCGATGGGGCAGGTTAAGGAAGTATTTATTGAATTTTTGGAATAGTTTTTACTGAGTTTGGGATTTTTGGAAGGGATTTAGGTAGAATAATGGCGGGCGGACGTTAAATTGTGGGATATTTAAATTCTAAAAATACAGTTTAGTAGGGAATGTGAAGTTTAGTGGGCATAGTAAATTTTAGGTAATTTAGCATAAATTTATTGTGGTTTTTAAATAATTTAGGAATTTCTCATAGATTTCTATGGGGATTTCCTATTTAAAATGGAGATTTAGTTGTGCTGCTCAACATTCCGTTTGTCAGCAGGCAGCTGCAGAATGTTGAGCAGGGCTTAGGATTGGCTGCTAGGGTTTGGAACCCCAAGCCGAAGGGTCCGTTTCCTAGGAAACGGCTTGGTGGACAGTTGGTCAGAGTGGTTTTGACCTTCAGAGAGTGAGGAAGCGCTGTGGTGTTGTGAGTGTGGAAAAGTGATTTTGGGTGAAAAGAGGAGAACAAATAATTTTAGGGTAATAGAATTATTAAGGGTAGTTAGGAAGTATGTATGTATGTGTGATTAAAATTTAGAGTGAAGAGTGTTCCATTAAGTTGATTTTGAGTTTGAATGTCCTGGGTGAGTAAAAGGTGATTGAGAGTGAAAGTTAGGTTAGATAAGGTGAGGGGGGAGGTTAGGTGGCTGAGTTAAGTATTTTTTAAGTTGGGTTTTGGGGTTTTAGGAGAGAGTAAAGGAAAAAATCTTGAAAGGCTATATGAGTGCAGGGAAGATGAAGGAGCGGAATGCTGAGAAGTAAGGCTGGCAGTGGATTGTTGAGCTGCACTGCTCTGCTGCAAGTGATCAGACACTCTGTTTAGCCTAGGGCATATATTACTACTACTACTACTACTACTATTTAGCATTTCTATAGCGCTACAAGGCATACGCAGCGCTGCACAAACATAGAAGAAAGACAGTCCCTGCTCAAAGAGCTTACAATCTAATATATATATATATAACATATAACATAAAGCCTAGAATTGAAATAGAAGGGTGTTTAAGTTAATTTTTGTTTGACTTTAGCTAGTGTGCCCAGTTTATTATTATAAATTCCCATAAATAGAATATTCTCAAGGGTTTAAAATAAGAAGGTAGGGTTTTGCTCCCATTTTATTTATTAAGCAAGAGGTGTAGCACAAAGACGTCCCGGAGGGAAGAGTGGACATCCGAAGTTTGGGCCCCACCGCAAGAAAGATCCAGTGTACAAGTTCGGCGACAGCTAAGTACAATTGTATAAACAAAGAGAGTTAAAGAATACAAATAACAGGAATCGACAAAAATTATTACTTACCTTAAGTCTCCCGGGAGTGAAGATCCTTGACACCTGTAAAAGAAACGAATAACAAAGAATCAAATTCTAAATAGGGGTGGGTCGCTGCTTGTAGGGGTTTTTCTTAAACATATACATTTTCTTGTACAAAAAGGGGTAGGTTGAACGTTATAGTACTTATCTGATTTGTTCTTGTCTGCGATGGTAAGGTTGCAAAACCTGTAAAGAAAGGAAAAGTTAAAAGGTTAATGTTTTGTAAATGTATTGGTTCAACTAAGAAAACTGATAATAGAAATTATAGTTCAATTATTACAAAATCTTTTGACTATTTTCATTCACTGAAACTGTTGGTGTTAGTTAATAAATATAAAATTATTACATCTTCCAAGCTAGTCTGGTTTTTCTCAGAATCAGGAGTAATCCAATTTTTAGTTTTTTCCCCCCTTTACTTCTAGGAAGTAAGGGGCGTGGTTAGTGACCTGTGCAGCTTTCTGACGCTCAGTGGTGTGAAAGCTGGGAGTCGGCCACGACTAGTAACATCAGATTTCCAGCAAAGCACTGCTAACTGAGCGCGAGCAAAGCTGATTACAGATTAGCTACAAGGGCTGGCAGGGGAGATAGCTGCAGCACCAGGGGATTCCCCATGCAGACCCTTCTGGAGTGCGGGAAGCCCCGCCCGCCTGGCGAAACAGCGGGGCTGGAGGATCCGACGGAGCAGGACGTTGGAAGGGAGGACTGTGCCCAGGAAGCCAGCAGGCCCGAACAGGGGCGATTGGAGCAGCACAAGGCACAGAGGGACCCGGTCCAGAAAGCAGGTTTTGGGCGGGAGGGGGGAGGAGGGGGGGTGCTTGCCTTGCCATGCGCGCCAGATGTAAACTTAACTGGCGTTACCAGGGACTCTGATTCGGGCCATGCAGTGGGGGAGGGGGCGAGCCACGGGGGGTGGCTGGCTCTGGGGGGAAAGGTTGGTTCGACGGGAGGGGGAGGGGGCAGGGGCACCGGGAGGGGACCAGTTATATAGGGGAACCTGCTCTCAGAGTTCCTACTGACCAAATCGATGGGGAGACAGGCAGGGTTTCTGCTGCAGGAGACATTGAACTGATGGACATGGGGACTGCAGGGGATGTGAGTGCTCTGGGGGTGGGGGGTGCAGGGGGCCAAGGTTTGCGGGTTGAAGGGGTACATGGCATGTTGGGGGGAGGGAGGCGGAGAAACGGGGAAGGCAAGAGAAGGGGTTATGGTGCATCAGTAACGGGGGGTCTCCGCTCAGGAGAGGGGGGGGACAGTGGGGGGGCCGTCCTTTGCAGCGGTGGTGGGTGGAGGAGACAGGCGCAGGGGAACTGGGGGAGTAGGGGGCAGTGGGGAAGGATGGGGGTGTGTGAAGGAGGCCAGGTTCCCAAAAGGAGGAATGTGGTACAATTGAGATGGGTGGGGGAGGGGGGGATGCCAAGTAGGGATGAGGCCATGAGATTGGTCCTGGGTCTAGGATTCCTCCCACAGGACCTCTATGCCTGTATCCACCCGGTGAATATACCAGAATACGATATTAGCTTTCTAACCCAGCGAGGCATGGAGGTCTTCTGGGAGAGATACGAGGGGGTACGGGGGAGAGGGGACTGGAAGAACTACCGGGCTGTACCGATCAGCAGACCTGACCTGGTGCAGGTAACCCTGCTGGTTCGAAATGAGTCTTTATCAGGGGCGGACCTGGCCTTCTGGCTACAACGGTATGCAGAATTGCGTACCCCCCTTGTCCAAACTCCCGGACCTCAGTAGGGTGTCGGCGGGAGGTTGGGGTGCACAGGATAGGCTGAGGCAGGCAGGGCATGTCACCCAGCACATTCCCTCCGCGGCGTTCACCGGCAGGGATCGGATCCTCTGCTTCTATAAGGGGCAGCCATTGCAGTGTCACAAGTGCGGGTCGTTTAGACATTTTAGTATGTCATGCCCGGTAGTGCAGTGTGAAAAGTGCGGGTCTAAGGAGCATCCCACGGAGTCTTGTATGTCTATCCGGTGCAACTTGTGTGGGGGCCTGGGGCATGCATTTCGAGCCTGCCCTTGGGCCTCCCATAATGGGGGAGAGGAGGAGATAGGTAGGGATGGTTCCGGTCAGGGGGAGGGGAAGCAGGTCAGGATCAGGTTCCCGGGGCGGGGGGGAAAGGGTCCGGGGAAGGACAGAGACCGGCAGAAGGGGGGCTTGGGGGAGGGTCGGAAGCGGCAAGAAGGGGAGGAGGAGGGCTGGACGCGGGTGTCCAAGAAACAGCGGAAAGGAAAGGGGAGGATACGGGGGGAGGAGGGCAGGAATGGGGATAGCAGTAGGAAATAGATTCAGGGGTTTGGAAGAGGAGGGAGGGGCTGAGGAACTGGCTGTTGAGGAGGTAGAGGATGGGGGTAGCCAGCAGGACGGTTTGGGAGGCAGGGTAGAGGGAGTGAGGGGAACGGCAGGTAAGAGGAAGGAAAGAAAGGGGGGAAGGTTTTGAGGGACGGAGAGGGGGGAATGGTAGTGGGGGTGGGGGATCGGGGGAGGTGACGGCTGATGCAGGGAGGCGGGAGCGGGAAGGAAGGTAGGAAAGGATGTAGTAATGCAGGTCAGCAAGGGGAGGGAGGAAGGGTCGGAGGCAGGAGTGATGGAAAGGGGGGAAGGAGGTAGTAGGGGTGGAAGAGGAGGGAGAGGGGGGGCAGGTCGGTTGATGATCTCCAGGGAAGGAGGGAGGTGGGTGAAGACAAAAAGAAGATAGGGAGGAAGAAAGCAAGGATGGGGGGAGGGATGTTTGAGCTAGGGGTCCGGGATTGGGCAGAGGAGGAAGAGGGGGGAGGGGAAGGGACCCAGGATGATGGTGTGGAGAGAAGGGAAGGCAGCCAGGAAGGCGGGGGGTGTGGTAGCAAGGACTGATGGCGGGACTGCTATTGATATTCGCCACACTTAATGTGGCTAGTGTCGCCTCCCAGAGGCCAAGATGTTTGGCGTTCGATGGCCTCTCCGCCGTGGCAGCGGACTGTTTCTTCCTCCAGGAGACCCGGTTGCAGAAACTGGAGGACGTCCGGCGGGAAAAGAGGGCCTGGAGATGGGGACCCTCTATCTGGGGTCTGGCCTGGGAGAGGTTTGGGGGGATAGGCATCCTTTTTAAGACAAATAAAGTAGAGATCCAGAGGGTGGTGGAGCTCGGTATTGGTAGGTGTTTGGTGTTGGACGTAATACTGCGGGGGGTGGCTTTGCGGGTGATTAATGTGTATGGACCGCAAAGCAAGCGGGGAAGGTCTGCATTGTTTAACAAAATTAAGCCTTACCTGTACACTTCAAGGCAGTTGGTGTGGGGAGGAGATTTCAACACTATCTTACGGAAAGAGGATAGTGGGGGGCGGGCAACACAATTACGGTATGATGGGGTTTGATTAGTGGGGATTATGAAGGGAGCAGGGCTGGTGGATGCACATATCACACTTGGTGGTGGGAATCAGGGTTTCACCTTTTCACGGGGCACCTGTAGGAGCAGAATTGACCAGTTTATAGTTCGGGAAGGGGCATGTGGGCAGGCACCTAGGGTGGTGGAAGTAGGTTTCTCTGACCACATGATGGTGATGATAGAGTTGTGGGGAGGGGGGGCGCACAAGCTAGGGAAAGGGTTGTGGAGATTGAATCTCAAATGGTTGGAGGAGGGGGTGTTACACCAGGAGTACCTGGAGTTCCTAGCTGACCAGGTGTCCATTCAGGGTGTCTTCCCTTCCCTCAGGGACTGGTGGGAAGTACTGAAACACCGCACCAGAGGGTTCTTTCTCCATCAGGCGAGGCGGCAGGGAAGGGAGGCCGCCCAGTTGGGGATCGCCCTGAGGAAGCGATGGGATAATCTAATTTGCCGGGGGGGGGGGGGGGAGGAGGGAGGATATTGAGGTACTGCAGCAGGAGGTTGAAAGAGTACAGTACAACCGGTACTCTTCCCTCGTCTACGAGCGGGACTTCGGGAAGCTGCTCGGTCCGGACCCGTATGACTGCTGCAAGGAACGAAGGGAGAGGAGGGTGGTGGGGGGGTTTAGGGATGAGGGGGGGTACTCCAAGAGTCCAGGGAAGGCATTTTGCGGGTGGTGGGGACACATTTTGGGCGGGTTTTCTCGGACCAACAGTTGGGGAAAGAGGCCATGGGAAGATACATTGAGGGGACCCCGGGGGTGGGTAACTGGGGGCCCCATCTTCAGGTCTTAACGCAGCCGTGGATGCTGGGTGAGGTGGAGGAGGCCATTGGGGCCTTGTGGCGCAAGACGGCGCCGGGGCCGGATGGGCTTCCGGCGGAGTTTTACCAACGGTTCAGGGACCAGCTGGTGCTGCTCTTGCTGGAACTCTGGGAGGAGGCGCGAACAGGAGGATCCTTGCCGGAGTCTATGGGAGGATCAGCATTGGTCCTCCTTAGCAAAGGCAAGGACCCTCAAGACGTGGCAAACTGGCGACCAATAGCACTACTGAACAGCGACCGGAAGATCTTCACCCACATGCTTCATGCTCACATGAGGAAGGTCTCCGGGGAAGTTCTGGCAGTCCCGCAGGGGTGTGGGGTCCCAGGACGGGAGGTGCTGGAGGCAGTAGCCTGGGTGAGGGAGGGCTTGGAACATAGCCGGGTGGGAGACGGTAGGTTGGTCGTGGCCTTGGACCAGGACAAGGCTTTCGACCGAGTGCAGTGGGGGTTCTTGTAGAAGGTCCTGGATCACTATGAGGCATATTTTCAAAGCACTTTGGGAGGCTAAGTTCCATAGGTTTCTATGGAACTTTGGGAGGCTAAGTGCTTTGAAAATATGCCTCTATGGCTTCCCGGGGGAGTGGATCGCACAACTGCATTTGTTTTATGTATTTTTTTGTTACATTTGTACCCCGCGCTTTCCCACTCATGGCAGGCTCAATGCGGCTTGTTGTATGCTGGGGCGCGATTTTTTCCCCTAGTGAATGGATGGAGGGGGCGGAGGTGGGGGTCACAGCGGGGGTGTGGCAGGGGTGCCCATTGAGCCCCCTGCTGTACGCTTTCGCCATAGATTCCCTGGTGTGGAGACTGAGAAGTGGGGGGGAGGGAGGGCTCAGAGGGGTAGAGGTTGGCAAAGGGAACGTATTGAGATTCATCGCTTATGCAAACGATGTCACCGTCTGGGTGGCAGACCAGAGGGAGGGGAGGATGCTGCGGGAGACCCTTGAAGAATATTCCAAGGCATCTGGGTCACGGGTAAACCTGGGTAAGAGTACTAGCTTGTGGGTGGGTCCAGAGGAATGGCGGTTTAACCTAGGGGGCGGGTTTCCTGCAGGGATTGAAAGAATGCGGGTGTTGGGAGTGTATTTTGGGGGGGAATTACGGGCGGGAGAGTTGGGAGTGTTACAAGAAATTATTTATTTTGGGGAAAATAGCTCTAGAGCAACTCGCCACTGCTTATAATTTAAGAGCAGGTGCTGTATTTATAAGTTTTAGGATATTAATTTCTCCACCAATCACCAAAGGTGATAATTGCAATAAATTACTCAGAACACAAAGAGACCGTATTTTTAGCTTCAAAAAAGGTTGATTTAATATACAATTGCACGAGAGGTAGGTTTTAAGAGATCTTTACAGGTAATCTGTGCATAAAATAGAACAAAGTAGCAGGTAGGTTAACTTACAAGTCCTTGTTACAAGCATGCTGTGGTCAAGCTGATTGATGAGCACATGTTGAGGGGCAAGGCATCAGCAGACCCCAAAGAGAGCAGCAGGTCCCAAGAGGAGGCAGGTTCCAAGAGACGCGAGCTGGGCTGTTTCCAGGCCTTTTATAATGTTAGCAGAGAAGCATGGTGTGTGCATGTCTTGGATATTTTGCAAGGCATTATGGTTAATGTAGTCTGTTCACATGACCACATTATAAGTCCTTCCTTTCTGCACATGTCTGAAAGCTGATGGGAGGGGCAGGTATACCTTTGACAAGCAAATGTCCTGTTTATGGTCTCCCCTCTGAAGTCTTTGTCTTCAATGGGGTATTCCAGACTTTCGGTCTCTTGGGTCTTTGGTTTTCAGAGATGTCCTGATGAGCGTCCAGGTACCCACCTTAGTCATGCTTTTGTTCAGTTCTTTTAGGTGGGAGGGCAGAGAGAGTTATATATCTCTCTTTTGTCTTTGTTAAGTGTTTGTAATTAACTATCCCTGCTATCAGAAGTTCCCAGAAAAAGGAATGGAGAGAGAGGGGCTTGTAATGAAACTATTCTCTCTGCTGCAGTGTCAAATATATATTTTTAAAAGATACACAAATATATTGGTGTATATATAATCCAGCAAATATGCTACACTAGTAAAAAAGGCCCGTTTCTGACACAAATGAAACGGGCGCTAGCAAGGTTTTCCTTGGAGTGTGTATGTTTGGGAGAGTGTATGTGAGAGTGACTGTTTGAGAGTCAGAGTGAAAGTGTGAGTATGTGAGAGAGAGAGTGAGTCTGGGTGTGAGTGTGTTTGTGAGAGAGTGTGTATGTGAGAATGAGAGTGTGTGCAAGTGTGTATGTGAGACACAGTGTGAGAGAGAGTGTGTGTATGAGACCAAGCGAGTGTGTGAGTGACTGTGTGGCACATAGAGAGTGAATGTGATACAGTGTGAGACAGAGTGTGTGAGAGTGAGAGTCAGAAAGACATTGTATATGAGAGAGAGAGTGTGAGCCGTGCCCTCCCAATCCATGGCCATCTGTCCCCTGCCCCTTCCATTCATCCTTTTCCAGCAATTCCCCTCTCTCCCTGAACCCTGCCCTCCCAATCCATGGCCATCCATGTTTCTCTGTCACCTGCCCCCTCCATTCATTCCTATCCAGCATTTCCCCTCTCTGCCTGAGGCCTGCCCTGCAATCCATATCCATCCATGCCCATCTGTCCCCTCCATTCATCCTTATCCAGCAATTCCCCTCTCCCTGAGTCCTGCTCTTCCAATCCATGCCCATCCATGCTCCTCTGTCACCTGGCCCCTCAATTTTTCCCTATCCAGCATTTCCCCTCTCTGCCTGAGGCCTGCCCTGCAATCCATATCCATCCATGCCCATCTGTCCCCTCCATTCATCCCTATCCAGCAATTCCCCTCTCCCTGAGTCCTGCCCTTCCAATCCATGCCCATCCATGCTCCTCTGTCACCTGGCCCCTCCATTTTTCCCTATCCAGCATTTTCCCTCTCTGCCTGAGGCCTGCCCTGCAATCCATATCCATCCATGCCCATCTGTCCCTTCCATTCATCCCTATCCAGCAATTCCCCTCTCCCTGAGTCCTGCCCTTCCAATCCATGCCCATCCATGCTCCTGTCACCTGGCCCCTCCATTTTTCCCTATCCAGCATTTCCCCTCTCTGCCTGAGGCCTGCCCTGCAATCCATATCCATCCATGCCCATCTGTCCCCTCCATTCATCCCTATCCAGCAATTTCCCACTCCCTGAGTCCTGCCCTTCCAATCCATGCTCATCTGTCACCTGGTCCCTCCATTTTTCCCTATCCGCAATTGCCCTCTCTACCTGAGGCCTGCCCTGCAATCCATATCCATCCATGCCCATCTGTCCCCTCTATTCATCCCTATCCAGCAAATTCCCTCTCTCCCTTAGTCCTGCCCTCCCAATCCATGCCCATCCATGCTCCTCTGTCCCCTGCCCCCTCCATTCATCCATTTCCAGTAATTCCCCTCTCTCCCTGAGCCCTGCCCTCCCAATCCATGCCCATCCATGCTCCTCTGTCCCCTGCCGCCTCCATTCATCCTTTTCCAGCAAGTCCCCTCTCTCCCTTCCATGACCCCTCCCCTCTCGCATCCATGCTCCTCTCTCTCCCATGTCCCAGCCTGGCCCGCCCTCTTCTCCCCCCCCCTTCGCATCCATGCCCCCCCCCTTCGCATCCATGCATCCCCCCCCTTCGCATCCATGCCCCCCCCTTCGCATCCATGCCCCCCCCCCGTTCGCATCCATGCATCCCTTTTTTTTTTTTTCTTCTTCGTTTTAACTTTACCTCCGTGGCGGTTCGTGCAGCGAAGCGTCAGGGAAGGAGGCGGCGCTCCCGACGTCTAGCTTTCCCTTCGCTGTGTTCCGCCTTGCGGAACACAGTGAAGGGAAGGCTAGACGTCGGGAGCGCCGCCTCCTTCCCTGACGCTTCACTTCCGGATTTGTTTGGTTTCAGGCGAGGGCGGGGCAGAGACGGCTGGGAGTGACGTCAGATGGCTTCAAGGCTTCAAGGCTTCAGGGCTTCAAGGCTTCAAGGCTTCAAGGCTTCAGGGCTTCAGGGCTTCACAGAACGTTGTCCTCAGAACGTTGAGGGTGCGTTTTATTATATTAGATATTTCAGTAATAAACTGATACCATTACATTCCCTCTCTTGGCTCCGAGTGAAAATAAATTTTTAATATATTGGAAATGAGGAGCCATAAAATGAACTATAAAAGCTAAAAAGAAACTCTAACTCTAACCTAGTACAGTAGCATAATTTCAAAAAGAACAGTAGCAAAGATACTGAACTGTTTACATGGGCATGTGTATTGGGAGAGGTGAATCTTTTAATAGTGGACATTGAACAGACTGGACCGTGCAGGTCTTTTCCTGCCGTCATCTACTATGTCACATCACTATGAATCTTGGAATATGTCCTTAGCTGGAATATGACTGTTAATAGCAAAAAGACTCATCATTATTACTTTTCTTTGCTCATGACTTACATTTAGGTAGCTAGGGTTAAGTTTTCTGTGGTCAGTTTCATTAGGCTTTCATTCAGTCAGGTGGCAGAGTATGGCTTTGCTCTGGTTTAAAGTAGGATTGCAAGTACACTTTATATGACTTCAGCCACACAAGCGTCATTTTGCTTTATTTCCAGAGACCACCTCTTTTTGTGTCACCTGCTCAGGGGCGTAGGCTGCTCCCAAGTTTATGCCACAGGATATCTTACCCAGTATGCTAGCCAGATCAATAGCATGAGAGTGCACAATTGACCAATTTATACCACCACAATGGGGTGGAACAATCTATTCAGTCATATTTTCAGCGTTTGACATTCCAAGGAAAAATATTCTATGAATGTTTCCTAACACTGTGAATGTTTCCCTATATTCTCTATCTCAGAGGCTAACTGAGGTATTCACAGCAGTGATAAAAGGACAGATAGTTCTAATACATAAATGTGGAGCTATTATACTACTGTTTCATTAGAAACAAGAAAGACATATGTAATAATTTCCTAGGTTACTATTACACACAAAATAATTATTCCTACTTAATTATTGACCAAATAAACAAAAACAGAGTCATGGCATAGTGCCATGAACTACCTTTCAGAGAGAAACCTTTTATTCTTCAGAGAGAAACCTTTTATGGGTAATGAGTGTGGTAAAAGGTTACCATATTTATCTGCTTTAGCAGTGTTTAATGTAGCACTTTAATAGACAATACTCATGTGTTTAATGTTGTAAAGAATTTAGAAAAGATATGTTAATTGTGCTTTGCACACAGCCAATATTTCATTTCAGAGAGAGCATTTTGCACGTACTGGCTGTGATGTATAATAAACTAAAAAGGTTAGAAACATTCCCTGTACTGATTGTACCTGATAGATCATGTAAAGAGAAACCTTTGCTCATATTTTCAAATATACACATGTGAATATATATATCCTTAGATAGCAATTGGTAGAACTTAATATATGTCTGTAGCCATAGCTTCAATAATAGTGAACATGGTTTTCTTTTCTATAGCTCGTCTGCCAGTGAAAATGGTCTCTTTTTTTTTCTTTCTTGGACAATGTGAACTAATGGAGGGACTGTTAGTAGGGGGGGGTCTATTAATGTCTGTGTATAGTTTCATGGTACCCCATAACATAAAACAAACATGTAACATGGAGACCACATGACAAACAAACAAAGAACTCTATTAGGCCTTTAGGTCTCCGATCGTCCATTCCAGATCCAGGATTGAGCTTAACCTGCAAGTAGAACACAAAAAGCGCAAAAGCAACGTACGCGGCATCCATCTTGGATTGTCAAAGCATTTTCATTCATTTAGAAATAAGCAACAATTAGCAAAATTAATAAAGCACCAAAAAGCATCATCTGCGGCATCCATTTGGATTACCACAGCAGTTTCATTTACTATCTCATAAGTAGAACAGCATAGATCTATTCATTTAAAAATGTAGATTCATTTGATTTTCCTGAGCTTGCTGATGTTCTATCTGCTGCCTAGAAGAGTCCAATTGATAATTTAAGCACCAATTCATTGTGATCAAGAAATCCTTTTCTGTGCCTACCTGCTTGCATTCTTTCTCTTTGGCTAGTAACTTCTCATTCAATTCTGCATGTTCTTTTAAGGCTTTCTTATATATGGTCCACATTAACCAAGTGCATGCAGAAACTCTCTTGCTCCCTTCCTTAATTGAATATAAATCACATTTTGTTTCAATATCAGAGGGGATGGAAATATCATCAGTTACATTATGGGTCCAAGGATTAGGGCCAGAGGATTCTATGCATTGCTTAGGCAAAGTGGGGTTATCTATGTCCTTCTCAAAAGAAACTGCAAAATTGGTTTTTTATTTTATGCCAGAGCATGCCTAAAGATTTGATTATGAAATACATAAAGTACATGAGTGCATAAGTACCTAAATAAGACCAAACATCCATCCAGCACAGCATTCTAAATATTCTAAATGCCCTGAAAACCTTATCAATTTATCAATCGGAAATTTAATTAATGAAACCTGATACTCAGTTCTCTATAAAGCAGCAAAATACAAAAATATAATTTAAGAACACTGCTACTCGCACAGAATACCTGCCCACGTTCTGCACCAATTAATATGTTACAAGAAATTATTTATTTTGGGGAAAATAGCTCTAGAGCAACTCGCCACTGCTTATAATTTAAGAGCAGGTGCTGTATTTATAAGTTTTAGGATATTAATTTCTCCACCAATCACCAAAGGTGATAATTGCAATAAATTACTCAGAACACAAAGAGACCGTATTTTTAGCTTCAAAAAAGGTTGATTTAATATACAATTGCACACGAGAGGTAGGTTTTAAGAGATCTTTACAGGTAATCTGTGCATAAAATAGAACAAAGTAGCAGGTAGGTTAACTTACAAGTCCTTGTTACAAGCATGCTGTGGTCCAGCTGATTGATGAGCACATGTTGAGGGGCAAGGCATCAGCAGACCCCAAAGAGAGCAGCAGGTCCCAAGAGGAGGCAGGTCCCAAGAGGAGGCAGGTTCCAAGAGAGCGAGCTGGGCTGTTTCCAGGCCTTTTATAATGTTAGCAGAGAAGCATGGTGTGTGCATGTCTTGGATATTTTGCAAGGCATTATGGTTAATGTAGTCTGTTCACATGACCACATTATAAGTCCTTCCTTTCTGCACATGTCTGAAAGCTGATGGGAGGGGCAGGTATACCTTTGACAAGCAAATGTCCTGTTTATGGTCTCCCCTCTGAAGTCTTTGTCTTCAATGGGGTATTCCAGACTTTCGGTCTCTTGGGTCTTTGGTTTTCAGAGATGTCCTGATGAGCGTCCAGGTACCCACCTTAGTCATGCTTTTGTTCAGTTCTTTTAGGTGGGAGGGCAGAGAGAGTTATATATCTCTCTTTTGTCTTTGTTAAGTGTTTGTAATTAACTATCCCTGCTATCAGAAGTTCCCAGAAAAAGGAATGGAGAGAGAGGGGCTTGAAATGAAACTATTCTCTCTGCTGCAGTGTCAAATATATATTTTTAAAAGATACACAAATATATTGGTGTATATATAATCCAGCAAATATGCTACATATTTCAGTAATAAACTGATACCATTAATGGTATCAGTTTATTACTGAAATATGTAGCATATTTGCTGGATTATATATACACCAATATATTTGTGTATCTTTTAAAAATATATATTTGACACTGCAGCAGAGAAAATAGTCTCATTCCAAAAGCCCTCTTCCCTCTCCCTTTGGGGCCTCACCTTGCCTTTTCTCATTCCTCAAACAAAAGACTTAAGACTGCTTTAAAGTTTTAAATTGACTCTATTCCTCTGATCAACACAACAAAGATTGGACCTAACCAGAGGATGCAAGGAGACAGAGAGTCTGGAGAACCCATTGAAGACAAACGGCTGTGTGCAAAGCACAATTAACATATCTTTTCTAAATTCTTTACAACATTAAACACATGAGTATTGCCTATTAAAGTGCTACATTAAACACTGCTAAAGCAGATAAATATGGTAACCTTTTACCACACTCATTACCCATAAAAGGTTTCTCTCTGAAGAATAAAAGGTTTCTCTCTGAAAGGTAGTTCATGGCACTATGCCATGACTCTGTTTTTGTTTATTTGATCAATGATTAAGTAGGAATAATTATTTTGTGTGTAATAGTAACCTAGGAAATTATTACATATGTCTTTCTTGTTTCTAATGAAACAGTAGTATAATAGCTCCACATTTATGTATTAGAACTATCTGTCCTTTTATCACTGCTGTGAATACCTCAGTTAGCCTCTGAGATAGAGAATATAGGGAAACATTCACAGTGTTAGGAAACATTCATAGAATATTTTTCCTTGGAATGTCAAATGCTGAAAATATGACTGAATAGATTGTTCCACCCCATTGCGGTGGTAAATTGGTCAATTGCGCACTCTCATGCCATTGATTTGGCTAGCATACTGGGTAAGATATCCTGTGGCACAAACTTGGGAGCAGCCTATGCCCCTGAGCAGGTGACACAAAAAGAGGTGGTCTCTGGAAATAGAGCAAAATGACGCTTGTGTGGCTGAAGTCATATAAAGTGTACTTGCAATCCTATTTTAAACCAGAGCAAAGCCATACTCTGCCACCTGACTGAATGGAAGTCTAATGAAACTGACCACAGAAAACTTAACCCTAGCTACCTAAATGTAAGTCATGAGTAAACAAAGTAATAATGATGAGTCTTTTTGCTTATAACAGTCATATTCCAGCTAAGGACATATTCCAAGATTCATAGTGATGTGACATAGTAGATGACGGCAGGAAAATACCTGCACGGTCCAGTCTGTTCAATGTCCATTATTAAAAGATTCACCTCTCCCAATACACATGCCCGTGTAAACAGTTCAGTATCTTTGCTACTGTTCTTTTTGAAATTATGCTACTGTACTAGGTTAGAGTTGTTTTTTTTAATTTTAGCTTTTATAGTTCATTTTATGGCTCCTCATTCCAATATATTAAAAATTTATTTTCACTCGGAGCCAAGAGAGGGAATGTAATGGTATCAGTTTATTACTGAAATATGTAGCATATTTGCTGGATTATATATACACCAATATATTTGTGTATCTTTTAAAAATATATATTTGACACTGCAGCAGAGAAAATGGTCTCATTCCAAAAGCCCTCTTCCCTCTCCCTTTGGGGCCTCACCTTGCCTTTTCTCATTCCTCAAACAAAAGACTTAAGACTGCTTTAAAGTTTTAAATTGACTCTATTCCTCTGATCAACACAACAAAGATTGGACCTAACCAGAGGATGCAAGGAGACAGAGAGTCTGGAGAACCCATTGAAGACAAAGACTTCAGAGGGGAGACCATAAACAGGACATTTGCTTGTCAAAGGTATACCTGCCCCTCCCATCAGCTTTCAGACATGTGCAGAAAGGAAGGACTTATAATGTGGTCATGTGAACAGACTACATTAACCATAATGCCTTGCAAAATATCCAAGACATGCACACACCATGCTTCTCTGCTAACATTATAAAAGGCCTGGAAACAGCCCAGCTCGCGTCTCTTGGAACCTGCCTCTCTTGGGACCTGCCTCCTCTTGGGACCTGCTGCTCTCTTTGGGGTCTGCTGATGCCTTGCTCCTGAAACATGTGCTCATCAACCAGATGGACCACAGCATGCTTGTAACAAGGACTTGTAAGTTAACCTACCCGCTACTTTGTTCTATTTTTATGCACAGATTACCTGTAAAGATCTCTTAAAACCTACCTCTCGTGTGCAATTGTATATTAAATCAACCTTTTTTGAAGTTAAAAATACGATCTCTTTGTGTTCTGAGTAATTTATTGCAATTATCACCTTTGGTGATTGGTGGAGAAATTAATATCCTAAAACTTATAAATACAGCGCCTGCTCTTAAATTATAAACAGTGGCGAGTTGCTCTAGAGCTATTTTCCCCAAAATAAATAATTTCTTGTAACAACAGGAGCAAAAGATATCGGAGGCGAGGGAGAAGGTGGATCGTTGGAAGGGGTGGCGGATGCCCATGGCAGACAGGGTCCGGTGGTTGAAGACCCAGATAGTCCCCATGTTTCTCTTCTTGAGTTACATCTGCCTTTTACTGGAACACTGTTTCACTTCATTGTACAGCGTGTTCTTTCAACTTTTGTGGGGCAACAGGATGAACCCAGTAAAACTCAATATTACTTACCGCTCGTGGGAGGAAGGGGGGTGGGGATGGTAAACCCTGTCTTGCTATTCTCCTCCCTGTTCATCCAGTTTAACCTTGGGCGGGGGGGGGGGAGGGTCCGGAGGCCACAGGGTGGGCACAAAGCATTGTACAGTGGTGGGAGGGAATTTGGGGCCCTTGGTGTGGGGGGGGGGGGAAGGAGGGTAGGTTGCGGAAGGGTTTCCCGGAGGGGGTAGGCTACTACACATCCTTAGTAAAGCTGGTCCGGTTGTGGGACATTACATGGGAGGAAATAAGGGTGGGGCAGAGGGAGAGCTGGGTGGAGCGGGTTCGCTCCCAGCATTTCTCATCTCCCCTGACTCTTAGGGATGCTCCAGGGCCCGTGTTGAGGCAGGGCCTGCGCTTCATTTCATCTAGACGACTCCCGAACAAGTACAGGGGCATTGCCTGGCTGTCCCTGCATGGCAGGTTGTAAGTCCGGGCAAATCTCGGGTACAGAAATCAACAGGACCGAGACTGCCCGAGGGGGGAGTGTGCTGGCCAGCTGTAGACGATGGACCACTTCCTTATGGAGTGTCCATTCTCCAGAGCAGTTTGTCGAAGAGTGGCCGCCTTGCTGGCCATCCCCGGCTTCACGTCGTACACCTATGCAGACAGGGTGTACAGGAGACAGCAGGGGATGGGGCGGCTGGAGCCAGGTACCACCGTCCTCATATCAGTTATTATCAGATACTGCCTATGGGTGGCCCGATGTGAGGTGTCTATGCGCCAGGAGTGCAGGTCTGCTGAGCAGGTTTCCTGGGACGCTGTCCGAGCCGTACAGGAAGTGGCGTGCTGGGAAAAGGTGGGGGGGGGGGGTACATAATTTTGGGGTTTGGTGGAAGCAAATGTTTGAAATGTTGATTTGAATGTATGGTGGGGGGGGGGACGGGTTTTGTGGGATTTGTATTTTTGTATAAAAGTACAGTGGAGCTGGTTTTACAACTGCATGATGCAATCAATGTCTTGAATATTGTTTTTCCGTTTTCATTTAATAAAGGAATTCTTCAAGTATCCACCACTCTCTCCATGAAAAAATACTTCCTGACATTTTTCTTGAGTCTGCCCCCCTTCAATCTCATTTCTTGTCCTCTAGTTCTACCGCCTTCCCATCTATGAAACAGGTTCGTTTGCGGATTAATACCTTTCAAATATTTGAACGTCTGTATTATATCACCCCTGTTTCTCTTTTCCTCCAGGGTATACATGTTCAGGTCAGCAAGTATCTCCTCATACATCTTGTAACGCAAATCCCATACCATTCTTGTAGCTTTTCTTTGCACCGCTTCAATTCTTTTTACATCCTTAGCAAGATACGGCCTCCAAAACTGAACACAATACTCCAGGTGGGGCCTCACCAATGACTTATACAGGGGCATCAAAACCTCTTTTCTTCTACTGGTCACACCTCTCTCTATACAGCTTAGCAACCTTCTAGCCAGGGCCGGTCTTAGCAAGTGCGGGGCCCTATGCAGACCAATTTGGTGGGGCCCCATCCTAGCCCCGCCCTATCCTAGCCCCGCCCCCACCCCAGCTCCACCCCATTGATAATATTATTCAATTTTTAGAAAATTTTTTATTTATGAAATTTCAAATAAAGACAAATGAAGCTAAACTTGTACAGAAAAACTGATTGAAATAATAAGCACAATGCTATCATGAACCCCCCCCCCCCCCCCCCGAAATTATTCAGTTCAAGTCCACTACAATTAGTAGTTTCAATTCTCATAACCCCGGGGGGGGGGGGGGTGTCAGAGGTGCGGACACACAATCTCTCCACTGCAAAACACTATACACAAACTTGTGCAAAAACACACTCATAACCTTACCAAACCATAACAGCACTAATTCCAAGGACAGGACGAGCACTACCTCGTAAAAAAAATAAATAAAACAAAAAGGGCTGCAAATGCTACACGCTAGCAGGATACTGCACCTTGATCACACATGAAAAACACATGACACAACAGATATATGAAGGCAAAATACTGAACTGGAAAATTACCTCAAGAAGTCAGACTCAGCATGCAGCAATACTAGAAAAATTGAAACTTACATGCAAAATATGACAGATGCACATTTCCAAAAGCTGACATATTCCAATTAATAAATTCTGAATAAAATACTTTTTTCTACTTTTGTTGTCTGATCATTTGTTTTTTCTATTCGCTTTGGTCCCAGTGTCTTCTGTTTTATGCAGTGTCTTCTTTCCATTTGATATTTTTTCTCTCACCGTGTCCACCATCCTCCTGTGTCCTTATGTGTCCTGTCTACCATCTGTAGGCCTGTCCCTATCCTTTCTCCAGTTTCAGCATCTGCCTTCAAAGTGTTCCGATCCAGCCCTTAAATTCAGCAATTTCCCCTCCATGCATATCCAGCATTTCTTCTCACTCCCCTCCTTCCATGTGCATCTACTTTCCTCCCCTCCCCTACATCCATGTCCAGCATTTCTCCTCTATCCCTTCCCCTCCATCCATGTGCATCTCCTTCCTTTATCTTTTCTTCCCTCCATTCCTCTCCAACATTTCTCCTCTCTCCCCTGCCCTCCATGTCCAGCAATTTCTCCTCTCTCCCTGGGCCCTGCCCTCCCATCCATGCTCCTCTGTCCCTGCCCCCTCCATTCATCCCTATAAAGCAATTCCCCTCTCTCCCTGAGCCCTGCCCTCCCATCCCTGCTCCTCTGTCCCCTGCCCCCTCCATTCATCCCTATCCAGCAATTCCCCTCTCTCCCTGAGCCCTGCCCTCCAATGCTCCTCTGAACCCTGCACCCTCCATTCATCCCTATCCAGCCCTCTCTCCCTGAGCCCTGCCCTCCCATGCTCCCCTGCCCCCTCCATTCATCATCCTTATCCAGCAATTCCCCTCTCTCCCTGAACCCTGCCCTCCCATCCATGCTCCTCTCCCCTGCCCCCTCCATTCATCCCTATCCAGCAATTCCCCTCTCTCCCTGAGCCCTGCCATCCATGTCCAGGTCCTCTCTCCCTTGCCCTCCCACTCCCATGTTCAACTGCCTGCCCGCCCTGGCGCCCTCTTCTCCCCCCAACCAACAAGGATCATTTTTCTGTTAAATTTACCCTCCGTCACCGACTCGCCGGAATCTGACTGGACAGCATAGCAGGCAGCATCATCGAAAGCACTCCTCCCCTCCCGAGTCCCCCCGACGTCTCTAGCAGAACGCAGAAGCTCTTCCTGATTCATTCATTCTCAGTGTCCCGCCCTCGAGGGGCCCTATGCGGCCGCCTCGGTCACCTCGGCCTAAGACCGGCCCTGCTTCTAGCTGTGGCCACCGCCTTGTCACACTGTTTCATCGCCTTCAGATCCTCAGATACTATCACCCCAAGATCCCTCTCCTCGTCCGTACATATCAGACTCTCACCGCCTAACACAAATGTAACTCAAGAGGCAGCTGTCGGCAATATACAACTTTGTGTTGAATCTGGAAATGCAACATGATGTTCTACCAGACCACAGGATCTCTAGCATGTACTAGGGGAGAACCAGGCAGTTGGGTTGTCGGTATTGGCTACATGAACAGTCATGAGTTTCATTTGTATGCCTAGGAGACATAACATAAACATTGAAGTGATGAGTTCTTAATATTCTGACATCCAGACTAACTGGAATTTCCCCAGGATAGGGTGAAGATGATATGTACATTATATGTGAATATGTGAAAAGGAACTAGCAATCAAGGAGGACACATGTGAGAGTTAGAGGGTGACAGGAGTACAAGAAGGAGAACCTATCTTCTATACTCATGGTCCACAGGTTCACAGAGTAGATTCAAACACATTCATTTCCTGGACCTAAAGGAGCATGTAGAGTATGATATGAGGTACTGTGTCTGAACCTAACTGTCCCCAATCCTCTACTAACATGCAACTGTCAGCCTTCCAGTCAAACTTGTGCAATATAAAATACTGTCCTCAAAAAGCCACGAGTGTCCCTGACACTATGTCCTCTTTGTACTATGCTTAAAACCCTTTAAAGTTATACTGGTGAAGTGACACAAGGGGTATGAGGCCACCCTGTCATACCTGGTGTGCTAGATTACTTTCCTCTGGTTACAAACATCACAGACATCATTATCATAGTGTAGTGGACTGTTCCTGCTCACCTTCAACAAAGGGGAGTTGCTATAAATTTTGACACTGAAGGAGAGTGGAATATGTAAACCCACTAGGCCTTCACATGTATGGGCTTAGAAAGAAACTATCCATATGCTACATCATCAACAATAGCTATGTAGTGTGATTCTCTGTGGCCTTTAGCATCTGCTGAGGACACTACCTCAACTTTACTCTGTAGAAAGGGGTCATGCTCATGTCTGACAAGGAGTTGGAAACATATTTCTGACTTGAGGGGGGGTGCTATTTCATAACCATTTATGTCTCTGCATCATTGCCCAAGAGCAACTTACACACACACAAAGCAAGGGAGAAAATGAGCTTAAGCTGAAGCATATGTTCAAAAGAATCCGCAGCCAAGCGGAGAACTCGAACTCCCCACGGGAAAACACAGGTATAAGTTTTTTATCATATGTTATTGCTTTACTGTGGTTTTTTTATCATATGTTATTGCTTTACTGTGGTTTTTTATCATATATGTTTTATGTTTTTGAAACAGGCTAGTAAATCAGAAGACAAAAGGCCAATTTGGTTCCAAGCAATGCAACTTTATTGCTAGCAATAGAACAGCACTGAGTAGTCTCAGGATACTGTGTGTCACTAATCATTTGACACTTACATTTATACTTCCCTACTGGGCCTGCGCATTAGGCCCCTTACACATCACAGTGATATGCGCAGTAAACATTTGTAGTTCTTACAGTACACATTTGTAGTTCCCAGTACGTACACACGTCATAACACTGAAATGATACTGGCAAGAGAAACGAAACTTAGCAGCTTCTTCTACACACACAATGCTCCTTTCTAGCACAGGAGATAAGGTTCGTCTGGCTCAGAGATGCAGGGCGGGGGTGTCAGCACCCTCCAAGGCCATCTATTCATGTGGCGCCTACGTGCAAGCTGGTCTTGTATAAGCCTTGCTACTACAGTTACAGTTACAAGCTATATGTCTAATAGCCCTGCATTCCGTCTTACATTAGTAAACAGCAAAACTGGGTAAGGCACAAATGTCCAGTGCATTGAAGTGTGGCTAAAAGCCAAAAGCAGAGGTAGAATGCATAAGTATAAGTCCATCAGTAGGCACAAAACATGAGGTTGTTCTGTTGGTCAGTAGTATTCGGGTAGTATCCGGCGCTCCACTCCTACATTTTTACTTAATTTTTCTTTATTTGCATATGTATGTTTTTATAGACTCCTGATGCAGGCCTGACGGCCGAAACACAACAGTTGTGTCGAGTCTTTTCATCAATAAACAAGTTTTTTAAGATTCTTGTCTCCAGGATTTGAATTTCCGTGGTCAAACATCCCACTCTCACTTATACTTAAGCTGAAGCAACCTCCTGAGCAAATGCTTATACAACTGCTCATACATAACTGGAGGGTACAGTTCACCATGTTATACATAACCATGTGTTCTCCACAAAAAAACCGTCAACACAATGTCTGCAGGGTAATCTGAATGGAGCTGTTTCTGGGGGACTTCGTTTATGTTACAAACAATTTTTCTCTAAGGTAGCCTTGTCCGACCTTTTTCATTCGAGAGACACATTTTATATTTTGCAACATTTTGACGCCCCAAACATACAGTCATACTTGTGGCACGTTTTGTCAAATAGTGGTCAAATATGACAGTGTGTGGTGCCCTCCTCACCCATCAGCAAGTCTCCCTCTGTCAAGTTTCCCTCCCACCATTAATCCACTCTCCATGTCTCTCATGTAGCCCCCCAGTCCTCACCCAGTTTCTTTCTCTCACTTTCTCATGTACTCCTCAAGCCTTCATGCAGTCTCTCATGTGCTCTCATGTACCCCTCCCACAATCTTCTCACACTCTCTTTCTCCTGACCTGCCTTCAGCTGCAGAAGTTTGAGTAGGATTCCTGCTTTCCTACTGTGACTGCACTCTCTCCCAGCTTGAGCCTCACAGTGCTAGAAGTTTGCATTTATCTTGTGTTTGCAAAGTCTCACAAGACTTCCAACTGTGAGACCTACCAGGACATCCTGCACCTCACAGCTGAAAGTTGTAGAGAGACATACATAAGTACATAAGAAATGCCATACTGGGAAAAGACCAAGGGTCCATCGAGCCCAGCATCCTGTCCACGACAGTGGCCAATCCAGGCCAAGGGCACCTGGCAAACTTCCCAAACATACAAACATTCTATACATGTTATTCCTGGAATTGTGGATTTTTCCAAGTCCGTTTAGTAGCGGTTTATGGACTTGTCCTTTAGGTTTATGGACTTTGCCACTAGGATGAAATATTCTTGCTGTAAGCCTCACTTCAATTGCCATGCTTCTTGGGGGCCAGATAGAAACACTAGGTGGGCTGGTTTCTAGGCTGTGGCCTATAGGTGCAACAAGCTGGCTCTAAAGTGAACACTCTTGCTCTCCGTATAACCTCAACCTAGAGGGCCAAGATCAGAGTCTGTGGCTGTTGGCTGCCAATTAGTGGGATGGTTCACAACAGAGTACAGACAGACTCCACTTATGACCCTAGAAAGCCTGAGATTGACTACACCACCAGAAGGATTACCACTACTCTGACAGAGTGTAAGGCACATAGGGCAGTTGACATACAAAACGCAGGGCAGCATAGGGTAGTTCCATACCATTATGCTCCTCATTGTAATCAAGGTGTATAGGTGTCCTCTAAGACACAAACTCAAAATGCTGCCAGTGGATAAGTCAAACAATACACACCAGATAACATGATGAGCATTACTGACATACATCAGCTAGAGAACACACAATACAGGTGACCCTCAGGGGGAGGAATGCTGGCTTCGGCCTAACCCCTGGTAAGCCTTTCCTTGGCTGAGAGGTGCCCAGCTCTCCCAACGGCTGCCTTTCAGGTGCTGTGGAGGACTTGCAGCTCATCTGCATATCCTCACAGCCTTCTCCGGGGTGACTCCCAGGTCCACTCTGATCCACTCAGGGCCTCCGCTCTAGGTGCCCAGTGTTCCCACCAGGTGATGTGGAGGATTTGCAGCCCTTCTGTATATCCCCACAGCTCTCTCGGGGGTGATTTCTAGGTCCAACCCAATCTTCCTGGGGCCCTCGCTCCAGGTGCCCAGGGTTTCCAGGTGCTTTTTTTGGCTAAGGTCAGGTGACCCTCAGGGGGAGGAATGCTGGCTTCAGCCTAACCCCTAGTAAGCCTTTCCTTGGCTCAGAAGTGCCCAGCTCTCCCTGTTGCAGGAATTGAGATAGGAATTTGTGATGCTTCAGGAGTCAGACAGCACACACCAGTATGAGAGAGAAATCTTCTTTATTTGCCAGCAAACAAAGCAAGACATCAGTTCTAGCTCTCTTCTCTTTCTCTCAGCTCTCTGTGTCTTTCTCTCAGCTCTCTGGGTCTTTCTCTCAGCTCTCTGTGTCTTTGTCTCAGCTCTCTGTGTCTTTGTCTCAGCTGCTTCTCTTCTTATGCTGTCTTCTCCTTCTTCTGTCTGTTCCTTCTGTCCTTCTCTTTCTTCTGAGCTCCTTCTGACGTAAACTGCTTCTGCTCCCACTTAAATAGGGTCCTAAGCCCTCCTCCTAGCCTAGCCCCCTTTACTCCCAATTGGTTAAGAAACTGATTGGCTACCTTGCCTCAACCAATCATTACTTTTGAAATATCAGTTACATAGGTTCCAGACATCCTAAACTGACCTGTGACCTGGGGCCCCTCATGCCAGACATTTGGTCTCCAGTCTCTTACATTTCTCATTATGATTGATGTCTCATCTATAGCTTAAACTGGATTCCCTTAGAGACTAAGAGGCCCCATCTAACATTGGTTATTCTCATATTCCTAATCAGCTTCATACTACCTACTAACTAAACTCTGGCATTCATTAAAGAGGTCAAAAGTCAGTCTTACTTAATAGCATACATATCAGGTTATTACTTCCAGGAGGCCAGTCCTACACTTAGCTATAATTAATCAAGGAGAAGAGAGCTGACTAGCCCTGACCTCGTTCACCTTTCAGCTTCCTTCACAAAACTAGCTAAGACCACAGAAAACTCAAAACATATGTTGGCCTCTCCACAACAGACAAAGAGTAACATTAGATTTAAAAAGGTATTCTACATTTAACTACACAGAGTAAACATATTCTAAAATAAGCATTCTTATAAGACATATCTAAACATCAGGAATATCTAGAATTATTTAGAATCTAACTATTTCCTTATAACAAAATCTACATATCAAGAACTTCTGAAATAGTATTTCAGCCTTTTAAACTTCAGCATGTCTGGCTCATTCCTTTGTTCATTCATAATAGTTTACAGCTGTGCCAGCATTTAGCAATCCATCCCTCACAAGGGTCTTTCTGACCTTTCTGACCCAGCCCGGCAAGACTTTCAAATAATATGAACCATCTGGCATTCCTTTGCTCTGCTTGCAAGGTAAAAAGCTGATTTTGAAATAGGAATTCAAACACCACTTTTAAACCCCAGATTTTAACAGTTAATATCACTTCTTATATATATAATTTCTTTGTCCACTGCCTCATTCCCCCCTTTGAGACTAAAATCAGCTTATGCAGAGATAAGTCTCACATCTCAAACTCTGGAGACTATAGTGATCCTAACTAGGAATAGACTTGTGAATCACCATTACCCTACTTGTTAAGGTCCGACGGCATACTGCCGAAGCACATGAGGCCAAGAAACAAAACAACAACCCTGCTAAAACTAAGACTATTAGGGAAATGAACAAGGGGCGTATCCAGGAGGTCAATGACCACCACCAGGAGGTAAGGTCTAATCCTCCTCGGTAATCTTCCACATTAAGACTGGCCAACTGTAGGACTTTATCCATGGCATGCCTAACTACATGCGTCCTATTTATGACAATAGTACAGCACTCTGAAGAATTTAACACTGTGCAGAGACCACCCTGGGCTGCAAAGAGATAGTCAAAGCCCATACGGTTATATCTAGAAACTATACTTAATTCATTAATTTGATCCTGCAATGCATTGACTACCACGTTCAGCTCATGAACTAAAACATGGAGTAGGGATTGAAGTCTCCGGGTAGCCATACCTAGTTCAGTAATACCCGCTACCGGGCCTCCAATTGGAATCCAGGCCGTGGCAGAAAGGGCTACAAGTCTCTTTTTAGTCAGAGGATAAGTAGAATTAATATACTGGAGGGCTAATTCAATCGCCTCATCCTCTGTGGCAACGGAGGAGGGTAAGGACAAAGCCTCTCGCTTAGAGCGGTGCGGGGATAGTGGCTTAAGAGGAATAACTTTAGGAAAATAATTCAAGGTTACCAATACACAAAAATCATATGTGGAGGGAAGAATCATGTGGAGGACATTATCACAGAGCCAGTAATGACCAAGGAGAGGGCGACGAAAGTTCCCAATAAATGTAGGCACAGGATGGAGATTAGGATGCCCATAATGCGAGCCCCTATCCCAGGGGGAACGAAGAAGAAATGGAGACTTTGTACACCATAGGTGCCAATCCCCAATTGTAACAGACCGCTCATATGATGCAACCCCTTCATCCCCCGGGGACTTATGAAAGTAGAAAATAGGATGGGACACTATAGTCTTCTCAGTAGTATAGTTAGGAGCCAGATAATCACCTTGGTCATAATCTACAGGTATGGTAGTAGGGCACATAGGAGTACCTGGAGAAACTACCCACACAGGTTCCTCCTTCTCTGGGAGAACATTAGTATAGTTACAGGGAATGGGAAGAACAGTTGAGATGCTTCTTGTTAAACAAAACACTCCAGAAGCTGGATAGGGAGACGTAAAAACTGGCCTTAGAGAAGAGTCAGAGGGGGAAGTAGCATTATAAAAGGACCACCAAGTATAATCCTGGCTCCAAGGACCTGAACTCGAAAAGTAGGGAGGTATAAGAGCTGGGAGTTGCACAGGGACAGGAACAGCTGGGACATCTGTAGTATAAGGAGAAAATCGGGAACACACAATACAAGGGGAAGTAATCTTTGCCTGGCTAATTAGTTCCTGGACTGAGTGTAACCAAAGGTTGGAGCGAGTTGGGGTATTAGGAACAAGGAGGCAAGGAGTAGAAAACAACAAAAGCATCCAAACTACTAACATTTTCTTTCTTCCTAATCTAAAACAAATACAGCAAACTAATTAAGCAATAATATTTCAACAGTCTGTGCTAATCACAGATTACTCTAATATAGTGTTCTCAGTCTTTGAGTTCTTATACCAGTTGGGATAGACCCTCAACTGACAAGGATCAAGCTCTCAAATTCCAAGAAAGCCAGAATCCGGCAAGAAAGAGTCTCAGTATGAAGCCGAAGTTCAGCCGCTCCTGCAGTATGCAGTTGACCCTTCTTTTCAGCTAGTAGATTCTTTGGTTCGGGTCAGGCGCAACTTCAATGGCTCCGCTGGATCTCTTTCTGCTCTCCACTGTCTAGGCTCCGTCTGATCCGTGCTGGGCTCAGTCTGGTCAGCAGACTTAATTCGAGACCAATGGACCCATGGAGTTATCCCTGCGACCTTCACAGCTGCAGGGGTAGAAAGCAAAACAGTAAAAGGTCCTTTCCATCGGGGCCCCAAAGGCTGGAGCTTCCAGTCTTTTACCCAAACTCTATCCCCTGGCAGGAAGGAATGTACCTGAGCCTGGAAGGGGACAGGGTTTATTTCTCTCACATAAGACTGAAGCTCAGAAATTATCTTCCCCAAGAGGGCTACCTGCTCCTGCACCTGGGCAGACCCTAAAATCCCTATGTCTCCCTTAATTCCCTGTAAAATGGCTGGGGGCTTCCCATACACAATTTCAAAGGGAGAGAGGGCTGTTCCTTTAGTTGGGGTGCATCGGAGGCGGAAGAGGGCTAGTGGCAATGCCTGTGGCCATTTCAATTGGGTTTCCTGACAAATCTTTGCTAGGCTATTTTTCAAGGTTCTATTTGCTCGCTCAACCTGCCCTGAACTCTGGGGACGATAGGCACAATGCAATTTCCAGGTAATGCGCAATGCGCGAGACAGGGCCTGAAGTGTAGCTTCAACAAAGGCGGGACCATTATCTGAACCTATGGCAAGGGGCAGTCCATACCTGGGGATGACATCCCTAAGGAGAGCTCGAGCTACTTCTGTGGCTTTCTCAGTGACTGTAGGATATGCTTCCACCCACCCAGAAAAGGTACAGACCATAACTAAGAGATATCGGAGCCTACCGCTCCTGGGCATTTCTGTGAAGTCTATAACTAGGGACTCAAAGGGTGTTAGTCCTCTAGACTGAACTCCTGGTGGAATACGGGGTCCCTGACGAGCATTATTCTGGGCACAGAGAGTACATCGGGCAGAGGCAGTGGCAACCAGACTATCCAATCCTTCCAGCACCACTACTCGACTGAGTAGACGGGCTAGTGCTGTTTTCCCTAAGTGTGATAGGTCATGAGCTTGAGACACTACAGGCCAAGCTAGGTGGCGTGGCACCAGAACTCTGGTATCAGGGAGATGTAACCAGCCATCAGGTCTCCTTACTGCACCTTCTTCTTGAGCCCATTTCTCTTCCATTTGGGTATACATAGGTGTCCATTCTTGCAGTCGAATTTGGAACAGGGGGGTCACAGTACTTGCTGGGGGTCCTCGAGCAGCTTCCTTGGCCACCCGATCAGCATGGCGGTTCCCTCGGGCCACTGGAGTATCTATTCTTTGGTGTCCCCTGCAGTGAATAACAGCTACCTTCTTAGGGGCCCACACAGCCTCTAGCAGCTGAAGTATTTCGGGTCCATACTTAACAGGTTGGCCTGCAGCATTTATAAGTCCCTTTTCCTTATACAAAGCTCCATGAGCATGTAGGGTTGTGAAAGCATACTTAGAATCAGTATAAATGTTGGTCACCAGTCCTGCTGCTAACTCCAGAGCTCGTATGAGGGCCACAAGTTCTGCTTTCTGAGCTGAAGTTCCTTGGGGCAGGGCTCTTGCTTCTATCACCTTGTCCTCTGTCACCACAGCATAGCCTGCCAATCGCTTGGAGTTCTCCACATAACTGCTTCCATCTGTGAAATAAATTACATCTGGGTCCCTCCACGGAACATCTTTAAGATCTGGTCGACTGGAGTACACTTCATCCATAGTTTGGATACAGTCATGATCTGGTGGTCCCTCAGATGCTGGCAAAAGAGTGGCGGGATTAAATGTAGCCACTGTTTCCAGGTGTATCCGTGGATTCTCACACAAGCTAGCTTGGTACTTAACCATACGGTTATTTGTAAACCAGTGGTTGCCCTTATACTCCATGAGGGTGAGAACTGCGTGGGGGACTTTAACAACCAGTTCTTGCCCCAAGGTCAACTTATCAGCTTCCTGGACCAGTAAGGCTGTTGCTGCAATGGCCCTCATGCAGGCTGGCCATCCTTTAGCCACTCCATCCAGCTGTTTAGACAGGTATGCAACAGGCCTCTGCCAGGATCCCATCATCTGGGTCAGCACACCCAGAGCAACCCCCTGTCGCTCGTGGACATACAGTGAGAAAGGTTTCTCCACATCAGGAAGGCCTAACGCAGGGGCTTGGAGTAGGGCTTTCTTTATGGCAATGAAGGATTGTTGAGCAGTAGGTCCCCATTCAAATGGTTCCTTTTCACCCCCCTTTGTGGCTTGGTAAAGGGGTTTCGCCATCAATGCAAAATTTGGAATCCAAATTCTGCAGAATCCGGCTGCTCCCAGAAATTCCCTAACTTCTCTTCTGGACTTGGGTTGGGGAATTGCAGCTACCGCTTGCTTCCTACTAGCATCCAGTCTCCGACTTCCCTGGGAAATGCAAAAACCCAGATACTTCACTTCTGACTGACAGAGTTGGGCCTTTGAGCGTGAGACCTTATAGCCTGCATCCAAGAGTAGCTCCAGCAATTCTCTAGTAGCCTCAAAACACTCTTCCTGGGTCACTGCTGCAATCAGGAGGTCATCTACATACTGGAGTAAAACTCGCCTGGAAGGCTCAGATTTAAAAGTCTTAAGGTCTTGCCCTAGGGCTGTCCCAAAAATAGTGGGGGAGTTCTTGAACCCCTGTGGCAGGCGGGTCCATGTATACTGAAGCTTCCTTCCTGTTACTGGGTTTTCCCATTGAAAGGCAAAAAGCAATTGACTGGCGGGGGCCACCCGAATACAAAAGAAGGCATCTTTTAGGTCTAGTGTCGTGAAATGGGTAGCTCCAGAAGGTATCAATCCTAGCAGGACATATGGATTAGGCACTACAGGGTGTAATGAGATAGTGGATTTGTTGACCACTCGTAAGTCTTGGACTGGCCGGTAGTCCTCAGTCCCTGGCTTCTGAACTGGCAATAGTGGCGTATTCCATGGAGACTGGCAAGGTCGAATAATTCCATGGGATAACAGACGATTCAAATGTGCTTGAATCCCTTCCAGAGCCTTTCTGGGAATTGGGTATTGGCGAAGATGGATTGGCCGGGCACTTGGAAGTAAGTCTACATGTACAGGAGGAATATTTCGGGCCAACCCTGGGGGATTATCTTCTGCCCATACCCCACTGACCTGAAAGCTGTCTGCCAGGGGTAGGTCAACTTGGCCATGCGACTGATGCAGCCGCCATTCTTCTTCAAGAGGGCAGCAGAAACTCAATATACCCTTAGGGCTGGATGTCGGGGGCCGAAAGGAGACTGAAGTCTGGCCATCAGAGTCAAAAGAAATTTGGGCCCTAAGCTTGGACAGCAGGTCTCGACCTAACAAAGGGATTGGACAGTCTGGCATATACAGGAATTCATGAGTGACTATGTGTGAGCCTAATTGGCATCTACGGGTTGTCAGGAAGGGCCTCCGGTTCTGCACCCCCGTGGCTCCCACTACTCGGACAGTTTTTCCAGACACAGGCGCTAATCGCTCCGTCACAACAGAATGTTCAGCTCCTGTATCAATCATGAATGGAATTGAGCGGCTCCCTATAGTTAGCTTGACCATAGGTTCCTGGGAGCCCAGTTTATAGGAACCCGGTCTGTCCTATTCGTCCCATTCTGCCATCTCGGCTATCCCGATGATGTCAGATTCAGGAGGCTCATATCTTCCCTCTCGAACTCGGCCTCGGCTTCCTCGATCTCCTGGTCCCCTTCTCAGTCCCTGGCGCCTCTGGGGGCATTCATCTTTCCAGTGCCCTCTTTCCTTACAATAGGCACACTGATCCCTCTCCAATCTTGGTCTGGGATTCTCCCCCCTTGGCCGGGATTGATTGAAGGAATCTCGGGCCCTGGCTGGTGGTCCGGGGTCCCACTTTGGCTTCCCATTAGCTAGAAGTCGACCTCGGTTAAGGGTGGAATTAGTAATGGCTGCCGCTAAAAGGTCGGCCTTCTTCTGCATCTTCCGGTCAGCCTCTCGGCGCACCTCCTGATCTCTATTAATGAAAACCTTGGTTGCGATCTCAATTAGCTGGGTGGTATTCATCCCTGCGAATCCCTCCTGACGCTGCAACTTCTTCCGGATATCTGGCATACTCTGGGCCACCAATGCGCTATTCACCATTCTCTGGTTTTCTTGGGCTTCAGGGTCAAATGGGGTGTATGTTCTGTAGGCTTCAATTAGTCGCTCTAGAAAGGCCCCAGGGGATTCAGTTGCCCCTTGGAGAATTTCAGAGACCTTTGCCAGATTAATGGGCCTCTTTATGCCTTTCCTCATACCTTCCAGTAAGTCCCGGCAATAGCCAGACAACAGTTCATAGTGCTGCCCATCATTTGGATCCCAATCTGGAGCTGCGCGAGGAAACCGAGCTCTAACCCATCCCTCTGGGTCCTGTGTCCTCTCGGGAACACGCTCTCGCGTGATGGCCTCAGCATTTTGCAAAATCTTCCGCCTCTCCTCAGTTGTGAAGAGGGTCAGGAGAAGTTGTTGACAATCAGTCCAGGTTGGGTTATGGGTGGCCATAATGCTAGTCACTAGGTCCACCACTGCCTGAGGCTTTTCAGTATAAGAGGGGTAATGCGTCTTCCAATTCAGGAGATCGGTGGTTGTGAAGGGTACATACTGGTAGGCCTGTGCCTGTATAACCTGACCCTGATTATTAGGATCCGGTCGAGTGGTAGTTACCTGACGAAGTGGCAGAACTCTCGAGGAAGTGGGAATGGAACCTGAGGTAGAGCTAGGAGCTACCCTCCTATCATGCTCAAAGGTGATTGCAGCAGGTCTAACCCATTCAGTGGAGGTGTGTTGAACCCCTGAGGGATGGGGAGGGGTACTCATAGACTGAGAGGTGGTCACAGGTGAGTCAGTCCATTGAAAGGGATGCCGGACCCCTAATGAGTGGGTAGGGGTACTAGAGGGAGAGGCTGGGCTGTCAGGAGTTGAGGAGTCAGGGAGTGGAGCCCAAAGTGGGTCTTCGGAGGTTAACAGGGGAGGATGTGGCACAGAAGGGTAGAGGCCAGGTGAAAAGTCCAACCTAGGGTGTGGCAGGTTTGGCACAGGAGGGGAAGAACTATCCGGAGAAGCCTGTGCTGGAGAGGCTTGGGCTGGGCGGCGTGGATCTCTAGGGGTGGCACGGAACCCCAACAATGGGCCATAAGGTGGTGGCTCAAGATCTGAGGGATCATCAGAGAGTATGGGTTTCTCAGACAGGGTAGGGGCGGAAGCCACCGATTGGGTGGTAAGCTTCCTGGGGCTCTTTCCCTCTTCTAGTTTAGATTTTCTAATCTTTCTTTGAACACGGCCTAACATGAATTTTACTGGGGATCCCATATAAGTTTTCAACCAGGAGGGAGGGTCAGTCACAAGGCTGTCCCAGGAATCTATATAAGGGAGTTGTTCAGAATATTCTGATTCTCCTACTACTATGCTGTAGACCTTCCGGATTACTTCAATATCTAAGCTGCCACTAGGGGGCCACCCCACTCCCATAGATGGCCACTCAACTTCACACAAGGTTCTTAAAGTACCTGAGCTTAAAGTCTGTCCATAGTCATTAATTAAAAAGCCTTTTTTGAAATTTCTAAGCATACAATCTAGGGGGGTAACAATTTGTCTAGATGATGTCCCACCCATAATGCTTACAGTTACAACACACAAAAAGGGAGGGAATTTTTGAGAGTGCAGTAAGGGGTCCGCACTCTCGAGACACTAGGTAGACAGACAACAATCGCTTCCTTCCGTTGCTGACCAATTGAACTCGCGTTAATTGGAAATGCAGCTATAAGAAGTCCGCACTCAGTTAGCATTCACGCATCACACATTCCATACAGAAAATCCCACCCAACAATTTCAGATTTCTCAAATACAGATAAGCTCAAGCGTTTTCGCTTCTAGTCCCCGCGACTAGAAGGTACTAGGGCCTTTGCTGAGAATTGATCAGATTCTCCTTCCTCAATTTTCTTGAGGGGCTGGTTTACAATTTCCTAGCTAGGATTACAATACAAAATACAGAATACATACCCGGCGAATGTTCTCCAGTCAGTTGGGTGCTGGGATTAATGCAGGATTCATCCCACCGCTGCCACCAAGAATTGTTGCAGGAATTGAGATAGGAATTTGTGATGCTTCAGGAGTCAGACAGCACACACCAGTATGAGAGAGAAATCTTCTTTATTTGCCAGCAAACAAAGCAAGACATCAGTTCTAGCTCTCTTCTCTTTCTCTCAGCTCTCTGTGTCTTTCTCTCAGCTCTCTGGGTCTTTCTCTCAGCTCTCTGTGTCTTTGTCTCAGCTCTCTGTGTCTTTGTCTCAGCTGCTTCTCTTCTTATGCTGTCTTCTCCTTCTTCTGTCTGTTCCTTCTGTCCTTCTCTTTCTTCTGAGCTCCTTCTGACGTAAACTGCTTCTGCTCCCACTTAAATAGGGTCCTAAGCCCTCCTCCTAGCCTAGCCCCCTTTACTCCCAATTGGTTAAGAAACTGATTGGCTACCTTGCCTCAACCAATCATTACTTTTGAAATATCAGTTACATAGGTTCCAGACATCCTAAACTGACCTGTGACCTGGGGCCCCTCATGCCAGACATTTGGTCTCCAGTCTCTTACATTTCTCATTATGATTGATGTCTCATCTATAGCTTAAACTGGATTCCCTTAGAGACTAAGAGGCCCCATCTAACATTGGTTATTCTCATATTCCTAATCAGCTTCATACTACCTACTAACTAAACTCTGGCATTCATTAAAGAGGTCAAAAGTCAGTCTTACTTAATAGCATACATATCAGGTTATTACTTCCAGGAGGCCAGTCCTACACTTAGCTATAATTAATCAAGGAGAAGAGAGCTGACTAGCCCTGACCTCGTTCACCTTTCAGCTTCCTTCACAAAACTAGCTAAGACCACAGAAAACTCAAAACATATGTTGGCCTCTCCACAACAGACAAAGAGTAACATTAGATTTAAAAAGGTATTCTACATTTAACTACACAGAGTAAACATATTCTAAAATAAGCATTCTTATAAGACATATCTAAACATCAGGAATATCTAGAATTATTTAGAATCTAACTATTTCCTTATAACAAAATCTACATATCAAGAACTTCTGAAATAGTATTTCAGCCTTTTAAACTTCAGCATGTCTGGCTCATTCCTTTGTTCATTCATAATAGTTTACAGCTGTGCCAGCATTTAGCAATCCATCCCTCACAAGGGTCTTTCTGACCTTTCTGACCCAGCCCGGCAAGACTTTCAAATAATATGAACCATCTGGCATTCCTTTGCTCTGCTTGCAAGGTAAAAAGCTGATTTTGAAATAGGAATTCAAACACCACTTTTAAACCCCAGATTTTAACAGTTAATATCACTTCTTATATATATAATTTCTTTGTCCACTGCCTCATCCCAACGGCTGCCTTTCAGGTTCTGTGGAGGACTTGCAGCTCATCTGCATATCCTCACAGCCTTCTCTGGGGTGACTCCCAGGTCCACTCTGATCCACTCAGGACCTCCGCTCTAGGAGCCGCGTGCCGTCATTTTCTCTTTACATTTATATTTTTCCCCAGTCACTACTTATGGCACCAGTACACTTTCTCTTCCTGGTACTGTCCCTTCCTAATCTGTTTCTCCATCTGAAACCACTGCACACTGCATGAACACATTGCCTACCCTCTGCTTTCATCATCTTACCATCTCTTTTGTCCCCTTCCTTCTTCTCAGCTCTCAACCTTCAACATTTCCTTCCTTCCATTCATCCATCTCCTTTCTATCTGAGTACATGTTGCCTTCGTCGCTGTCGTCATACCTCTCCAACTCCGTTCTCTCTTGTTCCTTCTCCTGCACTCCACTGGGGATATCGATCCCAATCCTGGTCCTCCACATCAGCTCTCCTCCTATTTGTGCAGGTCACACCATGATGTGTCCAATCTAATCTCTGTTCCTCTCCTCTCCCCTTCTTGCCTGCCTTTCTCGTGTGCTCTGTGAAATGCTTGTTCTGTCTGTAACAAACTTTCCTACATCCATGACCTGTTTATCTCTCGTTCTCTCCATCTGTTTGCCCTAACTGAAACTTGGCTTTGCCCTGAAGACTCTGCTTCAGTCGCGGCCCTATGCCATGGAGGTTATCTTTTCTCACATACTCCTCGCCTGCTTGGCCGTGGAGCGGCAGAGGTGGTGTCGGTCTACTACTTTCACCCTCTTGTAGATTTCAACCTCTTCTTCCACCTCAGTCTCACTGCTTTTCTTCCTTCAAAGTCCACTCCATCTATTCACTCCTCTGCCTCTCCGAGTAGCAGTCATTTATCGACCTCCTGATAAGTCCCTTTCTTCCTTTCTTACTGACTTTGACACCTAGCTTTCCGTACAGCGCTGCGTAACCCTGGCAGCGCTATAGAAATGCTAAGTAGTAGTAGTAGTAGTAGTTCTTTGAACCTTCATCTCCTTCCCTCATTCTTGGGGATTTTAACATTCATGCTAATGATCCCTCTGACTCTTATGCTTCTCAGTTTCTCGCTTTAACATCCTCTTTCAATCTTCAACTGTGATCCAGTACCCCCACTCACCAGAATGGCCACTGTCTTCATCTTATCCTATTCTTACACTGCTCACTCTCCAGCTTCTGTGCCTCAGCTCTTCCCCCTCTCTGACCATCGTCTGATAACTTTCACACTTAAACACCCTCATCCCCAGTCCTGTCCAATCTCAACCAATACATTTAGAAATCTTCAGGCTATTGACCCTTCTACTCTGTCCTCCAGTGTTTCAAATCTCTTATCTACCACTATGTTATCCAAGTCTGTCAATGAGGCTGTCTCTTCCTATAATACTATTCTCTCCTCTGCTCTAGAAATGCTTGCTCCTCCCATTCCCCATCCTGTAAAGTGTACCAAACCCCAGCCTTGGCTGACCTCTAGAATCCGCTACCTACGTTCCTGTGCCCGCTCTGCCGAATGCCTTTGGCTGAAATCCCGTGCCCATCTGACTTCATACGTTTCAAATTCTTGCTGACCTCCTTCCAGTCTGCTCTTCTACTTGCCAAACAGGATTATTTCATCCAGTTGACAAATTCTTTAGTCTCAAACCCTCGACATTTCTTTGTCACAATGAACTCTCTCCTCAAAATGCCTTCACCTCCAACTCCCTCTTCACTTTCTCCCCAGACTCTGGCTGAGTACTTTCATGATAAGGTTCACAAGATTAAACTTGAATTCTCAACCAGGTCACCTCCACCTCTCCTTCCCTTAGTCCATTCTCTCAACCCTCCAACCCCTTCCTCCTTTTCTTCCTTTTCTGAAATCACTGAAGAGGAAACTACACATCTTCTTTCCTCCTCAAAACTAACTACCTGTTCCTCTGATCCTATTCCCACCCATCTACTTAACACTATCTCTCCTACTGTCATCCCTTTTATCTGTCATATCCTCAATCTTTCACTCACTGCCTTCCTGATGCCTTCCAACATGCCATAGTCACACCACTCCTTAAAAAACCTTAATTGGACCCTACCTGTCCTTCAAACTATCGCCTCATCTCCCTCCTCCCTTTCCTATCCAAGATACTTGAATGTGCTGTTCACCGCCGTTGTCTTGACTTTCTTTCCTCTCAAGCTATTCTTGATCCACTTCAATCTGGCTTTCGCCACCTTCATTCCACTGAAACAGCACTTGGTAAAGTGTCAAATGACCTGTTCCTGGCCAGATCCAAAGGCCTCTATTCTAACCTCAACCTTCTCAATCTATCTGCTGCATTTGATACTGTTGATCACAGCCTACTCCTTGATATGCTGTCCTCACTTGGATTTCAGGGTTCTGTTCTTTCCTGGTTTTCTTCTTATCTCTCCCAGAGTACCTTTAGTGTATACTGTTGGATCCTCCTCCACTTCTGTCCCACTGTCAGTTGGTGTAATTCAGGGATCTGTCCTGGGACCTCTTCTTTACTCCATCTATACTTCTTCCCTTGGTACTCTGATTTCATCCCATGGTTTTCAGTACCACCTTTACGCTGATGACTCCCAGATCTACCTCTCCACACCAGAAATCTCAGCAGGAATTCAGGCCAAAGTATCAGCCTGCCTGTCTGACATTGCCGCCTGGATGTCTCAGCGCCATCTGACACTAAACATGACCAAGACTGAGCTTCTTATCTTTCCCCCTAAACCAACCTCTCCTCTTCCCCCATTCTCTATTTCTGTGGATAACACTCTCATCCTCCCTGTCTCATCAGCTCATAACCTTGGGGTCATCTTCAACTCCTCTCTCTCGTTCTCTGAACGTATTCAGCCGACTGCTAAAACCTGTCATTTCTTTCTCTACAACATCAGCAAAATTCGCCCTTTCCTTTCTGAGCCCTTATCCACACTCTTATCACCTCTTGCTTAGACTATTGCTTCTCACAGGTCTCCCACTTAGCTATCTCTCTCCTCTTCAATCTGTTCAAAATTTTGCCACACGACTTATATTCCACCAGTGTCACTATGCTCACATTAGCCCTCCTCAAGTCACTTCACTGTCTCCCTATCTATTTCCGCATACAGTTCAAACTCCTCTTATTGACTTATAAGTGTATTCACTTTGCAGCTCCTCAGTACCTCTCCACTCTCATCTCTCCCTACACTCCTCCCCAGGAACTCCGTTCACTGGGTAAATTTCTCTTATCTGCACTCTTCTCTTCCACCGCTAACTCCAGACTCCGTTCCTTTTATCTTGCCGCACCATATGCCTGGAATAAACTTCCTGAGCCGGTATGTCAAGCTCCATCTCTGGCCGTCTTCAAATCTAAGCTAAAAGCCCACCTTTTTGATGCTGCTTTTAACTCCTAACCCTCATTCACTTGTTCAGAACCCTTATTTTATCATCCTCACTTTAATATTCCCTTATCTCTTGTTTGTCCTGTTTGTCTGTCCTAATTAGATTGTAAGCTCTGTCGAGCAGGGACTGTCTCTTCATGTTCAGTGTACAGCACTGCGTACATCTAGTAGCGCTTTAGAAATGATAAGTAGTAGTAGTAGACCTCCCCTCACTCCCCCAGTGGTCACTAACCCCCTCCCACCTTCAAGAAATATCTTTAAAAATATTTTTTGCCAGCCTCAAATGTCATACTCAGCTCCATGACAGCAGTATGTAAGCTCTTTGAGCAGGGACTGTCTTTCTTCTGTGTTTGTACAGCGCTGCGTACACTTTGTGGCGCTCTAGAAATGTTAAGTAGTAGTAGTAGTGGTATGCAGGTCCTTGGAGCAGTTTTAGTGGGTGAGTGCAATTCAGGCAGGCAGACCGAGGCCCATCCCCCCTACCTGTTACAATTGTGGTGGTAAATGTGAGCCCTCCAACGCCCATCAGAAACCCACATCTAGGTGCCCCCTTCACCCCTAAGGGCTATGGTAATGGTGTACAGTTGTGGGTAGTGGGTTTTGGGGGGGGCTAAAGGAAAGGTTAAAGGCTAAAGCGGCTAGGGCTCTTCAGCTTGGAGAAAAGATGGCTGAGGGGAGATATAATAGAGGTCTATAAAATAAGGAGTGGAGTATAAAGGGTAGACGTGAAGCATCTGTTTACTCTTTCCAAAAATACTAGGACTAGGGGGCATTCGATGAAGCCACAAAGTAGTAAATTTAAAATGAATCGGAGAAACTTTCTCTTCACTCAACGTGTAATTAAACTCTGGAATTCGTTGCCAGAGAATGTGGTAAAGGCAGTTAGGTTAGGGGGGTTTAAAAAAGGTTTGGACGGCTTCCTAAATGAAAGTCCAGACTAAGATCATATCAGGCCAGGTACTAGTCACCTGAATTGGTCACTGTTGGAAACAGGATACTGGACCATTGGTCTGACCCTGTATGGCTATTTTTATGTTCTTAAGAGTCCATGACTATCCCACAGATAATCCCTGACTATACTTCCCTGAGGTAGACCAGCAATCATTATGAAGTCTGCACAGTGACCTGTCACGAAAAAAAGATTGCGTTGGAGGCAAAAGCACATAGTAAATTTTTTTAGGTATATTAAAAGCAGGAAGCCAGCAAAAGAATCAGTTGGACTGCTAGATGACTGAGGAGTAAAAGGTGCGATCAAGGAAGACAAAACCGTAGCGGACAGATTAAATGAATTCTTTGCTTCACCGAGGAAGATTTGGGTGGGATACCGGTGCCAGAAATGGTATTCTAAGCTGACAAGTTGGAGAAACTTAATGAATTCTCTGTAAGCCTGGAGGATGTAATGGGGCAGTTCTACAAACTGAAGAGTATCAAATCTCCTGGACCGGACGGTATTCATCCCAGAGTACTCACAGAACTGAAAAATGAGCTTGCAGAGCTATTGTTAGTAATATGTAATTTATCCTTAAAATCGAGCATGGTACCGGAAGATTGGAGGGTGGTCAATGAAACGCCGATTTTTAAAAAAGGTTCCAGAGGAGATCCAGGAAATTATAGACCGGTGAGTCTGACATCGGTGCCGGGCAAAATGGTAGAGACTATTATTAAGAACAAAATTACAGAGCATATTCAAAAGCATGGATTTATGAGACAAAGTCAACATGGATTTAGTGAAGGGAAATCTTGCCTCACCAATCTACTACATTTCTTTGAAGGGGTGAACAAACATGTGGATAAAGGGGAGCTGGTTGATATTGTGTATCTGGATTTTCAGAAGGTGTTTGACAAAGTACCTCATAAAAGACTCCAGAGGAAATTGGAGAGTCATGGGATAGGAGGTAGTGTTCTATTGTGGATTAAAAACTGGTTAAAAGATAGAAAACAGAGAGTAGGATTAAATGGTTAGTATTCTCAATGGAGATGGATAGTTAGTGTGGTTCCCCAGGGGTCTGTGCTGGGACTGCTGCTTTTTAACATATTTATAAATGATCTAGAGATGGGAGTAAGTAGTGAGGTAATTAAATTTGCTGATGACACAAAGTTTTCAAAGTCGTTAAATCGCGGGAGGATTGTGAAAAATTACAAGAGGACCTTACGTTACTAGGAGACTGGGTGTCTAAATAGCAGATGACGTTTAATGTGAGCAAGTGCAAAGTGATGCATGTGGGAAAGAGGAACCCGAATTATAATTACGTCATGCAAGGTTTCACGTTAGGAGTCACGAACCAAGAAAGGGATCTAATTGTCGTCGATGATACGTTGAAACCTTCTGCTCAGTGTGCTGCTGTGACTAAGAAAGCAAATAGAATGTTAGGTATTATTAGGAAAGGAATGGAAAACAAAAATGAGGATGTTATAATGCCTTTGTATCGCTCCATGGTGCGACCACACCTCGAATATTGTGTTCAATTCTGCATCTCAAAAAAGATATAGTGGAATTAGAAAAGGTGCAGAGAAGGGCGACGAAAATGATAAAGGGGATGAGACGACTTCCCTATGAGGAAAGGCTAAAGCGGCTAGGGCTCTTCAGCTTGGAGAAAAGGCAGCTGAGGGGAGATATGATAGAGGTCTATAAAATAATGAGTGGAGTTGAACGGGTAGATGTGAAGCGTCTGTTTACGCTTTCCAAAAATACTAGGACTAGGGGGCATGCGATGAAGGTACAATGTAGTACATTTAAAACGAATCGGAGAAAAGTTTTCTTCACTCAATGTGTAATTGTGCTCTGGAATTCGTTGCCAGAGAATGTGGTAGGGGCGGTTAACTTAGCGGAGTTTTAAAAAGGTTTGGATGGCTTCCTAAAGGAAAAGTCCATAGACCATTATTAAATGGACTTGGGAAAATCTACTATTTCTGGGATAAGCAGTATAAAATGTTTTGTACTTTTTGGGGGATCTTGCCAGGTATTTCTGACCTGGATTGTCCACTATTGGAAACAGGATGCTGGGCTTGATGTACTTTTGGTCTTTCCCAGTATGGCAATACGGTTGTGGCTGTGCCCTTATGTTCAGACCTACTGTTTCTCTGTAGCTAGCTCTGTGACCTCTCCAGTTTGCCTTTTTCCCTATTGTTTTTCTTCCTGTAAGCCAAGCCTCGCTTTGGTCTCCCTGCTTCTGCTTCATTTCCTGTTGTTGTTCTTCCTGTAAGCCAAGCCTCGCTTTGGTCTCCCTGCTTCTGCTTCATTTCCTGTTGTTGTTCTTCCTGTTAGCCAAGCCTCGCTTTGGTCTCCCTGCTTCTGCTTCATTTCCTACTTGTGACATCATCAGCCTACTCCTTTATAAGGACCCAGGGAGCTTTCCTACATTGCCTTTGCAAGAGGTCTCTTAATCTTGTGTTACCTGTTTAGATCATATCCATTCTTGGCTTTGCTCCTGAGTGTTTTACTCCTGAAGGTCTGTGCTGTGTTTCTCTGAGTCTTGTATTTCAGTGCTTTCCTTTGTTTCTGTGAGTTTGCTTTTGAATCTTGTTTCCTGAAAGCCTGGCTGTAGAGCCACACCCTGCCCTTGGTGTCTGTATCTGTTTGATTCTACCCTTGGCTCCTGCTTTTAGTCTAGCCCTACTTTTGACTCTTGCTATAGTTAAGCTCTGTGTTTATCCAAGTTCTGTTTCCTGTGTGTGTGGTTCTTCTCTGTTTATTTTGAGTCTATAGAAGCCAGCATCATACTACTACTACTATTTAGCATTTATATAGCGCTACAAAGCGTACGCAGCGCTGCATAAACATAGCTGATTACTTCACTCCTGTCCAGCTATGGGTGCTGGTAAGCACATTGTTTCTTTGTTTGTTTGTCTTCCCTTAGTCTGCTTAATCCTTTGCCTGCCATGTTTGCTTCCTGGCTCTTGAGCTCTGTTTCTGCCAAGTTCTGTTCCTGTTTGAGCCAGGTTCTGCTCCTGCTCTATGTTTGTTTGAGCTAGTTCTGTCCCAGTTCCCTGCTAAGCCAAGTCCCTTTCAGTATCCTGTTCCAGCCAAGCCAAGCCTGTTCTAGAATCCAGTTCCAGTCAAGCCAAGCCCGTTCCAGAATCTGGTTCTAGTCAAGCCGAGCCCGTTCCAGAATCCAGTTCCAGCCAAGCTTGTTTGAGAATCCTGAATACTTTTCCAGCCAAGCCTGTTTGAGAATCCTGAATCCTGTTCCTGCCTTGTGTATTGTCTTGCTTCTGTTATTCTGTTGCCTAGCTCCTGCCCTGTCTTGCCTGTCTAGTTGTGCTTTGTCTTGTCTCTTTCAGTCTAGTCCTGTCCGGATCCAGTCCTTGCCTTGTCCTTGTCTTGCCCTTTTCTGGACCCAGTTTTAATCCAGTTACGAGTCTTGCCTTGTCCTGTCTGGGTTCCAGTTCTGGCCCTTTGCCTTCTTTTCCTTGCCTCATCTGGATCTGGTTCTTGTGCTGTCCATTGTGTTTAGCTACCTCTGTCTTGCCTTGTTGAGTCTGTTTATCCTAGTCCAGTCTGTTCTGATTCCTGCCTGTGCCAGCCCAGGTGATTTGTCTGCCAAAACTCTGGCTTTGGTCCAAGGGCTCACTATTCCTGACAGTTTTGACAGACCTGACAGTCATCTCCCATATAAATGTTGATGTTTTAAGTAGCTTGTATCAAGTTGCTTGGCATTCACTGCACTCATTTAAAACTCTCTTGTACATTGACATCAACTTGGGGCCACCATTTACACATTCTGGCTAAAAAGTGTTTATGTGCATAAATCCTGGACCAATCAGTTAAGATGACTCTATCCACTTCAGGAATGACCACTCTAATTTCCCATAAATGAAATCCTTTATAAGCAGATAATTTAGGTTCTTAGTTTGCATATACAGTAGTATGATCTCCATACTATTCAGTTCAGAACACTTGCCTTTGTAGTCTTTGACACTCATAACATGGTGAGCTTAAATAGTTTTGGAAATAATTTCAACATTAAAATTCTCAATGGAGGATGGATAGTTTGATAGCTGTAAATGCAGGCAGTCAAGGACATCAGCATTTGCAGTGGACTTCCTTAGTTAATAATATATACACATGGCAGTTAGCAAGCATGATGCTTCATCATTTAATCTAGATGACATAACTAAGGATGTAGGTACAGTTTGGTGTTACTGTCACTAATCCCTGGCCTGCCCTCCCCTTCCTTTTTTCCTACTTCCCTTTGCTCTCTCTCCTTCCCCCTACCTTGCTTTCCTTCCCCTCTCCTCCTTTATTTTAGTTTGTATTATTGTGAGTGCCCTAGTTTGATTGCTTTACACGCTTTCCTATCAATATTATAGAGTTCCTTTCCTAACTCTTAAAATCTGCTTTTAGATTGTAAACTGCCCAGTTCTGAGAGTCTGCTTGTGAGTTATACCAAGTTTTAATAAACTATAAACAAATAAATGAAAAAAAATTATAAATAAATAAACTATGTTGAGATCTATAGGCCTGTTCCTATATGCTTTGTGACAGAGACCACTGACCAATTTTGTAGCCACCCTGTGGACTGACTCCATCCTGTTTATATATTTTTGTAGGTGCGGTCTCCAGAATTGCATTCAGTGCAATGGAGCCTCACCAGAGACTTATACAAGGGCACTATCATCTTTTTTTTTTTGCTGCACTCTTCAGGCTTTCCCGGCACCTTTTCTATCTGTTTGGACACCTTGAGATCATCAGATACATGCACCCTCAAGTCCTGCTCTTCTTTCGTACACAGAAGTACTTCACCCCCTATACTGTACCGTTCCCTTGGATTTTTGTAACCCAAGTGCATGACCCTGCATTTTTTAGCATTAAATCTTAGTTGCCAATTATTGGACCATTCTTCAAGCTTCGCTAGATCCTTCCTCATGCTATCCACACCCTCCAGGGTGTCCACCCTATTACAGAGTTTGGTATCATCTGCAAAGAGACAAACCTTACCAGACAGTCCTTCTGCAACACCACTCACATAGATGTTAAAAAGAGCTGGCACAAGGACCAATCCCTACGGTACACCAATGATAATGTCCCTTTCCTCGGAGCAAACTGCATTTACCACTACCCTGTGTCTCCTTCCATTTAACCAGTTTTTAACCCAGTCTGTCACTTTAGTGCCCATACTGAGGGCCTTCAGTTCATTTGTCAGTCGCCTATGCGGAGCCTTGTCAAAGGCTTTGCTAAAATCCAAGTACAGCACATCTAGCGCCCTTCCCATATCCAACTGTTTAGTTATCCAGTCAAAGAAATCAATCAGATTTGTCTGACAAGACTTACCTCTAGTGAAACCATGCTGCCTTAGGCCCTGCAGTCCATTTGATTCGCGAAATCTCACAATTCTCCGCTTTAGAAGCGTTTCCATTTGCTTACTCACCACTGAGGTAAGACAGGTCTGTAATTCCCAACCTGCTCCTTACTTTCACTCTTGTACAGAGGGACCATATTCGCCCTTCTCCAGTCTTCCGGGACCACTACAGACTCTAAAGAATTATTGAAGAGATCTGACATCAGAGCCACCAGAATGTCTCCGAGTTCTTTGAGTACCCTCGGATGTATCCCATCAGTCCCCATCGCTTTGTCTATTTTTAGTTTATCTAGCTCCTCATGAACACAGTCTTCTGAGAATTGGTCCTGGTCTACCATACACCCATCCCCAATAGCATTTGTTTTCTGTGGTCCTTCTCTCGGCCTTTCATCCGTGAACACAGAACAGAAATAATTGTTAAGTAGTTCAGCTTTATCCTTATCAGCTTCTACATATTCCTCCTTCTCACCTTTGACTCTTACAATGCTATTATGGCACTTCCTCCTATCACTAACATGTCTAAAAAATGTTTTGTCCCCCAATTTAACACGTTGCCTATCATTTTTTCCATCCTAACAGCTTTTCCAGCTACTCTTAGCTTTTACGGGTATTTTTGCCTGTCTTCCTCTTTCTGAGACGTCTTGTAATTTATGAAAGTGAACCTTTATTCCCTTACCTTTCAGCTACTATGTTTGAGAACAAGAGTGGCCTTCTTTTCCTCTTACTTTTATGTAATTTTCTAGCATAGAGGTTTGTCACCTTTAAAATAGCTCCTTTCAGTTTTGCCCACTGTTGTTCTGCTTCCTTCAGCCGTTCCCATCTAACTTCCTTGAGATATTCCCCCATCTTGGCAAAGATAGTTCTTTTGAAGTCTAAAATCTTCAATCTTGAATAAGCCCTCTCCTCCTGCGTCGTAATATTGAACCACACCATTCTGTTATCACTAGATGCCAAATGATCTCCCACCATAACATCAGAAACACTTTCCCTGTTTGTAAGCACCAGGTCTAGAATAGCTCCATTCTGCATAGAGCTATTCTGTGAGGCATAGGCACTCATTTTCAAAAGTATCTGGGACAGTTTCCCCCAGGGGATTACTAGAAGAGAAGCCTGTGGTAGAGGACAGACAGGGATGGTTAAAGTGAGTGGCAGTCTGCTGTGGGGTGGACCCAGTAGACATTTATATAATTAATTCTCTTTACTGTGGGGGTGGAGATATAAAGATAATGTACTGTTCTGGTTATGGAGAAAAATGTAACAGCTGGTTATGTCTGGTGGTAGGGTTTGGAAGGGATAAAACCACTTGCAGGATTAAGTACAGTCTGTGGCAGCCCAAACCCCCGCCAAGATCCACGGGGCCAAGGGGACATCTCAAAAGTGGCACAAAGCAGCAGATGCATGTTTTTCTCACCAAAACATCAAAATCATGATTTGTGAAACTCATAATTGGGACATTTTACTCCGCAGTTCATCTAAATTGTAGGAACAAAAAAGTTCATTTATGTGTATGTAATGTGTATTTTCTAATTTTTAGACAAAAGACTTTCATTTGTATAATTTCTTGGCATGCCTTTACTTTCAGCAATTAGTACATTAATTTATGTGTTTCAACAGATATATAATAGATCAATGATACTGCACTGACATCTAGTGGCAAAACTAACAAATTGTATTTTTGGAAGTTCATTTTAATGTACTTTAATCTGTATAAGAGTTTAAGCATTAATTTCTCTTTGCACATCACACTTCCAGTGAGCTACAGACCAGTAGCAAGCATAGCACTAGTTGCAAACTTGCTGAGGCTGATGTAGCTGAACTGTCATCAGACTGTTTGGTGGTTTGATTGTTTACATCCTTTACAGTTTGGATTTAGACTGGTATGGAGGAGTGGCCTAGTGGTTAGAGCACTGGTCTTGTAATCTAGAGGTAGCCAGTTCAAATCCCACTGCTGCTCCTTGTGATCTTGGGCAAGTCACTTAACCCTCCATTGCCTCAGGTACAAACTTAGATTGTGAGCCCTCCTGGGACAGAGAAATATCCAGTGTATCTGATACCTTGAGCTACTACTGAAAAAGGTGTGAGCAAAATCTAAATAAATAAATTACTCAACAGAATCAGTTTCCGAGATAAAGATGTTATTTGCATATGGGAAATGTGCTATCCTTTTGAAAGATTATGTAGATTAGGACATCCTTCTGTTCAAATTAAGTTCATTAGGGATTACAGGTAATGTTCTAACCTGGATGAAAGAATTTTTGACTTCTAGGTATTATAGGGTAAAAATGGCAGATCAATTTCAGTTAGTTGGACTCCACCTTGTGGACATCTTTTTGCAATTAGTTTTCTTTTTTCTAGCATCAGGTTTTTCTCGTATGCAGATGATATGTTTTTGCTGATACCAGTATAATATATATTACAGCTGTCTTTAGGCCAGATTTCATGTTGCACAGAAAAATTGGAGGCACTTAGCTCAGCGCATAGTTTTAAACTTAACAGAGATAAGACTAAGCTGCTCTGGTTAGACTGTGTAGGGTGAAATATACCTTCAGACCTGTCTCTCTCTGATGGACTTAAAGGTGGAAAACACCTCTAAGATACTTTGTTTATTTGGACACTTTTATATTCTTAAAGTTTCACATAGACAAAGGTATTAAATCTACTTTTTGTAGATTACACTGTCTTAGAAAAAGTTTCTCCTGCTTTTGAAAGAAAAGAGTTTTAAATATTGGTTCAGGCGGTGATTATGTCAAAACTTGATTATTGCAATGGTTTATACTGTCTTTATTTTGGCTAATTTGGGTTTCCAGATGACAGGTAATACAGGACACTGCAGCTCAGATGATTATGGGACAAAAGATGTCAGACCACGTAACACCTATATTGAGAGAATTCCGCTGGGTGCCTATTAAGGCTCATGCTCTTTTAATTTAGCATGTTGGGTTCATAACATGTTTAGAGGTTCATGCCTGGAGTATTTTTTTAAACGTTATCCCCATCCTCAACACGAGCTATTATTTATCCTTCTTTTGTTATCAATAGAAATCAAACAAAATAAAACATGGAAAAGAAAATAAGATGATACCTTTTTTATTGGACATAACTTAATACATTTCTTGATTAGCTTTCGAAGGTTGCCCTTCTTCGTCAGATCGGAAATAAGCAAATGTGGTAGCTGATAGTATATATAGGAGAAACATCAAAGCATTACTTTGACAGTCTGACAGGGTGAGAGGGTGGGGGTATGCATGGGGACATCAAAGCATTTCATTGATATTCTAACAGGTTGGGTGTTGGTTGGTGAGCGGAGGATAATTAACAGAGACATAAACAGAGAAATACAACTTTATGGTTTATAATGGGTTAGAAACCCCAGGTCCTTATTCAGTCCTGTCTGTTGGGTGTTAAAATATTCAATCATTCTTATTTCAAAGGTTTTAAGTTCCTGTATTGTTTTAAAATTACCTTTCAGTATCCTTACTGTGAAATCACTGGTGTAGTGTTCTGGTCTTGTAAAGTGTAGGCCCACAGGGGTAGGGGCTTGACTGGCACCGGCTATTTTCATGTGATGTCTGTGTAGGTTGAATCTTGTCTTGAGCATCTGGCCTGTTTCTCCAATATAGCATCCTTCGTTACATTTTTTACACTGAATGATATATACCACATTGGAAGATGAGCATGTAAAATAGTCCTTTATGTTGAATATTTTTCCCTTGTGGATGACTGTGGGGTCTTGTGAAATGTTCTGGCATAGCTTGCAGCTGGATGTGTTACAGGGAAACGTGCCCTTTTGTTTTTCAGACTATGTAGGGAGTTTACTTCTGATCAGCTTATGTTTTAAGTTTGGTGGCTGTTTTAAGTTTGGTGGCTGAATACTGGGTTTCTAACCCATTATAAACCATAAAGTTGTATTTCTCTGTTTATTTCTCTGTTTATTATCCTTAATAAGGATCTGGGGTTTCTAACCCATTTTAAACCACAAAGTTGTATTTCTCTGTTTATTTCTCTGTTAATTATCCTCCGCTCACCAACCAACACCAAACCTGTTAGAATATCAATGAAATGCTTTGATGTCCCCATGCATACCCCCACCCTCTCACCCTGTCAGACTGTCAAAGTAATGCTTTGATGTTTCTCCTATATATACTATCAGCTACCACATTTGCTTATTTCCGATCTGACGAAGAAGGGCAACCTTCGAAAGCTAATCAAGAAATGTATTAAGTTATGTCCAATAAAAAAGGTATCATCTTATTTTCTTTTCCATGTTTTATTTTGTTTGATTTCTATTGATAACCTTTAACAGTGGACTAACACAGCTACCACACCTCTCTCCTTCTTTTGTGAAAGTTATATACAAAAATGTTTCAAAATAGTGCTCTCTACTTATGAAACTTAGGACAATATCTTTATATTTGCTTTTTTAAGCATATAAAAGTACATTTATTTGAAAATGTTTTATATTAGGTTATAATTTTAGGCTGTTTCTTTTATACTTTTCTGTTCTGTGAGTCTGTAAAATTGAATTTGGATCTTATATTATCCACTTTGAACCTGTATAGTTAGCAGAATATAAGTACCATTACCATTTTTTAACATGTCATTAAGTGCAGATTTGTTTATGAGATCTTTTATATAAATGAAAGTCATTTTAAATTACTTTCCAATATTTTTCATGATAAGGTTTATGTTTTAGCAATCTACATGTTGTTTTTGTATGTTTTAATTAATTGGAATAATTCATTCAATTACATTATTATAGATTTGGAATCTTATATAGGAATAGCACACTAGTTTAGCACTGCATACAATATTGTAAAATAATACATCAAATGTCACATTATGTTTTTATAATTTTTTACCAAGCTGGCTGTTTGTGCTTTTTAAAAATGTCTACATTATGCCAGTCTCCATTTTATTTGTAGAAACTACACCCCTTATGCAGGCAACCACTGAAACATGTCCACTTCAGGTTTGCGTTTATCCAATAAACTTTTATTCACCACAGTGTGTTTCACTGTCATCAAGCTTTCTTCTGGTGACCACTGGAATAAATCTGATTGTAGCTGTAGAAGATCTTGGCATCCTTCTTTGTTAATCAGTAGCTGTAGAAGATCTTGGCATCCTTTTTTGTTAATCAGCTCTGGCAAAGAGAAGGCCTTTGACAGAATTGATTGGCCATACGTGTACCTAGTTTAGGACAGCTTCAGGTTGGATGGGAAGTTTTTGCAAACAGTGAGGTTGCTCCAGGGACAATGTTTTCAAATAGTTTAATGTTGAACATACCATGACACAGCAAAAAGAAAAAAAAAAAGGAGTCCCTATGCAAGAAGCCACAGATGGGGGGGGGGGGGGGGGGGGGGGGGAAGAATAAAAAAAAGAGTAGGGACAACAATCCTTCACAAATCAATCAAGAGGACACCAGGTGCATAACCTTTATACAGGGATGTTTTAACCATATATACATATTTTTTAATACAGTGCACTCCACTTAAGTGCAAGGGCCTGGGACCGAAGAAATACATGCAGTTAACAGGAGCGTGCGCTTAACCGTTGTGAGCCAAAGAAGCTTGACATCTGATCAACATATGAACAGTACTGTTTATTAAATGTACACACTATACAGTCTCTGTTGTCTGACATTTCATTTGGCTTTCTTGAAATAATCAGTGATAGTCCTCTGCACACTACGGTGTCTTTGAGTTTCATAGACATAAGTCTCCCAGACGGTAAAATTGGTCATAGCTCTGGCATCCATTGTTCTCCAGATAGGCCCGAATGTTGCTGAGACTCTCCAGTGCTGTAGCAAAAGTGGCAGGAGGTTGTTGAATTAGGTCAGCTTGTGCCTCGCTGCTCATTTGATCGTCTGCTTCATCGTCAGCCGTTGCCTGCATGTGGGCGCATAGCTGGACATCCATGCTGTCGCCGGCTGTCTGTAGACTGCAATCGACAGCTACGTATCGATGGAACTGCTCTTTGGTCACACCGGGTGGGATGTCAGTAGCCTGTTGATCTGCCTCGCTGGCAATGGCTGCATCCGTTGGGTCCCTCCCCACATCCTTGACAAAACGTGCCCACTTGTAGCATTTGACAACGGTTGCCTGTGTGACCCGATTCCAGGCTTCCTCTGCAGGTGTAGGGAATCCAACAGGGACAGATTACGAGCCAGTTCAGTGGCACGTTTATTATCACCAGTCTGTCCGTCCATAAGGCCCATCAGATGACGTAGCAGAAGAGCACGATAATGTGTTTTAAAATTGGCTATTATGTGCTGATCCAATGGTTGGATCAGAGAGGTAGTGTTTGGCGGCAGGAAGACCAGCTTAACGTGAGACAGCCTGACATGAGCAGTGTGTGCAGCACAATTGTCGCAGAGCAGCAAAATGGGGTGCTTCTGTGCCTGCATTCTGGTGTTTAATTCCTTTAGCCACTGCTTCCATAGGTCCCAGTCATCCATGAATTGGCGTTCGCCTGGTATGACACAGGGAGCCGCGTCACGTTCTTGAAGCAACGGGGCTGTTTGCTCCTTCCGATGACCAGGGGTTCCAACTTCTCGCCTCCATCCATATTGCAGCATAGGAGGATGATCAGTCGTTCCTTCGATGCTTTACTTCCCATAGGTTTGGTCTTCTTCAATGCCAGTGTGCCATCAGGAATGGCTCGCCAGTAGAGGCCGGTTTCGTCCGCATTGAAAATGTCACAAGGTGCATACTCGTTCAGGATAGAAGGAAGAACTGACGCCACCCAATTTTCAGCCCCCGAGTCATCAGCGTCTTGCCTCTCCCCGTACTGCTTTTTAAATGTAATATTGTTCCTCCTTTTCCATCTTTCCAACCACCTGACAGTGGCTTTGAACTCAGTTAGCCCAAGACAGCCAGCTAGCTGGCCAGCTTTCTCCATAAGCAGCGGACCACTTACAGGAAACTGTCTGCTCCTGACTTGTGAAAACCACCGAAGGAGAGCCTCTTCAACCTCCTCAGCTTTTCCCGCCCGCTTACGTTTCCGTTGTGGGTTTCTATTGTTTCGCCAGTCTCCCAGAAGCTGGTCTTTCTGCTTCGAGATACGCGAAATTTGACTGGGGTTCATGCCATATTCTCGAGCAGTAGATGCTTGACTCTGCTCGTTTTTTAATTTCTTAAGCACTTCTATTCTGTCACACAATGTTAAAGTCTTACTTTTGCGTCGTCTCTCCATGGCACACTTTAACCGCCTTTCCTTCAGACCCCTTGGTCACGTGGCAACAGAGCGGGAGAGTGGGCAGGAGTATGCGCTGTTCTTGGTAAGGCTCTTTGCAAATTTTCAGCTCCGTGAAGGTCCCGAATGAGGGCTAGGCTCCGAGAAGGTCCCGAAAGCCAGGCAGCCTGCCCTTGGAGAGCCCTCCCTGGGCTCCCCGAGAGGGACCTGGCTGCCCCTTGCCCGCGGCCACCGGGGGGCGCTCCCTGGAAGCCCGAACGAGGGCTAGGCTCCGGGAAGGTCCCGAAAGCCCTAACGAGGGCTAGGCTCTGAGAAGGTCCCGAAAGGCAGTCCGCCTGCCCTCGGAGAGCCATCCCCGGGCTCCCTGAGAGGGACCTGGCCGCCCCTCACCCGCAGCCACCGGGGGAGGCGCTCCCTGGAAGCCCGAACGAGGGCTAGGCTCCAGGAAGGTCCCGAAAGCCCGAACGAGGGCTAGGCTCTGAGAAGGTCCCAAAAGCCAGCCCGCCTGCCCTCGGAGAGCCGTCCCCGGGCTCCCCGAGAGGGACCTGGCTGCCCCACGCCCGCGGCCACCGGGGGGGCACTCCCCGGAAGCCCGAATGAGGGCTAGGCTCCGAGAAGGTCCCGAAAGCCAGCGGAGAGCCGTCCCCGGGCTCCCCGAGAGGGACCTGGCTGCCCCACGCCCGCGGCCACCGGGGGGGTGCTCCCCGGAAGCCCGAACGAGGGCTAGGCTCCGAGAAGGTCCCGAAAACCAGCCTGCCTGCCCTCGGAGAGCCCTCTCCAAGACGGACCTAGCCGCCCCTCACCCACGGCCACTGGGGGGCGCTCCCCGGAAGCCCGAACGAGGGCTAGGCTCCGAGAAGGTCCCGAACGAGGGCTAGGCTCCGAGAAGGTCCGGAAAGCCCGAACGAGGGCTAGGACCTGTTCTGGGATGCCAGACCGAAAGCCTGGGATGCTCCCCTTCTGAGCGGGAGCCCTGACTTTTTTCGATGGGGTGGAGAGGCGCGCGCCTCTCTCTGTGTGTCTTGGTCTCTGTGTCTCTGTTCCAGGTGAGGGCAATTTTTTTTCTTCTCGTCTCCTTTTCCTCTCTTCCGGCCACTGATTGATTTGGCACTTCAGACCTGAAGGGGGAGTGCCCTTGCGGGCCAGCCAGTCCGGTGTTCAGGCAATGCGGTTTCTCCCTACCTCTTTGGGTCCTTTTGGGAGGGCTCCCTCTGACGGCAGCCTGCTGTCTCAGGTGAGGCTAAGGCGTCTGGCAATCTCTGTGCAGGTGTCTGTGCTTGTGGTGGGGGGCCATGAGTGGGTTCTGGGCTGAGGTCTGTCCATCAGCCCCCTCCTCTCGTGTGTCCCTCCTGGTTGAAATGCATTCCTCTGGTTCCAAATGGCGTGTCTCTCCGTGGGTGAAGGTTCTGTTGGTCAAACCTTGTGCGCTGCCTTCTCCTTCTGCCAGCTGCACAGAGGCCCTTAACTTCCGCTGGGGTGTGGAGGCAGGGCCCTGCTGCCTCTGGTATGGCCGCCCCCTCTCCCGGTGGGGATGTCTGGTCCTGTGATGCCACTGTGGCTATCTGGTTGATCTTGCCAGTAGCATATGCTTGTCTCAAAGATTAAGCAGAACCAAAGGAGCACTAGATGGCCCTTCCCGGGCCAAGGGGAACAGATGGCCAAAGTCCCCGCAGGGCTGAGCCGGACGGAGGGAGTCGTAGCGGTGAGGGGGTGGGGAGCTTAATAGTCGGTGGTGGGTGCTTAATAGTCATAGTGATGTGGGACCGTGGACCGGAGCTTTTTAGAGGGGGCTGCGGAGCTCACTCACTCAACCCTTTGAGCCGGGCAGGGGAGGACCAGATGGCCCTTCCCAGGCCGGGGGACCAGATGGCCGGAGTCCCTGTTGGGCTGAGCTGGCTGAAGTCAGAGGGAGTTGTAGCAATGTGTGGGGTGCCTTAATAGTCAGTGTGTGGGGGGGCCTTAATAGTCGGGCTGATGCGGGACTGTGGGCCGGAGCTTAATAGTGGGGGGTGCCTAGCACACACTCGTCCCTTCCCCTGGAACCGTGAGCCGGGCAGGGGAGGACCATATGGCCCTTCCATGCCAGGGGACCAGATGGCCGGAGCCCCTGTTGGGCTGAGCTGGTTGACGTTAGATGGAGTCGTAGCAATGTGTGTGTGTGGGGGTGGGGGGTGGGGGGGGCTTAATAATCGGATGCCTGGCACTAGTCCCTGTGTAGGGAGGCCCCTGTAACCAGCATGGCTCTGGCCCACTAACAGTGTGTGCTTCAAGTGAGTCTGGCAGACGGTAAAATCTGTGCGGGAGGGTTGTTGGGAGCATCCCCTGTGCTCTCCAAGAAGGCTCTTTGAAAAACTTGTGCAGCAAAGTGTTTGGCTGGGTGTAATACCGGCGGCGGCCACCAGAGGGAGCCCGCCATGGAAGTGGGAATGGAGTCAGATTCGATTCCTGCAGCCAGGAAGCAGTTCCACAGGATCAGACAGAAAAGCTGAGTCTCTCCCCTCCAGAGGGGGGGGGGGGGGGGGGGGGGGGGCCGACTTTTCCATTGAACGGGTCAGAGAGGTTTCTCCGGATTACTATGTTGCTGGTTTTCACCACTGACTGGGGCGCCTCGACCGAGAAGCCTACCCGGGCTCAGAGGCACCTCCACGGGTCTAGTCCAGAAGGGCATCGCCCACGCCTTCGGAAAAAGCTGCGGAGGGCGCTCTGGGGCTGCAGAAAGAACAGAGAGGCGCAGTGCCCCCTTGGGTGCACGGAGCCGAAGATAACGTGGCGCCATGCACCGAGGGGGCATGCGCGTTCCGGCCCAGTGGGGTGCCCAGGCCAGGTGCAAGGTGGCCGCGTGCCCAATGTGAAAGGGGCACCCCGCTGAGAGAGAGGGAGGAGAGAAAACGGGGGATAAAAGCCCCGGGGAGGAGCCCGGATGCCCTCTTTCGCGTCCAGGCTCCAGGTGCACCTCACCTCACCTCACCTTCCCCTACACGCCGCGTTAGCCCAGCGTCGGAGCGGCGAAATTGTAAAAGGGAGCACCACCTCACCTCACCTTCCTACACGCCGCGTTAGTCCAGCGTCAGAGCGGCGAAATTGTAAAGGGAGCACCGCGGTTGGGCACTGTTCCCAGGTGCACACGAGCAGCTCCTTCCAGCGGCGATTCGAAGGACCCAGCGGCGCTCCAGGACGAGCTTCCAGCGGCGACCCCCTCCCCCCCGCTAGCGCTAGGAGAAGTCTCAGAGCGGCGGGAGCCAGAATCCACCCGATGTAAAATCCGGAGCGTTATTGGGGCCCGAAGCTGTTTGCCAGCGTGCGAGTGCACGCCGAAGGAAAGGACAGACTGATCCCATCTCAGGACACGCCAATTGTAAGTAAAAGAAAAAAAGGGGGGGTTCGAGTCAGGGAGCAGCATGGCCATAGGGCAGGAGAGGGGCGGCCATATTGGCTAGAGCATGCTCTGCTACAGGGGGCGGCCATATTGGTTAGTGCAGGCAGAAGCATGGCCTTAGAGCAAGAGAGGGACAGCCATATTGGATAGAGCATGCTCTGCTACAGGGGGTGGCCATATTGGTTAGTTCAGGATCCTACCCCAGTGGGCGGACATCTTGGGCAGGGCATTCTATCTGGCTACCTGATATCCCCAATAGAAGTCGGCCATCTTGGGGAGGGCAGTGAATAATAAAAGCTAGAATGGAGAATTGGGGAGATCAGCAGCCATACCGAAGATGGCAGAATGGGACGGCTGCATTGGCGGGGACAGGTAGCAAGCAATAGGTGTAAGATATGCGGCGGCCATTCAAAATAAATAAATAAATAAATAAAAGTGGATTATGCGAATCAGACATAATTGTTAAGCATAAGGCCACATAAAAAATAAAAAATAAAAATTAAAAAACGGGGAAATCTTGGCAATTATGTACCTACACGAGAGGCAGATATTAACTTGTTATCTCTTAAGTCTATTTAGATCCTTGTCTGTCGGCTACCTTGCATTACCCTACCCCATCAGAATGGAAGCAGGTACAGTTGCGATCGAAACCCGTCCCACAGAGGAAATCAGAGCGGAGGACGGACACCGCGCTTCACCCAGACATGCAGAAGAGAAGATGGCGTACGATGCAGACAGGAGCGACGCAACGGAGACATCACCTCCGAGCACCGCAGACAAAAAGAAAGGACAAAGAAAGCAAGAAAACAAGAAGGCAGCTGTCGCCGCAGACGCTATATCGGCCAAGAAAGACAAGAAAAAGAAAGCCAAAGGAAGGCAAGATGCAGCCACTTCAGGAAGTTGGCCGTACACACCAGCATTCCAGGGATGGCCGATGCCTCAAAACTTCGTTGCTCAGGTGAAGGAGAGCTTGGGGCCTCTAGTGGGGAAAGGACAGCACGCGATCGCGCCTCCATGGCCGTATGGGATGGGGTGGGGCTACCCCCCACAACCGCCATACTATGGGGCGTGGCCAGGATTTGGCCCCCCCCCCCTTACCAGGCATGGCAAGCGTCGGGTGCTGCCCAACACCCTGCACACACAGGGGCCGCAGGCAAACCAGACCCTAGTTACGGGGGCACGAACCCGGTTAACCCGATACGGGACCCTACTAAGAGGGACGATACGCAGATGACGGACAACACAGGTACGTCCAGTGGCACACATGAGAATGTAAATGTTGATGTAAAGGAGGGGGAGAGAGCAGGTCTGTCAGAAGAGAGCAATGCAGCGAAGGTAGGGGAGCAGGGCACACACAATGTGAGAGAGGGTGCAAACACAGGTCAAGGTGCCAATGAGGACAAGACTACAAATGACAAAAAAGCTAAGAAGAAAAAGAAAGGGAAAGGAAAGAAAAAGAGTAGGCGAGGTGACTCCGACACCGAGAGCAGTTTGAGTTCGTCGTCCTCATCTTCCTCGTCATCGGATGAGGACGACGAAGCACAGAGCGCAGATTTAGCGACAGCGGGTGCCAGGGACGAACGACCACCCCCCCCCCTAGCAGCTTTACCGCACATATGGCGGCTGGTGCCCAAGTCCATACGTAAAAAGATAAAGAATAGAAAATACTTTGACATGTTTCAGGTGCTAGAGGGGAGGAAGAGGAGTAAGATAAGGAGCAAAGACTCAAAAGAAAAGACAGTTACACGAGCCAACAGTACACCGAGATCGTTATTTAACTGGTTATTGGCATTCCTCAGGGTAATAGATGCAGCGGGACATGCCGACCCATACCAATTTAACCCGATGCTGGCATATGCCCACAACATACTGTTGGCCTATAGGGACTACGAAGGATACAGATGGTTAAAATATGACGAGGAATATAGGGATAGGATGGACGGTAACCCTGCATTAGTGTGGGGTTGGAAAGACGCGGACCTTTGGATGCACACGATGACTAATAGAGGGGTGGTAGCTGGCGCACAAGGTAGATCCTTTCGGCCCGGGGGGTTACACGGAGCAGGGAGAGCTGTTGGCCCGCAAGATAGAATTTGCTGGAGATTCAACAGAGCCACATGTACATTGCCGAGTTGCAGTGCCTCATGCGGAGCATCACACCCAGCCAGCAAATGCGTTAAGAAAGCCCCTGACAGAACCTCCGCCCAAATATGACACACAGAACAGGGAAAAAGCTCCTTCCCCGGTTAACCTAGCTGCCATGCGGCCTTGGTTAGCACGATACCCCTGCCGGAAGGAAGCATTTTCTATTGAAGAGGGTTTTGCACACGGATTTAGAATTCCATACTATGGCACACAACAAGGGAGAATTGCTAGGAACTCCCCCTCAGTAATACGCTTGCGGCAGGAAGCCAGAGCGCGTATTACTAAGGAAATAAACTTAGGGAGAGTGGCGGGTCCTTTCAGCCATCAACCTTTCGAAAAATTCATAGTCTCCCCACTTGCGATCATTCCCAAGAAAGAGCACGGAAAATATAGGCTTATACACAACCTATCCTATCCGGCTGACGGATCAGTGAACCATTTCCTTCCCCCCGAGGCTAGCTCATTGCAATATGCCACATTTGACATGGCTGTACAACTACTGAGGCAATCAGGACAGGGAGCACTCATGGCCAAAGCAGACATCGAGTCGGCATTCAGGCTATTACCGATACACCCAGACAACTTCCCCATACTGGGTTTTAAGTTCGAAGGGCAATACTATTACGATAAGTGCATGCCAATGGGTTGCTCGGTGTCCTGCGCCATATTCGAAACTTTCAGCACATTCTTGCATTGGGTAGTCGAGAGAGCCTCGGGGAGAAGGAACATCATACATTACCTAGACGACTTCCTGTTCGTCGGACCGGCAGCCAGCCTAGCTTGCCAATGCACACTTACTCATTTCCGTGAGATATCAAAATCTTTCGGTATCCCTTTAGCGAAAGAAAAAACATGTGACCCAACTACACGTCTACAGTTCCTGGGCATTGAGCTGGATTCCAGCAGCATGGTATCTCGAATCCCGTCGGATAAGATTGAAAAGCTAAAAACACTCGTAGCGGGAGCCTTGAGTAGGGAAAAGGTCACCCTGCGCGAAATGCAATCACTAGTTGGAAGCCTCAATTTCACCTGCAGAGTTATAATTATGGGTCGGACGTTCCTGCGCAGGTTATCCAGCTCAATGTCAACAGTGCGTAAACCCTCACACCATATCAGGATGACGAAGGCCATGAAAGAAGACCTCAGAGTATGGTACACTTTCCTGAGAGATTTCAATGGCAGAGTAGTTTGGCTAGATGCCCCTATATCCAATAACGACTTACAGCTGTATACAGATGCGGCAGGCAGCATCGGCTTTGGGATATACTTCCAGGGGGAATGGTGCGCAGACGTGTGGCCGCCAAGTTGGAAAGAACAGCCTATTATTAAAAACATCACGTTCTTGGAGCTATTCCCGATAGTAGTTGCGGTAGCTATTTGGAGAGTCAAGCTACGTAACAAGAGGGTAGTTTTTTGGTCGGATAACAGGGCAGTAGTAGACATACTGAATAGGCAAACCGCACGCTGTCCGCAAGTTGTGGACCTGGCGCACGAACTAGTCATGCTGTGCATACTCAATAACATATTGCTGCGCGCGAGACATGTGCCTGGCGCAAGTAACCCAATTGCTACGCTCTTTCTCGTTCAAAGTGGGAAGACTTCCGGAAACTGGCACCACAAGCTGCGGCGGAGGGAGAGCCGGTGCCCAGCTACCTCTGGAGGTTCGGAGCCCCGAGGCTTGGCAATTGCTGAAACAATCCTTGGCACCACGAACATGGGCAACATACACAGTGGGCTACCGGCGGGTCAGCGCCTTCCTGCACTCGCGGGGATGGCAAGAAGGACCAGTCTCGGACACCGCGATCGCAGACTACATAATACGCACAAAAGAAGCGGGAGGGTCCCACAGTTCTATATCCAGACACCTGACCGCATTCTCATTCTTCACAAAGATAGCAGGATGGGGCGACCCACGAAACAGGTTTCTAGCCAAAAAATTACTGGAGGGTTGGCGGCGCGAACACGGCGCTAGACCAGATAGGAGACTTCCAATCACGCATGAACTGTTAGTCGAAATCTGGCATGCACTGCAGTCAGTGTGCACATCAGAATTCGAGACTCGGCTCTTCCGAGCAGCATTCACATTGGCATTTTTTGGGGCATTAAGAGTATGCGAATTGGTAGCTACATCCAAGAAAACCGCAGCTGCAGCGGGCCTCCAGCTAGAGGGGGTTAAGTTGTCAGAAAATACACTACGGATCGTAATCCACAGATCTAAGACGGACCAACTGGGCAGGGGGCAGTCAGTCACCTTAACCCAAGTGGATATATTACAAACGTGTCCCGTAGAAAATGTCAGAAAGTACCTAGCGATGAGGCCCGCAAGCCGCGAAGCTTTTCTAGTACACCAGGATAGATCCCCATTGACCCTATTCCAGTTCTCCGCAGTATTGCGCAAGTGCCTGCTGAAGGCAGGACATGACCCAAAGAGCTTTGGAACTCATTCCTTTAGGATAGGAGCCGCCACATGCGTGGCAGCTCTAGGCTTCCCACTGACATCCATTAAAAAATTAGGCAGATGGAAGTCAGACGCTTACAAGGGATACATAAGGGATAAGTCACTTGGGAATCCGGGTCCCTCCTGGTGCTAAGTAATATACACATTATTCTATATTGCAGGGTCTCCGACGGTGTGGATCGTCGGGCACTCGTTCATTAAATGGGCGGCACACAGAGCTGAGACAAGACCTGGTGGCGCACATTTAGGCTTGGCTACAAGAGGAGTGAGGATTCATTGGTCAGGTGTGCCAGACATGAAATGGCCCCAGCTGGTGCCATTACTCCGACGAAAAGCCGACCTCCTTGCCTCCCCCCCAGCTGTAGTAATTCACTTGGGGGGAAATGACATCGGAACACGCCCCTGCATTGACGTAGTCCGTGTCGCCGACCGAAATCTGTCACTAATTTCACAACTTTTTCCCAATACTCACATTGTATGGTCTGACATAATCCCAAGATGGCGGCACAGACACTGGAAGATCTGGGGCAGACCCAGAAAGAAAGTGAACAGGCAGATCGCAGCGGGGGTAATGGTTAGGGGAGGGTGGCAGATTTCACACACATGGGCAGATGAACTATGCGAAGGACTATTCTGGAAGGTTGGTACGCACCTATCCGCCATAGGAAATGACTTATTTAACAATGACCTGCAGAGTGTGTTAGAGGAGATATTTCCGGTACAACAGGCCGCAGCTGGTAGAGTGGGAGGACCGGGGCAAGCTATGCTACCCCGGCCTGGTGGCGGGGTACCCAAGCCTGATGGTGTAAGCTAGGCAGCTGGGGCAGCTGCGAGTACGGTGGAGCTCCCTTGCTAGATGGGGAGCTCAGGTTACGATTGGTCAGTCCTGCTAGGACGGCGGACTGCGGATGGACATTTGAGCCAGAGGCTGTGGGAGGCTTGGGTATACTCATATGTGAGATGTTTGTATATAAATAAAGCTGCGGCCGAGTTATACCAGATTAAATACATTGTGTCTTGTGATGATTAATGCTGTTACTGCTATAAAAATTGTAAACCAAGGTCTCTCGGCTGCCTATGTTATGGCCCCGCACGGAAGTCACCGTGAAGGGGAGAGAAGGTCCCGAAAGCCAGCCTGCCCTCGGAGAGCCGTCCCCGGGCTCCCTGAGAGTGACCTTGCTGCCCCTTGCCCGCGGCCACCGGGGGGCGCTCCCTGGAAGCCCAAACGAGGACTAGGCTCCGAGAAGGTCCCAAAAGTCAGCCCGGCTGCCCTCGGAGAGCCGTCCCCAGGCTCCCCCAGAGTGACCTGGCTGCCCCTTGCCCGCGGCCACCAGGGGGGGGGCTCTCCTTGGAAGCCCGAACGAGGGCTAGGCTCTGAAAAGGTCCCAAAAGCCCGAACGAGGGCTAGGACCCGTTCTGGGAGGCCAGACTGAAAGCCTGGCATGCCCCCCTTCTGAGCAGGAGCCCTGACTTTCTTTTGATGGGGTGGAGAGGCGCGTGCCTCTCTCTCTCTGTCTGTATTTCTCTCTCTTTCTCTCTTGGGCTCTCTTCCAGGTGAGGGCGATTTTTTTTTCTTGTCACCTTTTTCCTCTCTTCTGTCCACCGATAGATTTGGCACTTCAGACCTGAATGGGAACGCCCTTGTGGGCCGGCCAGTCCGGTGTTCAGGCAATGCGGTTTCTCCCTATCTCTTTGGGTCCTCTGGGGAGGGCTCCCTCCCACGGGAGCCCGCCGTCTCAGGCGTCCGGCAGCCTCTGCGCAGGCGTCCGCGATCGTGGTGGGTGGGCTGTGAGCGAGGTCCGGGCCGCGGTCTTTCCTTCAGGCCCTCTCCTCTCACGTGTCCCTCCCGACGAAATGCATTCCTCCGGTTCCCGGTGGTGTGTCTCTCTGCGGGCGAAGGTTCCGTCCGGTGAACCTCGCGCACCGCCTTCTCATTCCCGCCAGCTGCGCAGAGGCCCTCGCCTTCCGCCGGGGAGCGGAGGCGGGGCCCCGCTGCCGTTGGTCCGGCCGCCCCCTCTCTGCAGGGGGGGGCGCGTCCGTTCCGGCAATGCCACCGCCGCGGCTACCTGGTTGATCCTGCCAGTAGCATATGCTTGTCTCAAAGATTAAGCCATGCACGTGTAAGTATGCACGGCCAGTACAGTGAAACTGCGAATGGCTCATTAAATCAGTTATAGTTCCTTTGATCGCTCCATCTGTTACTTGGATAACTGTGGTAATTCTAGAGCTAATACATGCCGACGAGCGCTGACCTCCCACGATGCGTGCATTTATCAGACCAAAACCAATCTGGGGGCTGCCCCCCCCCCCCCCCCGGCTACTTTGGTGACTCTAGATAACTTCGAGCCGATCGCACGTCCCTGTGACGGTGATGATCCATTTGGATGTCTGCCCTATCAACTTTCGATGGTACTTTCCGTGCCTACCATGGTGACCACGGGTAACGGGGAATCAGGATTCAATTCTGGAGAGGGCAAGTCTGGTGCCAGCAGTGAGAGGAGAGGAGGTGAAAGCAGGAGCTCTGTGTGTTGGAGCGTGGAGGAGCTGGAGTAAAGCCTATAGCCCAGGCAGTGAGTGATTTTGGGGGCCTGAGGAGAACCAGAGGTCCGGGGCTTGAGGCCCAGTGGGCCTGAGATGGTGGCCCAGGAGAAGGAGAAGGCTTGGGGGACTGCAGCTTGGCAGAAGCCCCAGTGTGGTCCTGGAGAGACTGAGCCCTGGAAGTGGTCAGCTTGGAGGAATGGTGAAGGTGAACTCAGACAACAGTGGAATACTGCTGGAAAAAAGTAAGGGCCAGAAAGACCCTAGACCCAGAAACGCCCTAGGGGAAAGACCTGCGCTGGTTCCAGCAGAAGGTACCAGGGAGCAAACAGGTGAAGAACCAGGGAGCTGGGGTGTGGGAGAGAGTGAAGAGGCCCAGAGGCAGAAACCTGACCACAGCCATGATACTGGTGGTTCCAGAGAGGCACAGCGAGAAAGTCCTGGGCAGCCTGGACAGTTGGGGTTGCAGAGGGCACCAGGTGGGAGAGCAGAGAGGATCTTCAGCCGGGCCGGTGTTGAAGGCAGCATATGAGGAGGAGAGTGGAGAGGAGGAAGATGAGCCGTGGGAATCATGGAGGCATGATCGAGAGATTACTGCAGAGGAGGTACTGAAAGACTTGAAAACAATTAAAAAGTTAGAGCAAGAGGAGGAAATTTTGAGCAGAAGGATTAAGTTAGCAAATGTTATGTTGAAACTGTCTCATTGTGAGTAAAAAAGAAAAGCAACTGAGGGAGATTGCTTTAAGGGAGAAGCAGTAAGCATGGAGAAAAGAGAAAATTGTTGCTTAAAAAAAAACGGGGGAATAACCCTTTAACTGAACTGTTTGCAAATCAAGAGAGGTGGAGGAGTGAGCAAGAGCGTGGCAGTGAAAAAGAGCACAGTAAACGAGTTGAACTGGTTAAAAGCTTTGAACTGCTTCAGGGAGAAAGTTTCAATACACAGACATTTTTCACAGTCCTTTATTGTTTGAAGGGCTTGAAACAGACATTCCTAAAGTGCTTGGTGCAAACATTTACTCACAGGAAGATGGCTCCCGAGTGCCCTTTGTAATTTGGGAGACAGAGGAGAGACAACAGCTGGTCAGCGTGGGCAGATTGCAAACATTTTCCCCACCCCAAATCGGCCCTAAACCAGCCCAAAACCCACCCAAAGTCAAACTCCGCCTCCAATGTCACCGCCTCCGCCTCCAACGTCACCGCCCCCGCCCCCAATGTCACCGCCCCGCCCCCTGATGTCACCTCTGATGTCGTCAGCCCCGCCCCTGACACCACCTCTGATGTCATTAACCCTGCCCCTGGTGTCAACCCTACCCCGGAAAAGCTTCTATTGGACCAAATTGGACCAATAGAAGCCCCCCAAAAAAGCGCAAACCCCGCACAGCTGCAACAAAAAAGAAGCCCAATTTCCTGCAGCCTTCAAAAATTTCCAGCATCCTGGCTTAAAAACCAGCCCAATTGGGTGGGAAACCCACCCATCTGGCAACACTCGGAGCTGGTGAGAAGGGAGGGGCAGGAACACCTGAAAACAAACGTTGGAGCAGCGTGTTTGGGGAGCCAGCAGCTGGTGAGGGCTGATGACGTCAGAACTGGAGAGCCACAGGGAAGTACAATAGTTGTGCAGCCTCAGAAATGTGGGAAGAAAACAAAACATTGCGAGGCAGAAGGGACAATGTTGCAGAGAACAGTGGCTGGGAAGACGTCGGGTTGCCAGATGGGAAAAATTTTCCCAGCCCAAAATCAGCCCTAAACCCGCCCAAAGTAAAACCCCGCCTCCCAGGTCACCAACCCCGCCTCCCACGTCACCAGCCCCGCCTCCCACTTCATTAACCCCGCCCCTGACGTCAACCACGTCCCTGAAAAGCTTCTATTGGACCACATTGGACTAATAGAAACCCCGGAAAAGCTTCTATTGGACCAAATTGGACCAATAGAAGCCCCGGGAAAAAAGCACACAGCGGCACGATAAACAGCCCAAACCCGCAGCCGCCGAAATTTTTCCGCAGCTGCTGGCGGAAACCCCGCCCAATGTTGCGGGAAGACCGCAACCCTGGCAACAATGGTCAGAGTGCAGTGCTGGCAAGGGAAAGGCAGAAGAAGGTGGAAGATCGGCAAAAAGGGAGGTTTACAGGAGGGATTGAGGGATGGAACAGGAAGAGGATGGCAGCAAGGAGGGAGGACTTTTGCCCAAATAGTGGGTGGCATGGGGGGAGGAGAGAGAAGAAGCAGGGGAGGGGAGAAGGGGGGGTCAGCTTGGGAAACGTAGGAATGTGGTGCAGCTAAGGTGGGTGGGGAAGGGGGCCACGCCCACAAGGGGGGAGGTGTTGCAGAGGGTTTTTAACTTAGGATTCGTTCCTGAGGACCTGTACGCTTGTATTCACCCTGTGAATGGGGTTGAGTTTGATTTAAGTTTTTTGACCGTACGGGGGCTGAAGGAATTTTGGGCACGATACGAGGGGAAAAGGGGATGGGAGTGGGAGGGGTTTCGGGCCATACCCATTAGTAGACAGGAGGAAGTACAAGTGACCATTTTGGTCCGGAATGAGTCCCTGGAGGTGGGGGATTTAACCTTTTGGCTTAGCAGATATGCAGAGGTGGTGAGACCACTGCGGAAACTCCCAGACCCCAGCAGAGTGTGGGCAAGGGCGTGGGGAGCCACTGTTCGACTGAGAAGGGAGGGGAAAGTACCCCAGCATATCCCTATGGCGGCTTATATCGGCAGGGACAGAATCCAATGCTTCTACAAAGGCCAGCCGCACCAGTGTTTCAGGTGTGGCTCCTTCCGTCACATGGCGATGAACTGTACTGTTCTGAAATGTATGAGGTGCGGGGGGATTGATCATGTGATGGAAAATTGTAATCAGATTAGGTGTAATCTATGTGGGATATTGGGACATCCGTACAGTCGGTGCCCAAGGGCGGCTCACGGGAGGGGGGAGGAGAGAGAGGAAGGGGGGGGGAGGGAGTAGAACTGGAGGCAGAAGGGAGGGGGAGGAGCCAGAAGGGAGGGGTGAGGAGGTAGGAGAGGCGGGGAGGGACAGGGATAGGACTGGGCTTCAGGAGGAGGGAGAGACAGGAGCAGGGGAGGGGGCAGGGAAGTGGTGGAAGAGGCGGAAGGGGGGGAGGGGGAGGAGGAAGCAGGATGAGTAAAGGTAACAGGGAGGAGGAGGAAGGGGAACGGGAGAGCAGGGGACGGGGTGGGGCAACAGAGGGAGGAGGTACAGAGGGAGGAGGTCCAGCGAAAGGGGGTTCAGGAAAAGAGGGGAGTGGGGGAGGGGCGTGGAAGGTGGAGAACGGAAGAGGGTTGGAAGGGGAGAGGAGGACCTGAGGCCAGGAGGTCCGGAGAGGGAAGAGGGAGGGAGGGGTGAGGGGGAGGTGATGGAAGTGGAAGTGAGAGGGGAAGAGAGTGAGAGAGGGGGGAAGATGATCCAGGGGGGGAGGGAGGGAGGGAGGAAGGGGAGGGGGGTGTGTGGACGGATGGTTGGGTTGCTAAAAGAGAGGGGCAGGAGAGAGGGCCAGAAGGCCAAAAGAAAAGGAAGACATGACCATGGCAGAGAGATCTTGGAAGGTGGCCACAATAAACGTGGCAAGTGTGCAGTCAGACAGGGCATGAAGTTTAGCTTTTGAGCAGGGGAGGGAACAAGTGGACTGTATTTTTCTCCAGGAAACTAGAGTAAAGACTTTGAAGGGTTTGAACAGGGCAAAAAGGGAGTGGAGGTGGGGGCATTCTATTTGGGTGTTGGCTAGGGAGGAGTATGGGGGGGATGGCAGTGCTGTTTAAAACCAGGGAAGTGGAAATAGAGAACCTAGTGGAGTTGAGGGGTGGGAGAGGGATGGTGGTTGACGGGAAGATTTGGGGGAGGAGGGTGTGGTTGATTAACATTCATGGGCCGCAGATGAAGCGAGAGCGAAAGCTGTTGCTGCAACACATAAAGCCGTATCTGTTCACGAACAGGCAGGTAGTGTGGGGAGGGAATTTCAATTGTATAGGCAAGGTACAAGATAGTGAGGCGCGGGCAAGGAGTGTAGGGTACGATGGGATGTTGTTAGAACGAATGATTGGGGAAGCAGGGTGATTTAGGTGCGGAGGGGGGGCAGTTTACGTATAGGAGGGGTATTTGCCGTAGCAGAATTGATCGTATTTTGGTTAAGGAGACGGAGGGTGGGGGGGGATTTGAGGCAAAAAGAGGTTGATTTTTCCGACCATTGTTTCTTATGGGCGGAGGTGGGGACTTGAGAAGGAGAGGGGAAGGGACGGGGTTTTTGGAGGATGAGAACTGAGTGGATGGAGGAGGAGAGGGAGGAGTTTAGACGGTTCTGGGAGGACCAGTTTTCCGTGAGAGAGGGTTTTGAGTCTTGGGGGGAGTGGTGGGAGGAGATAAAGAGGAGGATTAGGGGGTTTACACGAAAGAGGGAAGGCAGGGTTGGTAGGGAGAGGAAGAAATTAGAAGGGGTCTTATGTAGAAGGAGAGATAGGTTGGTAGAGTGGGGGGGAAGGAGGAAGAGGTTGAGGAATTAGAGAAACAGATAGGTCGGGTGAGGGGAGATAGATGGGCATCACTAAAATATGAACGGGAGTGTGGGGTTTTGTTGTCGCTGGACATTTTTGAGGATTATAAATTAAAGAGGGAAGGGAGGTGGATGAGGCGGTGAAGAATCAGGAAGGGGGTAGAGAAGTGAAGAAGGAAGGGATTTTGAGGGTGGTGGAGGACTTTTATAGGCACTATTTCAATAGGAGGGGGGAGGGGGCAGGAGGAGATGGGAGGGGTATGTGCAGGGACTGGCAGGGGGAAGTGGAGAAGAGGAGGGGGAGGAGAGTTTGGCAGGAGAGGATTGGACAGAGGAGGAAGTTAGGATTGCGGTTAGGGGGATGCGGAAGAAGTGGGCGCCTGGACCAGACGGCATTCCAGCAGAATTTTACCAGGTTTTCGAGCGAGAGGTGGTCCCGGTTTTGAGAGAAGTGGTGGGGGAGGCGGAGGTGAGGGGCAGACTGCCCAGGTCAATGGGGGAAGCGGGTTTGGTGTTACTTAGCAAGGGGAAAGATAGGGAAGACTTGGCGAACTGGAGGCCCATCTCACTGTTGAATGTGGACCGGAAGATCGTGGCCAGCATGTTGGTGAAAAGGTTGATATCAGTGATGGGAAGGGTTTTGTGTCCAGCACAAAAAGGAGGGGTGGTGGAAGCGGCACTAACAGTGAGGGAAGTGGTGGAGGTAGGGTATGGGAAGAAGGAGGGAGTTGTAAAAGTAATAGCGCTAGATCAAGCTACAGCCTATGATCGGGTACAACGGGATTACGTGTGGGCAGTGATGGAGGAGGTTGGGGTACCAGGGAGATGGGTTGATTGGTTAAAGAGATTATATGAGGGAGCGGTATGTTTCCCCATTGTGAACAGCTGTAAGGGGGGAAGGGTGGAGGTGCAGACGGGAATAAGACAGGGTTGCCCGTTGAGTCTGCTAATTTATGTGATGGCCATCGATCCGTTGGTACGTAGGTTACATGAGGGTGGGGTTGGAGGGAGGCAGTTGTTGGGGGTAGGCTTGGGGGGAGGGGGGAAAGGGTGAGAGTTCTGGCATATATAGATGATGTCACAGTGGTGGTTCAAGGGAGCGAGGAGGAGAGGTGGGTAGAAGAGGAGTTACGGCAGTATATGGAGGCAACAGGGGCAAAGATGAATTGGGGTAAATGCCACGCAATGCAGGTTGGGGAGGGGGAGGGGTTGCCAAGGGCTGAGGAAGAAGTAAAGATTTTGGGGATCTGGTATGGCAAGAGGGGGTTTGAAGACAGGAATTGGGAAAGGGTGTTGGAAAAGGATGGAGGGGTGGCAGAGAAGTGGAGGGGGTGGAAGATTACATACAGAGAAAAGGTGAAGTTAATCAAAAGATACATGGTGCCCTTATTCCTATGGGTGGCACACGTGTGCTGGTTGTCTGAGCGGTTGCAGGCAAAAGTTTCAGGGGTGTTCTTTAGGGCATTTTGGGGAAATCGTTTGAACCCGGTGAGGAGGGAGGTTGTATGTAGGGATTGGAGGGAGGGGGGAATGGGGATGATTAACCCGATTTTGCTGTTCAGGGGTCTGTTCATACAGACTAACTTGCAGGGATTGGTGAAGGGGGAAAAGTGTGGATGGGCAGAAAGAGTGAGGGAAGGGGGAGGAGGGTTTTGGGAGCAGTGGGCTACGGGGGAAGCAATAAGAGGGGGTAGGGGGAGAAGAGGAAAAGGATGAAGGGGGAGGGGCAAGAGTACCAGAAAGGGGTAAAACGGGTGATAAAGAAATGGAAGGTGACGAGTGAAGAGATTCAGGAGGGAAAAGGAGGGAATGGATGGAACGAGTGAGGGAGCAAGAATGACCAGGGGAGTGGCGGCTGCAGGACGGTACAGTTCAGAGGGCCCAACAAGGGGTGAGGCGGCTCACGGCAGGGAGAGTGCCCAGGAAGGTAGAGGACTTGGCGTGGCTGGCCTTCCATCAGAGGCTCTTTGTGAGGGGGAATATTAAGTGGAGGAGTAAGGCGGACAGGGAGTGCCCTCGGCCCGAGTGTGCAGGGCAAGAAGAGACGGCACTCCATTTAATGAAGGAGTGCGGGTTTGCACAGAAGGTGGTGGGAACGGTGGCAAGAGTGTTGGGAGTGAAGGGGATGGAGAGATGGGAATATGATGATTGGGCCTATGGTGTGGAGCGGGTGGGGGGAAGGGGAAATGTGATGACTTTGTATGTGATTGGGATTTTGGTTCTGGGGGGATTGTGGGGGGCGAGATGCCAATTTCGGTTATTGCATGTGGAGAAGGAGCCAGATCAGGTGGCATGGCAGATCATTAAAACAGTGTATAGAGTGGCTGCCTGGGAAAGAATGAAGGTGGGGAGAGGGGTGTGGGACAGTCGCTGGCAAGGGGTTAGATTAAAACCACCATGAGGGTAGAGAGGATGTTTTTTTGTATTACTTTTTAGAAGATGAGAAGGGGAATGTTTTAAGTTTTTGTATGTGCTGCAAGTTTATTCAATAAAAATTTATCCAGCTCAGTTGGAAGCCAGACTGTGAGAGGAGAGGTGGTGTGGAGGAGCTGGGAAGGACAGAGGTGGAGTTTGCCTAACAGCCCAAGAAGAGAGTTGCCTGGTGAGGTCTGCAAAAATTGAGGTCCAGGCCTCAGGGCCTAGTAAGCCCAGGATGGAGGCCCAGGATTTGGAGAAAGCCAAGGGGCTCCAGTTGCGGAAGGAGCCAAGTGTGGTGTTGGGCAGATGGGAGCCTGCAGGTGGAAAGCCGAAAGGCCTGGAGAAGGGGCCACAGGAGAAAGGTAAGGGCAGGGAATTCCCTGGAGCAAGCCCCCCCCCCCCCCCCCCCCGATGTGGAACCTGGGCCCAGGACTGAGTTTGTGAGTGAGGGTACAGGCCGGGAGAGGAAGCAGGGTGAAGAGGCCCAGAAGGCAGAGCCAGCAATCCAGGTGACAGCAGCACAGGCAAGCAGCTCGAGAGTGGAGAAGGTACAGGAGGAGGAGTAGGGTTACCATTCGTCCGGATTTCCCCGGACATGTCCTCTTTTTGAGGGCACTGTCGGGAGTCCGGGCGGATTTGTTAATTTGCTGACTTTGTCCGGGTTTTTTCTTCCACCAGACTAGTCCTGACTCCTCCCGTCCATCGTCCTCCTGCCTATGCACGCACGTGACGTGCAGCGTCCGTGCGTGTGCTTGCCAGCCTGCCCCACTCAGCTGATGTTTGTAAATAATGATCCTCCTCCCTCCCTCCGTCCACCGTCTGCAGTCTTGTGAGGGAGAAATGTGCTCCTGTAATCCCATCTCTTCTTGAAAGCCTGGCAAGGCAGAGTGCTGCAGACAGAAGCTGTATCAATAAGGATCTCTGTTCCTCTCTGAAAAGGGCTTCCTGAGCTGCCTTTGATTTGCAGATTCCCTAAAGGGAGGGCCTTGTAGGAGAAGTTGCTCAGCTCAGGTTTTGGCAGCACTTCTGACTGACTCGCTTTCAAACTATCGTTTCTTGGTTTTTTTTTTTCCTGGAGGAGAGGTGCCTTGGTGACAGCAGCTTTAAGAATGAAGTTATCATTTACAGGAACATTAGAAGTAGAGACTCCACATTAATGCATGCATATTTTTACAAAACTGTATGTGTACTTGTGCACATAGGTAGATTAATGTGAAATGGGAGGCAATTACTCATTGTTATTTCTCTGTAATGTTCCCCAGCTCTCTAAAAGGAAGGTTGACAATTAAAGATTTAGATAAAGAGTATACCTGTAATGTCATTGAGAACCTCATTTTAAGCACCTCTTTAACTTTCTGAAATTCTTTTAAATGACTGTGACACCTTTACCAACTTATCCTGGAATTGTGGTGAAACGGAAAGATATACAAATATTTATGAAAATAGCAGTAGAAGATTTTGGACAGTGTATTCCTGCCTCTTGGAATGAAACTCTTTGGAGACAAGACTCTAAACAGCCTCTTATTCCTTAATATTTCTGGTGTTTTACCTTGTCTATGATATACTTTACTCTGGGGTTCCTCAGGGGTCTGTGCTAGGACCGCTGCTTTTTAACATATTTATAAATGATTTGGGAGTAACTAGCGAGGTTATTAAATTTGCTGATGACACAAAGTTATTCAAAGTCGTTAACTCACGACAGGATTGTGAAAAATTACAGAAGGACCTTACGAGACTGGGAGGCTAAATGGAAGATGATGTTTAATGTGAGCAAGTGCAAGGAGTCAATAACTGAGCTCCACACATAGGTTCATACAGCAGCCAGCGCATAGGCTGCCTCTGAAATACGGAGCGTTCTCATAATTTTCCTCTATCCTTCCCTGCCATCAAATGATAGTCATCCGGTATCTGATCTGGGGGGTCTTCCTCTGTAGCTGCCCCTGCCCTTCAGCAGTCCACTCCCAGACATGTCAGAGTTGTACTGCCCCGGTTCGGAGTGGACCACATAAAGGGGGTATTATGTTTATCACCCACACTTCTGTTCACAAAGACTGTTGGTTAGCCCCACCCACTACCTGCATAGAGGACAACAAGAAATATTGGATAGGTAACTTCAAGCCCCATGCATACCGGTTTGGCTCAGTGTGTTCAGGGGCATGTCACACCTGTCCCAAAGGTAGACCGATAGTTTGTGCCACCTATGCTGGACAGTGGGGCCTGTCTGACGGGGGAGGGAAACAGGATATGGTACAGGAATTATTAGTGCGGAAAGCTATCGCACGAATTACCCAACCTGTCAAACCCCCACCCCTTACTACGGGGACTAACCATAGTACTGCTTTATATGAATCTGTTGTACACCTTACTTCTGATTTTGATGATGTTTTTAAGCAAGGGAAGAATTTATTTATTGATCTGACTTCCCGCATCGGACGGGCTCTTAATGTTACCAACTGTTGGATTTGTGGGGGAGCCTTGATGGGAGAATCCTGGCCCTGGCGAGGTTCCCCAATGACCCCGGAACAGCTAGCAGCTTGGAATTGGACTAAGCGCCCCTCCTATACACAGCGTACCGGCCAATGGACTCTTAGCTCACTGGTGATAGGCCATGAATGTATTTCCCGATATCCTGATGGCAATTTCACTAGTCCTGTGGGAGATACCCCCTGTATCTCCATCCTTACTGTTAATGGCACTCAGGTGCAATACTGGCCGGCCGCTGTCACATGGTATCCCAGTTCTGTAGCCAACAAATTATGTTCTCCTTATAATTTTACTGGTACTATCCAACTGTTTAATTGTACTGGACCTAACCCCTTTCAGGGAGTCTCTCAGTTGAGAGGCCACTGGAATAACCCAGGTCTCCGGGGTGCTCGACATTGGCAAGCGCCCGATGGGTTATTCTGGATCTGTGGATACACTGCATATGCCCACTTGCCGGGTACCTGGTCAGGATCTTGTACTATTGGGTTAATTTATCCTGGTTTCTTCTTGTTGCCTCACTCTGCGGCTGCAGATTTAGGCACACCATTGTATGATGATTTAACTCATCATTCCCGCAGATCCTTCCCCATAGGGGGGGAACAGAAGTGGGGATCTGATGAGTGGCCTCCAGAGCGGATCATAGAAACATACGGACCCGCAACGTGGGCCCAAGATGGGTCTTGGGGGTATCGCACTCCTATTTATATGTTGAATCGTATCATCTGGTTGCAGGCTGTAGTAGAAATCATTACCAATCATACTGCTGAAGCTCTAGAACTTATTGCAAAGCAACAAACCCAAATGCGCACTGCCATCTATCAGAATCGGTTGGCATTGGATTACCTTCTTGCGGAAGAAGGCGGGGTCTGTGGGAAGTGGAATACTTCCAATTGTTGCTTGAAAATTGATGATACTGGAGCTGCGGTAATGAATATAGCTACTGACATTAGGAAGCTTGCACATGTCCCTGTCCAGAAGTGGACCTCTATGCTGGGTGATAGTTGGTGGGATTCTCTATTTGGGGGCACTTGGTGGAAGAAGTTCATCTTTTTCGGGGTCTGTCTGTTTGGTGGCCTTGTTTTTTTACCATGTTTACTGCCATGTCTTTTGTCTTTTGCTCACAGGGCTATGGAACGTATTGCTGACCAGTGCGCAGCTCTGCAAATTATGTCTCTACAGATGTATTCTTCCTTGCCATCAGTGGATGTGGATCCTGATTCCTATGACAATGACCCCTAAATTCAGCAGCACTCCACTATACCTCGAGTCTCCAATACTAACCTCCCCTCTTTTGTATTCTTCCAGATGTTGTACACCACTTGCCCTCTGGGCCATCCACACCTTTCCTGGCAAAGACCGGCTACAAAGTGGGGAGCGTCCAATAGGGGTCTTTAGTCTCAACCCCGGTGAAGAACTCAACGGCCAAGAAAGGAGTCTTAGGGCCACCACTTCTTGACCTTCTCTCCATTTGCACCACCTCTTTCGAACTTTCCAGCCTTTGTTGTGATACTTTTCACTTGGACAATTGATAAAGTATCAAAGGGGGGATTGTAGGGGGCAAAACTTGCACTATTTACTTGCACTATTTGCGTTTTACCAAAACCTCAGATTTTCTATGATGAGCCTAACCTAAAACTGTGCAGCCTGAACTTTTTACTAGTAACATCTATTTGTTAACCAGCAGCTAGATAACAAATTGTAGCAGTTAGCAATTAGGGCTTGTAAGGGAGACAGCTGGTTCTGTCAGTGCAGTCTCGTGATCCATACACAGAGGCTGTATTATGTGAATGTGCTGAAACACTGCAATCAGTTACATTTCTTGCAAAGTAACATTTTCTATGAAACTAACGTATCTTTCTCTGTGAGAACTACAGAACTACTAATGTATTGCGCATGTGCATGCACTGCGCATGTGTATGTGTAATGTATGATATGTGTTATGCGCATGGTCACTAATTTGTATAAGAATGAGTGTCAGGTGACGCTCGGGGCGCAGTATCCTGAGTCTGAACTTAGTACTGTGACAGCTAGCTAATAAAAGTTACCTTGCTTTGGAAGTCAGCGTCTCGGCCTCCTGATTTACTTGCCGATCAGTCCGGTTACAACACCTAGATCTTTTTCTTGAGTGCTGACCCCCAAGATGGACCCTAGCATCAGGTAACTATGATTTGGATTAAGTGGATATTTAGAAAATTAACCTAAGTCAGTGCTACAGAATATAACAAGTTTAAGATATTTGGAAATCGTTATCTGGCTATCTTAGGTCTGTTATAATACCTGCAGGTAACTTTTTTCTTTGTCATTAGAAAGCAGTTGAATATTACCACTAACTGACTTAAGTTGAAACCTGCCATATCTCCAATTATTCCAGTTAAAAGTTATCCATTTACAGTACTGAGCTACTAATGTCTTAGATAGTTAACTCCAAAGGTATCTGGCTAAAATGTTTTGAATATCACTGCTTAGGTAACAATGGTATTAGGTGGAGAAATTTTGGAAGTTAATTGTTAACAGAAAATGTATTGTAATATTAAGGGTTCCTTTTACAAAACCGCGCTTGCTGCGAGAGTTTGCTAACTTCTCTCGTTCGCTGCAGCTCCCTCTGCCACGGAACAGGTTACTTCCTGTTCCGGGGCAGAGGGAGCTGCAGCAAACAAGCAAAGTTAGTAAACTCGCAGCAGGCGCCCGCTGCGGCACCCCCCCCAGCGGCATGCACCCGGGGGGGGGGGCTCTTTCACGCAGGGGGGGGTCTTTCGCCGGGGGTCCACACTGCATCGGGGGGGGGGGCGCTGCACCCGGGGGGCGGGGCGCCACCCCAGGTGTCCGCTCCCCTAGGAACGCCACTGCACAAGTACCTGACAGAAACCCAGTTAATAGCAACATTCCATGCTAACAATCAAAGCTCAGGGAAGTTATTTATATATGAGCTACATCAGGAATTTCCCTGCCAAATAGGGCTTATAAATTTGCTTCTGAAGCAATGGAAAGTGATGTGAATTACCAAAGATTACAAACAGGATTTAAATCTAGAGTTCCCTGGTTCGCAGTTCACAGCTCTGACCACTAAGCAACTCCTCTGCTCTGTACAAGCTTTGTAATGACAATATGCAGGTTTACTTACCAAGCTAAGAAGCGTTGGGCTTGTCGATATGATGTCACATTGATATAATATTTCTTTGAAAATCTAACAAATGACATAGGCTGGCAATTCATAGATTCTGTATTATTTTCTTAATTAAAAAGAAAATATATGGCATGGCACCTACAGAGAAAGAGCAAATGCTGCCTTTGAAAGAGTTTGCTTGGATCATGTTAAGATTTTATAATAAGGTTTTGAGGCTCAGGGAGCACATTCTCTAGAGCACCTCTCAACTAAAACAGTCAAGTAACACTAAAGGATTTGACCACTGTGACCTCAAAACAGCAGGGATTAATAATCTCCTTCTTCTTTAGACCTATTTTTAATTATAGTGCAAAAAGAGATATACATTTTTTTTAAAAATCATGGGATAAACACAGAGAATCCCTAGGAAGTATATAGGTGGGCCCTGAGGTCCTTATTTGTAATCATTTTTATGTAAGACTTATGGTTTCTCAAGAGTAGCAATAACTTTGCCTTAGTAATGAGATACTTTAATCCAGTACTCCTCCGGGACTGATGTGCAGGGAACCCTGTGGGACTCCACATGGTTGATGCCAAGATTCTGAGAGAATATCTTTCATTTTGACCTTGCTCACATTAAACATCATCTGCCATTTGGATGCCCAGTCTCCCAGTCTGGTAAGGTCCTCTTGCAATTTTTCACAATCCGCTTGCGATTTAACAACTTTGCATAACATTGTGTTGTCAGTAAATTTAATTACCTCACTAGTTACTCCCATCTCTAGATCATTTATAAATATGTTAAAAAGCAGCGGTCTCAGTACAGACTGCTGGGGAACCCCACTACCATTCTCTATTGAGAATACTGACCATTTAACCCTACTCTCAGTTTTTTTTTTATCTTTTAACCAGTTTTTAATCCACAGTAGAACACACTCTCCAATTTCCTCTGGAGTCTTTCATGAGGTACTTTGCCAAATGCCTTTTGAAAATCCAGGTACACAATATCAACCGGCTCACCTTTATCCACATGTTTGTCCACCCCTTCAAAGAAATTTCTGAGGCAAGATGCTCGGCTTTGAAACACACTACCCTTTGAATTATGATGTACTGGCTCAGAAACATGGTTCAGGAGACAACTTAAAGCTCATTTATTTACTCAAGGATTTTTCTCTTAATTTTTATTTGTTCTGTCATTTGTGATGTAGTTTTATTTCTGTGAATTAGTTTAAGTATGTTCTTTGTAACCTGCCAAGAATAGAAGGATAGAGCGGACTATAAATATTTTAAATACATAAACCATAGTATATGCTTTGATCACAATATGGTTTGATTATTGCTATGCACTTTGGGGCCCCTTCTATGAAAAAGAAGTGCCTTAAATATTATAGTAGAGCCCAAAAATACAAATACATTTATCAGGAAAGCTGAGCAAGCCAAATTACTACAGAATGCTACATGGAAACTTCATGCTTACAGAATACCTCAGTCACACACACACAAGACACAAATGCCAAATACAGAATAAGTGACCACAAACTCTAGAAATATAAATTAAACAGAAACCCCAAGAAACTAGACCTTGCATGTAGTACAACACTAGAGAAACAAGAAAGAAAGGCATTTGCTCCTGTGCAAAATATAAGATGGCACATGCCAGGGATGGTGTTAGGGATTGCAACTAGGGCAATTGTGCTTGGTTCCTTGGCCAGAGAAAGCCTGCATGCTGGAAGCTGAAAGCCTGGTAATGGACTTTGGGGTCCTTTCCTAGATTTCTGTCCTGGACCCCAGCCATGTTTAACATCAGCTTTGGCAAGATGTACATTCCAAATCCAGCATATTATATTCACAAGATTGAAAATAAAATAATTTTTTATACCTTTTTGTTGTCTGGTCATTTTTTCTCAAATCATATTGGTCCCAGTCTCTGGTTTCTGCTTCCCTCTGTATTCTCTTAACTGACTTGCCAGTGTCTCCTATTTGACATTTCTTCTTTCTTCATGTCCATCATCCATCTCCCATCTCTGTTTTCCTATATTTCCTTGTCCAGAATCTCCCCTGTGTTCATATCCCCTCATCTATCATCATTCCTCTGTGCACCTATGCACCCCATGCCCAGCATATCCCTTCTGTGTTCCTATTCTCCCCCTTGTCTGGTATCTCCCCCACCTCTGTGTCCATATACACCCCTCTCCAGTGTCCAGCATTTTATCTCTATTCCATATCCCCGTTCCCCCCCCCCCCCCCCATGTCAGGCATTACCCCTCTGTGCCCATGTGCCATCCCCACACAGCATCTCACATTTGTGTCCCTGTCCCCATGATACCACCTAATGCCCATCATCTCCCTTCTGTATACTTACCTATGTCCCCTTTCTCCCTCCTCCACACCAATGTGTCCCTCTCCTCTCTGATCCCACCCCCCAACCAGCTTCTCTTCCGCTCTTTCCTTCCCCTTATGCATCTGGCTCTTTTTCCATGCACCCCTCCCCTCCAACCTCCCCTCTGCAAATCCCAAACCTCTCCCCTTCCCTCTGACCTCCCCTCTGCAAATCCCAAACCTCTCCCCTTCCATCCGACCTCCCCTCTGGAAATCCAAAACTTCTCCCTTTCCCTCCAACCTCCCCTCTGCAAATCCCAAACCTCTCCCCTTCCCTCCAACCTCCCCTCTGCAAATCCCAAACTTGTCCCCTTCCCTTCCCTCCAACTTCCCCTCTGCAAATCCCAAACCTCTCCCTTTCCTTCCAACCTCCCCTCTGCAAATCCCAAACCTCTCCCCTTCCCTCCAACTCTCTGCCCCTGGCAAGTCCAGCACCCTTCTGTTCCCTTCCCAGCCTCCCCTTACTGGGCCAGCACCCCGCTGACATCCTCACCCTCTCCCACCCCTGCCGCAGTGCTTCATTTAATTCTGTCGGCGCTGCTGTAAATGCACAGTCTCCCACCCCCCGCGGTGGTACTTACAGTTTGCTACGGCGCTGACAGCAACTCTACAGATGCGGCACCAACGTTCGTAAACAGGAAGTTACATCAGCGTGGCAGAGGGAAGGCCCCGGAGCAGGACGTCGGACGTCGGTGCCGCATCTGTAGAGTTGCTGTCAGCGCCATAGCAAAGTGTAAGCGCCGAGGTGGGAGACTGTGCAACAGCAGCGCCCACAGAATTCAATGAAGCGCTGCGGCAGGGGTGGGAGTCGGAAGAGGGCAAGGATCTGCTTCTGGGCGGGCCTGAAGCTAAACTGGGTGGGCCTGGGCCCATCCAGGCCCACCCGTAGCTACGCCCCTGATGCAAGGTGTCCACCTTTGTTAATAAGTGGAATACATTTGGCCAGAACTTCCACAATGGTATTTTTAAAGAACGTCCACACCTGATATAAAGTCAAAACCTTTGCAGATGACCCTTTTAGCTTCTTTTTATCCATTTCCTCATTTTGTCATAAGAACATAAGAGTAGCCATACCGGGTCAGACCAATGGTCCATCTAGGCCAGTATTCTATTTTCCAAACAGTGTCCAAGCCAGGTCACAAGTAACTGGTAGAAACCCAAATCATGGCAACATTCCATACTACAAATCCCAGGGCAAGCAGTTGCTTCCCATGTCTGTCTCAATAGCAGACTATGGACTTTTCCTCCAGGAATTAGCCAAACATTTTTTAAACCCAGATACACTACCCGCTGTTACCACCTCCTCCGGCAAAGAGTTCCAGAGCTTAACTATTCATTGAGTGAAAAAATATTTCCTCCTATTTGTTTTAAAAGTATTTCCATGTAACATCCTTGAGTGTCCCCTTGTCTTTGTACTTTTGGAAAGAGTAAAAAGTTGATTTACTTCTACTCATTCTACACCACTCAGGATTTTGTAGACCTCAATCATATCTCCCCTCAACCATCTCTTTTCCAAGCTGAAGAGCCCTAACCTCTTTAGCCTTTCCTCATACGAGAGGAGTTCTATCCCCTTTATCATTGTAGTCGTTCTTCTTTGAACCTTTTCTAATTCTGCTATATCTTTTTTGAAATACGGTGACCAGAACTGAACACAATACTCAAGGTGCAGATGCACCATGGAGTGATGCAAAGGCATTATAGTATTTTTGGTCTTATACAACATCCCTTTCCTAATAATTCCTAGCATCCTGTTTGCTTTTTTGGCTGCCAAAACACAGCAAGCAGAAAATTTCAGCGTATTGTCTACAACGACACCCAGATCTTTTTCTTGAGCACTGACCCCCAAGGTGGACCCTAGCATCAGGTAACTGTGATTCGGATTATCCTTTCCAATGTGCATCACCTTGCATTTGTCCACATTAAATTTCATCTGCCATTTGGATGCCCAGTCTTCCAATTTCCTAAGGTCTTCCTACAATATTTCACAGTCCGCACATGTTTTAACAACCTTGAATAGTTTTGTATCATCTGTAAATTTGAACACCTCACTCGTTGTTCCGATTTCCATATTATTTATAAATATGTTAACTAGTACTGATCACAGTACAGATCACTGCGGCACTCCACTGTTCACTCTCCTCTATTGAGACAAATGACCATTTAACCCTACCCTCTGTTTTCTGTCCAATAACCAATTCTTAATCCACACCAGAACCTTGCCTCCAATCCCACGACTCTTTAATTTTCTCAGGAGTCTCTCATGTGGAACTTTATCAAAAGCTTTCCGAAAATCTAGATACTACTACTAACAAACATTTCTAAAGTGCTACTAGGGTTACGCAGCGCTGTACAATTCAAACATAGAAGGACAGTCCCTGCTCAAAGAGCTTACAATCTAAAAGACAAGAGAACAATCTAAAGACAAGTGAACAATCTAGAGGACGAGTGAACAGTTAATCTGATAGGGTGGATGGATTGGGGCATTTTATATTTCTCGAGCGGTTAGGCGCCGAAGGCAGCATTGAAGAGGTGAGTTTTAAGCAGAGATTTGAAGATGGGTAGGGAGGGGGCATGGCGTATGGGTAAAGGAAGATTGTTCCAGGCATAGGGTGAGGCAAGGCAGAATGCGCGGAGCCTGGAGTTGGCAGTGGTGGAGAAGGGTACTGAGAGAAGGGCTTTGTCCTGTGAGCGGAGGTTGCGGGCAGGAACATAGGGGGAGATGAGGGTGGAGAGGTAGTGAGGAGCCGCAGACTGAGTGCATTTGTAGGTAAGGAGGAGGAGCTTGAATTGTATGGGATATCTGATCGGAAGCCAATGAAGTGATTTAAGGAGAGGGGCGATATGAGTATATCGGTTTTGGCGGAATATAAGACGTGCAGCAGCATTCTGAACGGATTGAAGGGGGGGTAGATGGGCGAGTGGGAGGCCGGTGAGGAGTAAGTTGCAGTAATCAAGGCGAGAGGTAATGAGAGCATGGACGAGAGTTCTGGTGGTATGCTCAGAGAGGAAAGGGCGAATTTTGCTGATGTTGAAGAGGAAGAAGCGACAGGTCTTGGCAGTCTGTTGGATATGCACAGAGAAGGAGAGGGAGGAGTCGAAGATGACTCTGAGGTTGCGGGCAGATGGGACGGGGAGGATGAGGGTGTTATCAACAGAGATAGAGAGTGGAGGAAGAGGAGAAGTGGGTTTAGGAGGAAAGACAAGGAGCTCAGTCTTGGACATGTTCAGCTTCAGGTGGCGGTTGGACATCCATGCCGCAATGTCGGATAAACAGGCCGATACCTTGGCCTGAGTCTCCGCGGTGATGTCAGGTGTGGAGAGGTATAGCTGGGTGTCATCAGCATAAAGATGATACTGAAAACCATGAGACGAGATCAGCGAGCCCAGGGAAGAGGTGTAGATTGAGAAGAGAAGGGGTCCAAGGACAGATCCCTGGGGAACTCCAACAGATAGTGGGATGGGAGTGGAGGAAGATCCATGGGAGTGTACCCTGAAGGTGCGGTGGGAGAGGTAAGAGGAGAACCAGGAGAGGACAGGGCCTTGGAACCCAAAAGAGGACAGCGTGGCAAGAAGTAAATCATGATTGACAGTGTCAAACGCGGCGGAAAGATCAAGGAGGATGAGGATGGAGTAGTGACCTCTGGATTTGGCCAGGAGCAGGTCATTGCAAACTTTAGAGAGTGCCGTTTCAGTTGAGTGCAGCAGCCGGCTCACCTTTATCCACATGTTTATTCTCACCTTCAAAGAAATGAGGCATATTTGTGAGGCAAGTCTTCCCTCGGCTGAACACATGCTGGCTCTGTTCCATTAAACTATGTTTGTCTATGTATTCTATAATTTCATTCTTTAAAATGGTTTTCACTATTTTGCCCGGCACTGACGCCAGGCTTACCAGTCTATAATTTCCCGGATCACCCCTAGAACCCTTTAACAAAATCGACGTCACATTGGCCACCCTTCAATCTTCAGGTACTATGGATGATTTTAATGACAGGTTACATATTACTAATAGCAGATCAGCAATTTCATGCTTGGGTTCTTTGAGTACCCTTGGATGTATGCCATCCGGTCCAGGTGATTTACTACTGTTTAATTTGTCAATTTGGCTCAGTACATCTTCCAGGTTCACTGAGATTTCTTTCAATTCCTCCGCATCATCACCCTTGAAAACCATTTCCGGTACAGGCAGATCTCTTACATATTCTTCCATAAAGACAGAAGCAAAGAATTAATTCAGTTTCTCCACTATGGCCTTGTCCTCCCTGAGCGCACCTTTTGCTCCTTCGTGATCTAACAGTCCCGTGAATTCCTTTACAGGCTTTCTGCTTCTGATGTACCTGAAAAAGTTGTTACTGTGAGTTTTAGCCTCTGTAGCAAGTTTCTCTTCATATTCTATTTTAGCCTTCTTTATTATTGCTTAGCATTTGATTTACCAGTGCTTATGTTACTTCTTATTTTCGTCATTTGGGTCCTTTTTCCATTCTTTGAAGGACAATCTTTTGGCTGTAATAGCCCCCTTTTAACTATGCTGGCTGATGTTTTCTCTTCTTTTCACCTTTGCAATACGTGGAATGCATCTGAACTGGGCTTCCAAGATGGTATTTATCTTTTAAATCAAGAATGGTACCTGAAGATTGGGGGGTGGCCAATGTAACACCAATTTTTTAAAAGGGTCTCAGAGATGATCCAGGAAATTACAGACCGGTGAGCCTGACATCTGTGCCAGGCAAAATGGAAGAGACTATTATAAAGAACAAAATTACAGAGCATATTCAAAAGCATGGATTCATGAGGCAAAGCCAATATGGATTTAGTGACAGGAAATCACGCCTCACCAATCTACTACATTTCTTTGAAGGGGTGAACAAATATGTGGATAAAGGTGAGCTAGCCGATACTGTATATCTGGATTTTCAAAAGGCATTTGACAAAGTACCTCATGAAAGACTCCATGGGAAATTGGAAAATCATAGGATAGGAGTTAGTGTTCTATTGTGAATTAAAAACTGGTTAAAGAATAGAAAATAGGGTAGGGTTAAATGGTCAGTATTCTCAATGGAGAAGGGTAGATAGATAGTAGGGTTCTGCAGAGGTCTGTGTTGGGACCACTGCTTTTAAACATATTTATAAATGATATAGATATGGGAATAACTAGTGAGGTAATTAAATTTGCTGACGACACAAAGTTATTCAAAGTTGTTAAATCACAAGAGAATTGTGAAAAATTGCAAGACAACCTTTTCAGACTGGAAGACTGGGCATCCAAATGGCAGATGATGTTTAATGTGAGCAAGTACAAAGTGATTCATGTGGGAAAGAGGAACCCAAACTATAGCTACGTGATGCAAGGTTCCTCGTTAGGAGTCTCTGACCAGGAAAAGGATCTAGGAACCATCATTGACGATACTTTGAAACCCTGTGCTCAATGTGCTGCGGCGGCAACAAAAGCAATTAGAATGTTAGTTTCTATTAGGATAGGAATAGAAAATAAAAACGAGGATGGTATAATGCCTTGTATCTTTCCATGGTGTGAATGCACCTTGAATACTGTGTGCAAATTCTGGTCACTGCGTCTCAAAAAAAGATATAGTGGAATTAAAAAAAGGTACAGAGAAGGGCTACAAAAATGATAAAGGGAATGGGAATGACTTCCCTATGAGGAAAGGCTGAAATGGCTAGGGCTCTTCAGCTTGGAGAAAAGATGGCTGAGGGGAGATATGATACAGGTATATTAAATAATGAGTGGAGTGGAATGGGTAGACGTGAATTACTTGTTTACTCTTTCCAAAAATACTAGGACTAGGGGGCACCAGTGAAGCTACAAAGTAGTAAATTTAAAATGAATCAGAGAAAATATTTCTTCATTCAATGTTATCAAACAAAATAAAACATGGAAAAGAAAATAAGATGATACCTTTTTTATTGGACATAACTTAATACATTTCTTGTATGAAGCTGTTAGTTTTGTGTACGAGAGGTTTCAGAATTCCCTCTGAAACCTCTCGTACACAAAACTAACAGCTTCATACAAGACACCACAGACTTTCTGAATAAATTGAAAAATATCAAGCAACTACCACCTAACACCCTTCTGGTCACGATGGATGTAGAATCACTATACAGCAACATTCCACATGCGGATGGCATAGCTGCATGTGGAAGACTCCTAAAAAAATCCACACTGGACCATCAATACTCACCAGAAACTATTACAAAATTAATCAAATTCATCTTAACTCACAACTACTTCCACTTTAACAATGATATCTATCTGCAAATAATGGGCACTGCGATGGGCACCAGGACAGCACCCCAATATGCCAACCTTTTTATGGCTGAGCTGGAAGAGACATTTCTGAATACACACCAGACCAAACCTCTAAAATACTACCGGTACATCGATGACATTTTTATGATTTGGACGGAGGGTGAAGAAACTCTGAAACAATTTTATTCTGCATTCAATACATACCATCCTACAATCAGATTCAAAATTGACTACTCCCCAGAAAAAGTCAATTTTTTGGACACCACGGTCTCAATCAGTGATGGCTGTATACAAACATCCATATACAAGAAACCCACAGACAGATGCAGCTACCTCCATAACTCCAGCTTCCATCCTTCACACACAAAAAGATCCATCATTTACAGCCAAGCCACAAGATACCACCGTATCTGCTCTGACCCAGGGGACAGAGACAGACACCTTAAAAGCCTGACTGAATCCTTCAACAGAAGGGCTACAACCCCAAAATAATCTCCAAGAATATTGCCTCCTCCCTCAAAACACCCAGGGAGAATCTGCTACAGTACAAAAAGAAAAAATCCACAGACAGAATCCCGCTTGTAGTGACATACAATCCAGAGCTGGAAAAACTGAGGAAAATCATAAGAGATCTACAACCTATACTCCAGGAGGATGAATTACTGAAAGAGATATTCCCATCCCCACCAGTACTGGCCTTCCGACAGCCACCCAATTTAAAACACAAGCTAATCAGAAGTAAACTTCCATCACAGACTGAAAAGGAACAGAAGGGCACACTTCCCTGTAATTTATCCAGTTGCAAACTATGCCAAAATATTTCACAGGACCCCAAAGTCATCCACAAAGGAAAGATATTCAACATAAAGGGATCTTTCACTTGCTCATCTTCCAATGTGGTATATATCATTCAGTGTAAAAAATGTAACGAAGGATGCTATATTGGAGAAACAGGCCAGATGCTTAAGACAAGATTCAATTTACATAGACATCACATGAACAATACAGCCAGTAGGGCCCCCACCACGGTGGGACAGCACTTCACAGAACCAGGACACTGTATCAGTGATTTCACAGTGAGAATACTGAAAGGTAACTTTAAAACCATACAAGAACGTAAGACCTTTGAAGTCAGAATGATTGAATATTTTAACACCCAACAGAAAGGACTTAACAAGGACCTGGGGTTCCTAGCCCATTATAAACCATAAAACTGTATGTCTCTGTTGATCACCCTCCCCTCACCTACCCACACCCATCTTGTTAGAATATCAATGATATGCTTTGATGTCCCCATGCATACCTCCGACCCACCCCCATCCTCCCACCCTGTCAGACTATCATAGCAATGCTTGAATGTTTTCACTTATATACACTGTCAGCTAGTACATTTGCTTATTTCCGATCTGACGAAGAAGGGCAACCTTCGAAAGCTAATCAAGAAATGTATTAAGTTATGTCCAATAAAAAAGGTATCATCTTATTTTCTTTTCCATGTTTTATTTTGTTTGATTTCTATTGATAAACTTAAGAGTGGACTAACACGGCTACCACACTCCTCTACTTCATTCAATGTGTAATTAAACTCTGGAATTTCTTGCCAGAGAATGTGGCAAAAGCAGTTAGCTTAGTGGGGTTTAAAAAAGGTTTGGATAGCTTCCTAAAAGAAAAGTCCATAAACCATTATTAAGATGGACTTGGGGAAAATCCACTGCTTATTTCTAAGATAAGCAGCATAAAATGTATTGTACTGTTTTGAGTTTTGCCAGTTACTTGTGACCTGGATTGACCACTGTTGGAAACAGGATAATGGGGTTGATGGACCTTTGGTATGTCCTAGTATGGCAACACTTATGTACTTATTTCTTTAAATATTATAGTATCTCCTACAGATTGATGGTACCCCATCCCTTTTAGCTGACCACAATAGTCTCTTAATTTGAAGGACATTCTGCTGTACCATTCAACATTATTTGGTGTAAAGCCAGGAGCTTATAGCAGAGTCTCATCTTGAAACCCCTTTGGGACAGGATAATCATCTGAAGGAGGAAGTTAACATGATCTGAGCATACAAAACTGGATGAAAGTCAGCTGTCTTTTAAAGAGACTCTCTCCAAGATTTTTTCTACTATGGTGACACTTGCAATGAGCCATATAGGCTCGTATAGGTCATCTAGATGTCCTCAAATAGGTCAGGGTTTAGATGGTCAAAGCATATCTTGAGATAACATCTCATAAGCAGGTTTAATTTAGTTATGGATTTGATATACTGCCTTTCCTGATGACAGCAAAGTGGTTCATACTTTTAAAGAAAAGAAAAGGGCAGAACAAAGAAAAACAACATGAGAAGAGAAGATAGACAAGACAAGGGGAAAAAAGGAAGAAGAAAGGGAGGGGAAAGAAAGAAAATATTACAACACTAGGAAAAAAGGCCCATTTCTGACACAAATGAAACGGGCACTAGCAAGGTTTTCCTCGGAGTGTGTATGTTTGAGAGAGAGTGAATGTGTGAGTGTATGTGTGTGACAGAGAGTGAGACTGGGTGTGAGTGTGTCTGTGAGAGAGAGAGTGTGCGTGTGAGAATGAGTGTGTGCCAGGGGCTCCCCCCTCCTCACAGTAAAATGGCCGATTTTCTACTTTCGGAATTAATGGCCGTGTGCTAATGTTTCTGGTGTTGCCATGGGTATGGTGAACCTCTTCATCTTGGATTCTGAAGAGAAATTTGTTTATCAATGTGTTTTTCAGACTAACATCAAAATTTGGATACGCTTTATAGGCGACATATTTTTATTGTGGCAGGCTGATGCTGTACAGTATCTGAACTCTTGCCATCCAAAGATTAAGTTTACTAAGCAGAGCAATGAGAGCATTATCAACTACTTGGATGTGTATAAGGAACATTCCTCTTTTAAGACCACGATTTACCAGAAGGAGACAGATGTGAACATGCTCCTGGATTACTCGAGTTGTCTTCCAGGAGCCCTACCTGTCAGGTTCTCAAGGATAAGTCTGGAATCGTGAGCCCTTGGGCTGCTGACGAGGAGCGGCAGCAACAGGCAAAAACCCACCAACTAGGGCTGAACAGGATACAGGATTCTCAAGCAGGATACAGGAACTAGCGTGACTGGAACAATACTTCACCTGCACTTGACCACCGTTCCCTAGGGGTTGAGCCCCTAGGTACAGGCAGCCGGCAGGACTTACTGGACGGAGTGGATCAAGGCAAACTTGACTAGACAGGGTACAGGATACGGGGTCTCAAACAGGCAGGAAACAAACACAAGCTTGGCTAGAACATGGTGCAAGGTACAGGGTCTCAAACAGGCAGGAAACAAACTCAAGGTTCACAACCAGAAGGGAAAGGAAGTCAAAAGCGGACAGGGAGGGAGCAATCAGGACTGGATTCAAGACAGGATTCAAACAGGCAAAGAATACAGACTAGGGACACTAGCTAAGAAACAAGGCTAAACAAGACAAGGCAGAAGTGCACTAAGCACAAACACCAACCTGGACCTTTGGCACTGCAAAGGCAAAGCAGAAAGTTTCCAGGTGGCTAATAAGCCCATCAGCAGCTGAGGCTCAGCTGCAGCAATCTCAAGGCAGCTAAGGTGAGGCTAGCTGCCAAACTTCCAAGCAAGACTGGAGGGCTACAATATCTGGACCGGACCAGAGAGTCTGGAAAGTCTATGGCAGCCACTGGTTCTGGCCACCAGAGGGTGAAAGGAGCACAAACCAAGAAAAAGTCACAATCGCGTCACTTCCTCTCTCTCAGATTTTGCGTTATCGATGGCTGTGCTCAGAAGAAAAGGATTTTCGCTGTCAAGCAAAAGATTTGGCTAAACAACTTTTATCTCAAGGGTACCCTAAGAGGGCGATTGCAGGCGCTTATCGTCGTGCCAAGTACAACCACCGGGATCTGCTGCTTCGTCCTCATGAGAGATTAGAACAAGATGAGAATGATATCATTACTTGTGTTTTGAGATATGCGACAAAAGCCAACAAGGTTTCCAGGATTATTAGGGATCATTGGGATATTTTGAGAACTCTCCCTATTTTTGCTGATGTAAGATTTAAATTTGCCTACAGTTGCTACAAGAATTTGAAGGAGTTATTGAGTCCATCCTTATTACCAGCAAGGCGTCCGGAGGTACAGGTGTTCAATGGACATAAGAGATGTCATGACTGCACTACCCTGCTTATAATCGAAATAGAAAAATGCCTATATTGTGACCCAAATCGGGAGATAGACGTTTATCTCACAAAAACGAATAAAGCGGTATAATCGAAAGCCGAATTTGGACGTTTTCAACTGCACTCTGTCGCGGATGCGGACAAAGTTGATGGGGGCGTGTCGAAGGCGTGGTGAAGGCGGAACTGGGGCGTGGTTATCGGCCGATCAGAGATGGGCGCCTTTCGCCAATAATGGAAAACAAATATGCGTTTGTAGCGAGAATTTAGGGCACTTTTCCTGGACCCTGTTTTTCCACGAATAAGGCCCCAAAAAGTGCCCTAAATGACCAGATAACCACTGGAGGGAATCGGGGATGACCTCCCCTGACTCCCCCAGTGGTCACAAACCCCCTCCCACCACAAAATATGCCGTTTCACAACTTTTTATTTTCACCCTCAAATGTCATACCCACCTCCCTGGCAGCAGTATGCATGTCACTGGAGCAGTTATTAGGGGGTGCAGTGGACTTCAGGCAGGTGGACCCAGGCCCACCCCCCCCACCTGTTACACTTGTGCTGGTAAATGGGAGCCCTCCAAACCGCCCCCCAAACCCACTGTACCCACATGTAGGTGCCCCCCTTCACCCCTTAGGGCTATAGTAATGGTGTAGACTTGTGGGCAGTGGGTTTTGAGGGGGAATTTGGGGGGCTCAACACCCAAGGGAAGGGTGCTATGCACCTGGGAACTGTTTTACCTTTTTTTTTTTTTTTTGTAAAAGTGCCCCCTAGGGTGTTCGGTTGGTGTCCTGGCATGTGAGGGGGACCAGTGCACTACGAATCCTGGCCCCTCCCACGAATAAATGTCTTGGAGTTATTCGTTTTTGAGCTGGGGGCTTTCGGTTTCCATTATCTCTGAAAAACAAAAACGCCCAGCTCAAAAAAAGATAAATGTCCATGTTTTTCGAAAATACGGTTTGGTCCGCCCCTTCACAGACCCGTTCTCGGAGATAAACGCCCATGGATATAGACGTTTCCGTTCGATTATGCCCCTTCACGTGTCCTATGATGCTAGAAATAGATACATATACACACCCTCGTATGGCACGTGCATACCACCTGAAAGTGAACACCACATGCAAGTCAGATCACGTTGTTTATTGCATTGTGTGTCCTTGTAACAAGTTGTATGTGGGCCAGACTACGCGCCCATTATATACTCGTGTGATAGAGCATAAGAGTGCCATCAGGACTAAGAAATTCACCTCACCTCTGGTGACTCACTGTAATACTATGTAGCACTCATTTACCTTGTTAAAGTGCTTTGTGCTACAACACATACTAACATCAACTAATCAGACTGGTAGTGTTAGAAGACACCTTCTGCTCCAGAAGGAGCAACACTGGATTTTTCAAACTCTTTGATCCCTGAGGGCCTGAATGCGAAAGTTGAGTGGTGCCATTTCTTTTGAAAGAACCAATATCCTTTATATATAACGTGTTGAAGATTGAGGACAGTGTGTGTCTCTTTCAGATACTCCTGTGATTGGCTGCCGTGTCTACAGAGCGCCTGACGTAAATGTTTATATAGAGGGGCCATTTTGTCGGGTCTCCGTCTTCCTCCTCTGCTAAGATACGTGCAGAGGTATTTATTTATTTATTACATTTGTATCCTATTTATTTGTATCTCACATTTTCCCACCCATTTGCAGGTTCAATGTGGCTTACATAGTACCGTCAGGCGATAAGACCGGTAGAGAGAATTAAAAAAAAATACCAGGTGATGTTGAGGTCGTATAAAAAGTACATTTGAAACAGACACAATGGGGGTTGAAGAGAGGGAAGGCAAATAATGTCCAATACGATCATTGGGTTTGCTGTGTTGCAGAGTGTAGACATCTATGTTGGGTCAGTAGGATATGCCCTTTTGAACAGGTAAGTTTTTAGTGATTTCCTGAAGTTTAGGTGGTCGTAGATTGTTTTCACTGCTTTTGGTAGTGCTTTCCATAGTTGTGTGCTTATATAGGAGAAGCTGGTTGCATAGGTTGCTTTATATTTCAGTCCTTTGCAGTTTGGGTAGTGGAGGTTTAGGTATGTTCGAGATGATCCGGTTCTGTTTCTGTTTGGTAGATCTAAGAGGTCTGTCATGTAACCTGGAACTACGCCGTAGATAATTTTGTGGATCAGGGTGCAGATTTTGAAGGTAATGTGTTCTTTAATTAGGAGCAGGACGTCAGACTTACAGAACAAAGCCTTGCTGAGCTGATCTTCGTTCTGTGAGTCTGACGTCCTGCACGTACAACGTGCAGGACGTCAGAAACAGAAGGTGGAAGCCTTTTGCATGAAGAAGACGACCTCGGCTGGTGGGGGTTGGGGTCCCCCGCCAGCAAAGGTAAGCACGGCGGGTTGGCAGCGGGAGGGTCGTCGCACAGGGGAGGGGGTCCTGTAAGTCAAAGGGGGAGGGGTTCCTGGACTCAAGAGGGGAGGGGGGAGGAGGAGGGAGGAGGAAGGGGAGGAGGGAAGTCCTGGAACTCTGAGCACAGGGGAGGGAGGCAGGTAGGGGGCATGGAACTCGGAGGGGGGAGGGAAGGGGGGTGCCGGTGCAACTCGACGGGGAGGAATGCCTGACGACACACAGAGGGACGGAGAGGGAGGTAGGGAGGGGGCCATGGAACCTTGCTAGCACCCCTTTCATTGCTAACAGAAACGGGCCCTTTTTCTCTAGTATATAATAAAACACTAATGAAAGCTAGTTGATTAAGAAATTACAGCCAATCTCCAGAAGATTTATTTATTTTATTTGTTGCATTTGTATCCCACATTTTCCCACCTCTTTGCAGGCTCAATGTGGCTTACAATACATCATGAATAGTGGAAATCAGAAGAGAGTAGACATTTGGTATTACCGAAGGATTTTGGGTTACATGATAATGATAAACAAGAAAGTAACATAACAGGAAAACGTTATAAACATGATAGTAATATAGCAAGAGAACATAATAAAACAGTTTTGGTTACATGTGGGAGAGTTCATGTGTTGATCTTTTGTGGTATGGTCCTGTCAAAGAGATGGCGACGTGCTCTCACTTTCCTCAGAAAAGTTGGAAAAAAACTGATGAATGGAGTTAGAGTCACTTATATCAATAGAAGGGTCACAGTTAAACGAAAAACTGGCACCAAACTTTATAAAGAAAATTAAAAACTTGTAATCTCAAAAGACTACTGACTAGCAGATATATTATTTGCAAAATAAATAAAAATAGAAAGTGCAAAAATATATATCAGTTTGAATGTTCAAAAGTGTGATAAAACATAAATGAAGTAAAAACAAAAACCCATAAAAACAAAATCACTGCGGTTGACGTCAGATGGATGTCACTAAAACTAGTGTAGATAATAGCGCATATCTTAGAAAGTATTTAAAATAGATAAAAAGATAAAACAGCCAATGCTAAAGCTCAATAAGAGGTCTACTGCCACTGACAGAGACATGACAAAACACTAATATATAAAAATAAGTGTCTATAGAAGCAGATATATATCAACATACTTATTGTGCACAGTAATGGACAATAAACAAAAAAATCTGCCACTGATGCCAAATAACATATACTATATTTCTGAAAAAATCAACTATGCATAAAAAATGAGAAGAAAAAATAAAAAATGAAAACATAAATGGATTCCAAGAATAAAGTCAAAATAAAAGAGCTCAAAATGTCACAAAAAAGGCAGTGTCCCATTCATACTACACATAAATCAAGAAAGAAGGCAAATCTGTCTCCATATTCAAGTTTGTAGTTCAAAGATTTAGTTAAGTACATAAGTACTGTACGTAAGTATGCTATACTGGAACAGACTGAAGGTCCATCAAGCAGAGCATCCTGTTTCCAACAGTGGCCAATCCAGGTCACAAGTACCTGGCAAGATCCCAAAATAGTACAATACATTTTATGCTGCTTATTCTGTAAATATTTTAATAATGGTCTATGGGCTTGTCCTTAGGAAGCCATCTAAACCTTTTTTAAACCCCACTAAGCTAACTGCTTTACTTAAGTCTCTGGCAACAAATTCCAGAGTTTAATTACATGTGATTGAAGAAATATTTTCTACGATTTGTTTTTAAATTTACTACTTTGCAGTTTCATCGCATTCCCCCTAGTCTAGTATTTTTAGAAAGAATAAACAAGAGATTTACATCTACCCGTTTCATTCCACTCATTATTTTATAGACCTCTATCATATCTCTCCTCAGCCATTTTTCTCCAAGCTGAAGAGCTCTAGCCACTTTAGCCTTTCCTTATAGGGAAGTTGTCCAGGTTAGAGCGCTTTTTCCTATTCTCCCTGTCAATCAGGGTGTGACACACAGCGTACGTCAGTCCACACTCCTCCCTCCTTTCCTTTTTCATTTCAAATACAGATCAGCACATATGTTACACTCATCGCTGCATTCCAGCGCTTTATTTTTGTACTTTTTTAGTCTAGCAATTATCGGCGTCGGATTGATTTAGCATATCCCATCCCACTCACTGGATGCTACTTGGTTCCTCCATTCATTCACTTTGATTGCATTTTTACTCCATTTGCCTTCCCCTTTCTTTGCACTGCATGCTTGCCCCCCTTTAAATTTGGAGTTTCTTCTGTCAAATAGATTCTATGAATTTTAACACATAGCTTTTCCTCTGTTTTTTCACAGTGGCTTATGGGTGCACCACATAGCACTCTCACTAGAGCTCAGCTGTTTTACACTCCGCAGTGCTTCCTTCATCTTTCGCTTTTTCAGTGTTTTCCTCCTTTTGGGCACTTCATAGTCACTATTGATTTATCCTTATGTTAGTCCTCTCAATTTAATTACCCCTGTCTTCTACCGTTCTTCTTCTTAGACTTCATCTTGATTGTGTGAACGATTGTTTCTCACACATCACCTGGAAATTGTCAGTCTTTTAAAAGGTATGTTCAAATATTAACCTTTCCTTTCAACTTTGTGATATTTGATTTTACTTTTTCCCACATCACACTTTGTTTTACGATTTTATTTTTGTTACATTTGTACCCTGCGCTTTCCCACTCGTGGCAGGCTCAAGGCAGCTTACATGGGGCAATGGAGGGTTAAGTGACTTGCCCAGAGTCACGAGGAGCTGTGTGTGCCTAGGAGAGAGGCTGATTCAAGATGGCATCGAGTTAAGCTGTGACTGCCAAACTCGGAGAAAGAATTTCCTGCTTAACTCTTTTTTTTTTCTGCTTTAATTATGCCTAAGAGAAAAGGAAAAGTGAGAGGAGGTTTCTCCTCACCCTCGACGGACCCCAATCGAAGGCAACCTCCGATGACAGCTTTCACAGTACCTGTTACACCGCTGGGCGTTCCGCTGCCCGAAGCTGAGAGGAGCACGGGCTTGGAGAGTGAAGTTTCACTTAGCCCCCGAAGTCCTCGTCAGGGTTCCAAAACCTCCATAGATACTGTATCTAATTTAGGACTTTGAATTATGAAGATGTAACAATAAAATAGCTCAACGCTTTCCTTTCTAATATAAGTTTCTTAAAAGTATCTTAATCCTCTATATAAGATTTATGTTAATCAGCCTCTCTATTTGAGGACTATATATAAAGGAACTGATTTTGTTGTCATATGGATTAAGCATAATGACCATGTATATTGCTTTGGAATTCCCTTTTTTTTATTTTCTTGACAAAGTTTATCTTTGGAATGTAATTGAAAAATTGAATAAATAAAGAATTAAAAAAAAAAGGAGCTGTGTGTGCCTGAAGTGGGAATCAAACTCAGTTCCTCAATTCCCCCAGGACCAAAGTCCACCACCCTAACCACTAGGCCACTCCTCCACTCCACGTTTATATTCATCCTTCCAGTTTATACTATTTCATATTACATTACACATTCATTCCTTTAAACACTACTTGGCACTTTATCTTTCCTCTTCAGTAGAACCAAATCCAGCATGTATAGATACATAATTGTTCTAATCTTCCACAAAGTATACCTTTAGTATTGCCCTCCAGCACCTATAATTGTATATGAACCACTATATTTCCGAAAGAGAAGGGCGCCCATCTTTCGACACATCGGGAGATGGGCGTCCTTCTCCCAGGGACGCCAAAATCGGCATAATCGAAAGCCGATTTTGGGTGTCCTCAACTGCTTTCTGTTGCGGGGACGACCAAAATTCCCGGTGGCGTGTCAGAAGCAGTGGCGTTCCTAGGGTAGCTGACACCCGGGGCGGGTCGCCGATGCGTCCACCGGGTGCAGTGCGAACCCCCGGCGAAAGGACACCCCCCCCTGGGTGCAGCGCGACCCCTCCGGTGAAAGGACACCCCCGGGTGCGTTTTTACCTGCTGGGGGGGGTGCCGCGCGCCTGTTGGCTTCGTTCGTTCCATGCTCCCTCTGCCCCGTAACAGGAAGTAACCTGTTCCGGGGCAGAGAGAGCACAGAACGAGCGAAGCCGGCAGGCGCGCAGCACCCCTCTAGCAGCGTGCACCCGGGGGCGGACCTCCCCCCTTGGTACGCCACTAGTCGGAAGCATAGCGATTGCGGGACTGGGGTGTGCTTAACACATGGGCGTCCTCGGCCGATAATAGAAAAAAGAAGGGCGTCCCTGACGAGCACTTGGCTGACTTTACATGATCCATTTTTCTTGTGACCAAGCCTCAAAAGAGTACCCGAACTGACCAGATGCCGGAGGGAATCGGGGATGACCTCCCCTTACTCCCCCAGTGGTTACTAACCCCCTCCCACTATAAAAAAACTTTTTAAATATTTTTTGCCAGCCTCTATGCCAGCCTCAAATGTCATACCCAGCTCCCTGACAGCAGTATGCAGATCCCTGGAGCAGTTTTAGTGAGTACTGCAGTGCACTTCAGGCAGGCGTACCCCTCCTACCTGTTACACTTGTGGTGGTAAATGTGAGCCCTTCAAATCCCACCAGAAACCCATGTACCCACATCTAGGTGCCCCCCCTTCACCCCTTAGGGCTATGGTAGTGTTGTACAGTTGAGGGGAGTGGGTTGGGGGGGGCTCAGCACCCAAGGTAAGGGAGTTATGCACCTGGGATCAATTTGTGAAGTCCACTGCAGTGCCCCCTAGGGTGCCCGGTTGGTGTCCTGGCATGTGAAGGGGACCAATGCACTACGAATGCTGGCTCCTCCCACAACCAAATGGCTTGGATTTGGTCGTTTCTCAGATGGGTGTCCTCGGTTTTCATTATCGCTGAAAACCGGGGACGACCATCTCTAAGGACGACCATCTCTAAGGTCGACCTAAATGTTAAGATTTGGGTGTCCCCGACCGTATTATCGAAACGAAAGATGGACGCTCATATTGTTTCGATTATACAGGTTTCGCCACCCCTTCCCGAGGACGTCCTGCAAGGACACCCTCAGGAAAACTTGGGCGCCCCGTTCGATTATGCCCTTCCACGTCTTTATGCTCTCATCATAAAGATGACAGCATAAAGCCGTGGAGGGCATAATCGAACACGAATGCCTATTTCCATGGGCGTCTATGTCCGACAACGGATACGTGAAGAGGAGGGACAGACCGTATTTTCGAAAAAAAAAATGGACGTCTTTTTTGTTTTTCTAAAATAAGGTTTGTACGGACCAAAATGCCATGGATTTGTTCAATTCTGAGTTTGTTTTTTTTAGCGATAATGGAAAATAAAAACGCCCAGCTCAAAAACGTCCTAATCCGAGCCATTTGGTCATGGGAGGGGCCACGATTTGTAGTACACTCGCCCCCCCCCCCCATGCCAGGACATCAACTGGCCACCCTAGAGGTCAGTGCGGTGGACTTCAGAAACAGCTCCCACATGCATAGCTCCCTTACCACGGGTGCTGAGCCCCCAACCCCCCTCCCCCAAACCCCACTACCCACAAATGTACAACACTACCATAGCTCTTAGGGGTGAAGGGGGCACCTACCAGAAGCGTAGCTAGGTGGGGCGCAGGGGGAGCGGTCGCTCCCCCAAACAGATTTTTAGAAGAGATGGCGCCTAAGCGCCAAAAGCCTGCAGTGCCAATAACTTTTTTTGTCTCCTCCCGCCTGCCGTGTGAGTCTTGTACCTACTCCACCATCTGTGTTTTCTTTCTTCAGAACAACTTACTTAATTCATGTTTTAGATGGGGGGGGGGGGCGTGTTTATTCGTGGTCTATCAATAGCTTGGCCAAAGTCCCAAATAGAAGGTTTAATCAGACACCGATCCTCCAGGCAGTGCAGTATCAGGAAGATTGTTTCATTTTTTGAGGGTTGCTATAAACAAAATCAGTATTGCTCGGTATAGAACTGAAATTTTGATTTAAGAGCACAAAAGCACTGCTTATCTGAAGTAGAAAATTGGTCTCCCTCGTGATCCATTGCTTTCACACTGAGCCTGAAAATGCAGGAGTAAAGAGAAGCCACGCGTGTTCTTTTTATTCAGGTTTTTAAAGCTCTCGCTGTGCCTGGGCTGCAGAATTGTTGCTGATCTAATCTCTAATGGGGGGGGGGGGGGGAGGGATTCTGAAAGGTTCCTTGAGGCTGAAGTAAACATTTGTGAGCAGCAGAACAAAGAGAAACATTCACTTGAAAGGAACTTCTGTATCAAAGCCCATGTCCGGCTTTATATCTATTTTGAGAGACATCCTAGACAGGTCCGTGCCAACACGGTAAGCGGGGTAAGCACCGCAGGGGGGGCACCGACCTCTGAAGGGCGCCGCCGCAGTGCTTACCCTCGCCGCTTACCTGAGCTCCGTGCCACCGGGGCCTTTAAATCTTTTACCTCTGAGGCTCTGACGGTCGCGCGTCAGTGAAAGCGCTGCTGACATCTTCCTTCCCTTCATGCTCGTTGGTTCCCTCAGTGTCCGCCTTCTTCTGACGTCAGAAGAAGGCGGGACACTAAGGAAACCAACAAGCGCAAAGGGAAGGGAGACGTCGGCAGCGCTTTCACTGACGCTGCTGCGACTGGAGGTAAAAGATTTAAGGCCCCAGGGCGCGGAGCTGAGGTAAGGGAAGGGCAGAGAGGCATGGATGGGAGGGCCCAGGCAGAGGAGAAATTGCTAGGAGGGGAGAGAGGAGAATTGCTGGCTATGGATGGAGGAGGAGGGAAGGGAATGGAAGAGGGGGGGGGGGAGAAATTGGATGGAAAGGAGGGGAGGGAGGGGAGAGAGGAGAATTGCTGGAAATGGAGGGGA